>NC_045428.1:319839118-320172639 GCF_902635505.1 Sarcophilus harrisii
ACAAGAAAGGGAGCAGGCAGTGAGAAAGGAAAAGGAAAAGGTGAGAGTTGAAGGATGTGATGGGAGAAAGGGAAATGGCATAATGTAGTGGAGCTGTGACTTCTAATTCTAACTCTGCTGCTAATAGTTTTACAGTATTAAATGGTCACAGTTTCTTGGGGGGCGGGGGGGCTCAGTTCCTTTATCTATAAAATGGAGATAATGCTTTTCTTATTTGCCTCATAGGGCATTAGAAGTATTGTGACCAAGAAAATTTGGGCAAAAATACTTTGGAAAAAATAAACTACTATACAAATGTGGGATAAATACTTTAAAAGTGCACATAGGGCATTTAGCCTGCAGTCAGAAAGGCTGTAGTTTAAATCTTCCCTCAAATAAATTCTGTGTGACTGGAATAATCACTTAATCTCTGAAGAGGTGGGAATAATGTCCTCCAATGTCAACTCCAGCCCTAAATCTATGATTATATTCCATGTTTCTCTCCTTTCCATGGCTCACATTCCCATATCCATTCATTCCTAGTAATGTCTACATTTATTTCTAGAAATTCTGATTTGTTTTTAATTCCATATAAAAACAACTTTTAACTCCATTTTTTACAATTTTGAGTTCCAAATTCTCTTCCATTCTCCCATCCCTCATCAATGACATATTGACTTACAAAACCAACACATTATCTATATTGTACTATATTTTTATTTATTTTGTTGCATATTTCCCAATTGTATTCCAGCCTATTTGTGGCTGCAATTGAGAGTTTTTTAGGCCATCAATCAGGGGTTTGATAAGCTTTGCTAGCCCACACTAGAGTAGGGAAAACCTTAGGGATAATAGGATTCCCTACATGAGTGTTAAGTGGGGGTGAAGTCATCACATTTTTGAAGATGGACATCTTCAAAGTGGGATTTGGAAATCATCCAACTTCTTTAAAAAAGTAAAGTCAGTAAGTTCTTATGTTTTTACATTTTTCAATACAGCAGTGAACATGGTCTGTAGCAAAGCATCAATAACAATCTACAATTTAAAGAACACTTTCTAATAATAGTATCATGAACTAGGCAATGCAAGTAATTATTTACATGAGAAACAAACTCAAAGTACCCAAGGGATATGTCTAGGACAACATGGCAAATAAACAGTGGGATACTCAGTTTTTCTAGTTCTGAGATTAATTCAATCAATATTTATTCAGCATCTACTACGGATTAGGCACTATGTTAGACAATGAGGATGCTCATAGTGAGTTTATATTCTACTGAAATGCAACAAGAACACAGCTCCATAAATAGAGGAGAGGGAGAGTGAAATTTGGAGAAAGGAAGGGGAAGCATGAAGGGATGAGACAACACTCAGGATGTAAACACTAAGCAGGATCTCGAATGAAAATGAATATTCTAAGAGGTGTATGTGAGAAAGGATTACATTCTATACAAAGGAGATACCTTGCCTGAATGAAAGACAGCTGGAGATGCCACAGTCATTGGAGAAGCTATCAATTATGAAAGTCTGAATACATAAAAGGAAAAAAAATCTGAGAAGGAAAAGAATAGGCTGTGCATATGTAGTTATTTCATCAGCCAAGGAGGCATTTGATGAAAGAAAGAAGGTAGAGCTACTGAACCACAGACTTGAGAGTTGGAAGGAATTGGAATGGCTCATTATTCCCACTTATACCTGAGAGAAATCTTTACTATAACATAAGTTAACATGTCTGATTAATGTCATCTAACCTCTGTTTGATCACCAAGGTGAGGAAACATGCCCTCTGCATCAGGACATTGTTTTAAAATTTTCCCCCAAATCAAGTTTAAATTATCCTTTGTGCAATTCCACCTATTCCTTTTTTCTTTGATTTATTTGAAGTCTAACCACCCTTCTACGTGACAGACTTTAAAATATTTGAACACAGTTATCATGTCTTTATAAAATGTTCTCTTTTCCAGGCTATGTATTTGCAGTTATTCTAATTAATATTCCTCTGACTTTTATTTGACCATTTCACCAACGTACTAACCAACAATATACTAACCAAATTTCTTACTTTGCTAATCCAGTAGTCATGCACCTGGTGCTACTTAGGTGCTAAGAACACAAAGAAGGCCCAGCACCTTCCAAGTCTTACAAAATGAAATAATGTAAAAGAACATATAGAATATTACCCTTCATTTCTCCAATTTAAGTCATACATTTCATCACTCTTTATAAAAATGTATACAAATTATCCCATCTTTCCTATTTATTTTATCAAAATTATTCCAACGCATCCCAAATTCCTCATTTCTCTAAATAAAATGATACACAGACCCTGTATCCTTGTTGGCTACTGAATTACAGCAAACTCAACCAGCTCATTATATCTAGTTGGCATCAGAGCACCAGACCATGTTTCACATCCCATAAGCCATCTTATAATCAATCCTGGCTCCATGGTTATGCTCTCCCTTTCTTTCTACCTCACATTCTTTCTCTGAGCTCAGTAATTAAATAAATACAATAGTTACTCCTTCTGCATCAGTGGGTTAGGGCATGGGGACCCCTTGATCTGGAAAATCATTCAAATTTTTTTACCTTTCCTTTGTACCAGAGAAGAAGTCTGAGTTATTGTGGTTTTAAAAGATAAGATATGTTAATTTTATATAATACTAAACATATGCATTTCTGAGTTTCTAAACTTTTCTGGTCATCTGCTTGCCTTTGCATGTCATTTGTAGCTTCCACAAAACTCCTAAAAAATTCTCATTTAATTTCTTATGCTGACCCACAATATCGAAATGCAATGGAGAAAGTTGCAATCAATCCACTGTTCTGTAGATTAATTTACCTTTCCTATGACTCCCTAGACATTTCCTTCATTGGCTTCCCATAAATATATTGTCTCTCCTTCTTAGGACTTAAGCTCTTTAATTAAAAGCAGGAACTATTTTTCTTGCTTATATTTTTATTTGGCACTTATTACAGTGCCTGGCAAATGGTAAGTACTTAATTACTTTTTTTCATCCATCTACTCATTCATTTGTTCATTCATTCCTTTCATTCCTCATCGTTCTAAAGGAGAAATGTATAAATCTCACTCTCCCTTCCCTTCTCATCCTAACCTCCATTCAATTACAAATATAAAGAGATTGATGACACTCACCTTCAGCCTGATAATGAACCAAACCAGCAAAATGAGCAATGCCAAATTTCATGTCATGCATGTTTTTGGGTGCCACGTATATTTTGCTGTTGCTGTGCACATGGTTCATTTTTTGTAACATGGTGGCATCTGTTCCCTGAAAGAAGCACATATAACCAGGATGTTAGGATAATGACAACTAATCATTAGTGGGGTTAGTTATACTATTCACTGTGACCTGAGAACTCAGTGACTCACTGAGGCAATAGAAATCAGGATTTGGAACTATAGAATATCAGAGCTAAATGAAATCACAGAGGCTATCTATTCCATTGTTTTCATTTCAGGAATGAAAAAACTCGGGTCCAGAGAGACTGCAGTACTTATCTGAGATCATGAAATGAGTCAGGAACAGAGCTAGACTAAAATTCATGTTTCCCAACTCATAGCCCACTTCTTTTTTCATCATTGCCCTTACAGAATATCAGAACTTAAAGAAAATTCAGAGAATATCTATTCCCAGCCTGTATCTAAAGAAGAATTCCTCTACAACATCCCCAACAAGTGGTCATTCAGCTTCTGCTTTAAAATCTCCACTGAGTGGAAACCAACTACTTCCTGAGGCAACCTCAAAATCTCAGCCAAAAAGGAGATATGGCCACTTTGGTTATATTTCCTAATTTTTGACACACTAATTAACCTTCCCAGACTGTCTTCTGAAAATGATGGTCATAACCATATCTGGGCAGGGAGACACACATCATTAAGCCATTCCAGGATCTGATATTATTCTTTGAGACTTAAGTGAAAATCCAGCAACGATTCCATGATTTCAGGAAGAAGAATGATTTCCTACAATTACTTGATGAATTGTTTGCAATGTTAGATACACAGATACAACTTAAAAGATATTTTTTTATAAGAATGAACACACCAAATATAAATGTGACTGATAACTGGATTCCACAGTGACAGTAGGGACACTCACTTTAGGGAATTTGCTTTCCTCATCCATCAGTGAAATGATGTTCATTGGTTTGAGAGCTAGCAGGTCCAAAGTGGGCCGATTGTCATTGAAATGGATGTAGTTCCAAGAGATGTTCTCCACATGGTACTCTTCCTGCTCTATTGTGAAGACGTGGCGGACAAAGAATTGTTGAAGATGCTCATTGGCAAAGTTGATGCAGAATTGCTCAAAGCTGTGGGGGCAACCCCAGTGAGATCATTAGTCCTGTCTTTTAGGATATTACTCTATGCATCCCAACAGTCTGTCCATGCATACTCTTTATCCCTAAAGATACCATGCACACACACACACACACACACACACACACACACATACATAAATACACACTGCTCATCACATTCATATAATAATATCTTACATATATTATATCAAAGCTAAATTTCCCTCTTTGCAATTTTCACTCATTGTTCCTAGGTTTGGTCACTGCGGTCAAGCAGAATAAATTTAGTTCCTCTTCATTTATTTGAAGACAGCTATCATGTCCCCAACTAAGTCCTCTTTTTCCTGGGCTAAATATTCCCAGATCCTTCACATAGTCCTTATTTGACTGCTGCTCATGGCCATTTACCATGAACCACATTTTCTTAACCCATTATCCCTTATCAATGTTCTTCCCAAAATAATGGCTTCTGGAACTGAATTTTATACCCCAGATGTGATAAGCTTCAGATCAGTGTCTAGAAGAACATTCAGGAAAGGAAGGCTGACAAGAATCTCCCTAAGATCACTAGAAAAACGATACAGGGAAGAAATACTCTTTCTTTGCTCCCCACCTCTCTGGATTTCTTAGAAACAAATTGAGACCTTCATACCTATTTGTATGAAAGTTTTCAAAGCCAAATATATCCAAGAGGCCAATGGACCTGTGCACATTCTGAGGGTCTTGGGAGGGTTTCTTGAAAATTGCAGCATTGATCTTGTTGACTATCCATAGGAAGAGATGTCCATAAATTCCCTGGAAATGTAGTAAACAGCAGAGGCATTGAAGCAGAATAAGAATGAGAGAGAGAAAACCCACTTAATCTAACTTGTGTACAAATTGGGACTTGACGTGTTCTCAGCAAATCACGGAGTTAACAATCAAGCTGATCAGCTTGTTAGAAATATTTTTTGATTACCTGTGATCAAATACAAAAACATGTAAATAGCTTTGCAAATAAATTCTAAAGTACTCATAATGCTAGCAATCATCATCATTGTTATCCAGAACTTTGCTGAGTGCTAAGTAGTGTACAAAATAGATGAAACTTGATTATAAAGTAGTGAAGACTGATTTTTAATTTAAAAATAAATACATGCATATTTTAAGGTAGTCATACTGGGAGGGTATATGTGCTGGGTGGGGTGGGGTGTGTGTGTGTGTGTGTGTGTGTGTGTACATGTGTACGCATATGATAGGCCTGGGTCTCTCCAACCTTTGATGACATAATTTTCATGGCTATTCATACCACTGAGCAGGGGTCACCTATAACAATCCCTCGAGCAAAGTGAGCATCTTCCAGGTCATCTTATTAAATAGGATTCTGGCAACAATCTTGTTGGCAATGCCTAAGAGAGAGACTCTCACTGCCTGTTACAGTCACAAGATAACCTGTTTCCTTTTCCTTATAGATATGGACAATGGAAGCATCCTTGAACTTCTGAGGAATAACCTCTTCTTGCTATATAACCTGAAAGATTTCAGTCAGCTTTTGAATGAACAGTGGACCTCTGCTTTATATGTATCTGCTAGAATATAATCAGCACCAGACTCTTTGCCATTACCAGATGAACTTAATGACACTCAAGCCCTTTTCTTCAATTGGAAGTTTTGCTAGAGAAGGATTGATTTCAACTTGAAGTATACAGCCATTGGCTTCAGTATTGGTTGATAATGGTCTGTTGAGAACATTATGGAAATGTTCAGCCCATCTCCCCAGGGTCATGTCATTATCACTAATCAATGTGGCTCCATCTGTTCTGAATAGTTGAGATGCACCATAGATCTTTGGCCCATAAATAGTCTTCAGGGAATCATAAAAGTGCTTTGGACTGTTACTATTATCATAAAACTGAATACTGTAATAATGATGCAAAAGACTCTGATCAATACAATAATCCATGACAATTCCAAAGGTCTTATAGGAAAAATATTATCCACCTTCAGAGAGAGGATTAATGAACTCTGAGTGCAGATGGAAGAATTTTCCCACTTTATTATTTATCTTGTATTTTTTACTGTCATATGGCTAATATGGACATTTTATATGACTTCACATGTATAACAAGTAATCATATTGCTTGCTTTCTCAATAGACAGGGAAGAAGTTGCAGCAAGGGAGAAAATTTGGATCTCAAAATTTGAAAAATGAATGCTAGAAAAGATTTAAGAGAAATTATTTGAAATAAGGTTCAAATTAGCTACTCAGAATGAATTTTAAGATAAAAATAAAAAATCAAAAAAGGTGGGAAAAATGGATGCATTTTCAATCATTCATACATATAATCAAATGCTAAGGGCAATGGGGCAATGGCATAGTTGTGATAGGCTTAATGTCAAAGATAGGACTCACATTGGACCTTGAAGATGAGCTAGATTTCTCAATAATCAAATAATAGCTAAGCAACCATATGAGATAGGTGTTATCAATACCTCCATTTTACAGATGAGAAAACTAAGATTTAGGTCACACAGTTAGTTCTTGAGGCAGAATTTAAACTCTGATCTACCCAATTCCAAGTCCAATATTCCATCCACTATTCTACCTAGGACATTACAAATGGGGAAAATTGCATGTGCAAAGGCATGTGGGGCATAATGACTTGATTGAAGCAGAGAATGTGCTCAAATACTTAGAATACAAAGAATTATGAGCAGAAGAAGATAAATTTGGATCAGTCAGATTACAGAGAACCAGACCTGAGGAGTGGAGTTGGGATAGGGGAGAAAATAGGAAAGAATTTCCTTGTAGGAAAGAGAAATGAAAAAAAGGTATGTTTAGCAATATGAAGGGGTGAGCATCTTAGGACACTACACCATGGGATATTGTAAATAAATGGTGGAGAGCTCACATCAAAGGAAACCATTAAAAGTCCAATGTGAAATGTATTGAAGTAAGAGACAATTTCTAATCATAACGCTGGAATATGAAAACAGATGGAGTTGTAAAAGAGTAGAAGTTACATAGAGGTTATGAAAAATGATCTTAGGAGGGGAAAGGAAAGTTCAAGGTAATATTGGGGAACACTCCTTTGCAAGAGTATTGCTGAAATAAAAATGACAAAACAGATACAATTCTCAGTCATTCTAATGAAGTGGAAATTAGTTCTGTTAAAATGGAAGATCTCAGAGCAGGGGAAGACACTAGAATGTATGAAAAAATCTAAGAATGTGGCACTAGGGAACAGGAAATAGGATCTGAATCTCTTCTGGCTCTTTTCAGTTACCTGAAGGACACACAAAAAGAGGAAAAGGTCTAAAAATTCCCAGTATCAAACTATAGAGGAAGTTGGGAAGAGACCAGAGAAGGATAGATAAGAAATATGAATCTTTCTACCTTGACAAAAGCATCTCTCCGGTCGCTGGCTTGGAGGATGTTCAGTGGTCGGGAGACCCCTTCCCCTCGGATGGTGATGTAGTGATTGGTCAGACAGGCCTGGAGTTCCATATTTTTCACCTGTGTAAACATCAGCAGAGTATCAGGGGATTATTGTCTAATGAAAAAAAAAAGAGTGATTCTCTTTGAATATGTGGCTACTGAGCCATAATGTAAGCATGAACTCAAAGCTGATTTTATAATATTCAATTAACATGCATTTATTAAGTGTTTATTATGTACTAGGTAGGTACTGTGCTAAGACCCAGGGATTTGAAGAAAACAGAAAAAAATAGCCCTTGCCTTTAAGGTGTTTAAATTCTAATGGGGGAGATGACATATGAATAAATACATAAATTCAAGATACAAAGAGCATAGATAGAAAAAAAAAAGTCTTAGAGGAAGGAAATAAGCACTTATTAAACAAATACTATGTATCAGATCCTATGCTAAGCACTTTAAAAATATTATCTCATTTGAGATTTTCAAAGACTTTGGAAAGTAGGGGCTATTGTTATTCCTATTTACAGTTGAGGAAATTGAAGCAGATAGAGATTACGTGACTACTCTGGGTCCCATTTAGCCACTCAATAAAATATCGGATTTTTGAACTTGAACTCTGGTCTTCCTGATTCTAGACCCAGTCTTTTAGCCACTGCTTATCTAGCTGCTTTTAGAAATAGGGAATAGCAATTGGGGGTGGAAGGGGTGGAGTGGAAATTCAGAAAAGGCATGTAGTTTGGTTGTGTTTAAACTCAGTTTTTAAGGATTCTAAACTGATTTTTTTTGGAGGCATTCAAGGTTAAATGACTTGTTTAGAGACACACAGCTAATATCCAAGCTAGATTCTTTTGGATTTTAAAAGGTGGAAGTAAGAAGGTAGAGTTTTCCAAGTACAGGGATGGGATGGAGGAATGGGCAGTAATGCAGCTAGTGCAAAGGGAAGGATATGAGATATCAAGCAAGTGTCACATGTAGCAATCAGCAAATAAGTCAGAATAGCTTGATCATGGAATCTATAGTTTAAAAGACTAGAAAGATAAGAAAGAATCAGATTGTAAAGAATTTAAAACTCCAAACATAGCAGTTTATATATGATCATAGAGTTTATTGAGGTTTCAGGAAGGTCATTTTAGGAGCTAAATGGAGGATGGATTGGAGTGGGGAAAGACTTGAGGCAGGAAATACAATTCCAAAGCTATTTTAGTAATCCAGGCACGAGATAGCATGGAAACAACTGTGCATCATACAAGATTCATACAGAATAAATTGGAGATATTAACTTTTAATTCCAGTGACTTCCTTGTCTAGAGGGAAGAGGAAAGATTTCTTGTGGAAGGCGGTGAGGAGAAAGAGAATCATAACAGTTTTACCTCCAATAACTTAACAGCAGCCAGAAAGTGTGGGGTGTCAACAACATCGGAGCAGTCCAGATTACCAGAAATAGCAGCTAGAAGCCAAAAATAATAAACATCTATGAGAAATATTGACTCTGATATTTGAGGAAGACAGGGTACTCCTCCTGCCTAAAAAAACCCCACAAACACAAACTCTCCCACTTAACCCTTTGGGGTTAAGACAAGCGTTTTTAAATGTCATCTTTTAAAAAACAAAGACCAAGGTAGGAGTAACATATTTATATGTTAGTAGCTGCTAGAACCTTAATTGTAAATTAAATTAATAGACCCCCTTCCTCTGGATTCCTTTCTTCCAATGAGATTAAGGAATGCAAGAGAATTTTCCAATGGGGAGGAAAGGTTTTGGAAAACTGGAGAAGGAAAAGTCTGAGGGAGCCTGGGCAGGCAGGTTTCTAGGGGTGATATTGGACATAATTTATCCCATTTTACTTCCCCTTTCCTCTTCTCCCAGTACAATCCCTTTTCTACCCCTAATTTCTTTTTTTATTTCATCACTTTAAAGTCAACTTATACCTACATCCTCTAAGTATATAGGGATGATATTGAGTGAGGTGAGTTTTGAGTGTGTCAGAATGAAAAACAGAAGATGAGAGAATGATAGTTCCTTAGCACTTCTCAAACTTTATAGTTTCAGAAGCCCATTGTATTTTTAAAATTACTGAGGATTCCTAAGAACTTTTCTTTGTGTAGATTATATCTATTGGTATTTACTATTTTAGAAATTAAAACTAATAAAAATTTAAAATATTTAATTCTTTAAAAATAAAAATGAACATAAACATGTTAATAAAAGAACATTTTAATGAAAATAACTATATATTTCAAATCCAAATCATTTACTAGAAGAATAGCATTGTTTTGCATATTTTTACAAATCTCCAATATATGACTTCAAAGACTACTTCTGCATTCAATATATTACATATGATATATTGTTTTGGTTTAAGTATATGGAGACAATCCAGCCTCACACAGATAATGTGATTGCAAAAAGGAAGGGTGTTTTAATAAGCAAATAACATTTTAACATGGAAATAGTTTTGATTTCACAGATTTCCTCCCTTGAAAGGTTTTTGGGGACCCTCGGAGACCCATGGATCCCACTTTGAGAACTGCTGGATTAGATCTCTTGCCACAGGCCAGAGCTATCCAGAAAGATTAACAAGTATGCAAGGAGCAGATCACTCCTGTTTCAGAAAGAATTACGTTCTATGGGAACTATCTCTGGAATTTCATTAACTTAGAGGCCAAGGTATTTGCAAAAGGTCAAAGTCAGTCAGTACTAGGCTGGTTCCAGGGTCATATTGTACCCATAATGTTATACTTGAATTCCAACCTCCTTAACTGAGGGTAGAAAAAAACAATTTTAAAAAAAGATCCTTAAGAGATTTTGCCTTTATGTAAATTAATCACTAATTTTTTTTATCATCTATAATCTTATCCCTCTTTGTTGTTGTTATTCAGTTGCTTTTTGGTTATGTCCAACTCAACTCTTTGTGACCCCATTTCTTTTCTTGGCAAAGGTACTGGAGTGGTTTACCATTTCCTTCTCCAATTCATTTTACAGAGGAGGAAACAGAGGTGAACAGGGTTAAGTGACTTGGCCAGGGTCACACAGCTAATAAGTGTCTGAGGCCAGATTTGAACTCGTGTTTTCCAGATACAGCACTCTATCCACTGTGCCACCTAACTCCTTATCTACTCAATTATCTCTTAGGGTTGTCCAATACATAATATATCAGTTAAGTTTCCTTCCCATTCCCTGCATGTACTATATTTGTTCCAATCTCTAATACTTTTGCTTATACCTTTC
The DNA here is from genome assembly GCF_902635505.1 of Sarcophilus harrisii. Lineage (NCBI taxonomy): Eukaryota > Metazoa > Chordata > Mammalia > Dasyuromorphia > Dasyuridae > Sarcophilus > Sarcophilus harrisii. The sequence continues at coordinate 319,850,067 of NC_045428.1, forward strand.
TGACCTTCTGCCCTAATTTACCTGCAAAATTTACTCATCCATTTACCCAGAGCCTACTTTCACATTTAAGACCTGGTAATAAAAAGCAGGGGTCATAACAACAACAAGAATAATAGTCAGCTAGGTAGTACAATGGATAGAATGCCAGGTCTGAAGTCAGGAAGACTGGTCTCAGACTAACTAGCTTTGTTAATTTTGCTTGCCTCAGTTTTCTCATCTGTAAAATAATCTGGAGGAAGAAACGGCAAATCATTCCAGTGTCTTTGCCAAGAAAACCTCAAATGGGCTCATGTAGAGTTGGAAACTACTGAAATGACTCAACAAGAACAACAACAATAATAGCTAGCATGTATATGGTATTTTAAGGTTTTCCAAGACCTTTACATGTTATTTAATTTGAACCTTGCAACAACTCTGTGAGATAGATGCTATTATTACTCTTACTTTCTAGAAAAGGAAACTAGGAGTTAAAGGAGTTGGCCTAGGATCAACAGATCAAACAGCATTTATTGAGAACCTACTATGTTCCTGCCACTGTGTGATGGGCTAGGGATATATACAGAGGGTAGAAGATATGCCGGTCCTTGAGGAGCTTACAATTTAAATTTATTTAAATTATAATATAATTTAATAATATATTATATATTTATACATAAATATATATTTAATAATATATAATAAAATAATTTATAAATATAAATAAATATATATTAAAAATAATAAAAAGAAATTTAAAAAAAATTTAAAAGCACACAGTCAGTATCTAAGGTAGAATATGAACAATATTTTATTCACTGTACCACCTAGCTGCCTCAAACCTAAGTTCTATCTCCTCTGTGAAGTATTCTCTGCTAATTCTAGCCTTTATTCTCTTTTTGACTACTCTTATGGCCCTTCCTTTTTCTATCATGTATTTTAGTGCCTCTATAATTATATTCAGCTTAGCATTTCATTATCTATTACTGACCTATGTTTTGTTTTTCCTAATTTTTCCACAAATATACAAATCTTATCTAGGCCAAAATCATCAGGTTAGTCAATAAACATTTATTAAGCACCTACTATGTGCCAGCCACTATGCCAATGAAATACAAAGAAAGGCAAAAGGTGGTCCCTGCTCTTAAGGAGCTCACAATCTAATAGGAAAGACAATAAGCAAATGAATATGTTCAAATAAATAATTTACAAGGTAAATGGGAAATAATTAAAAGAGGGAAATGATATTGAGATTAAGTATCCTAATTATAAGCCCAGAGATTTCTCTAAGACATTAGGCTCATAGGATCATAGATTTAGAATTGGAAAGGATTTTAGCAGTAATCAATCCCAATCTCTCATTTTAAGGAAACCCAGGCACTGAGAGGTTAAGCGACTTGTCTACAGCCACGCAACTAGTAAGTGTCTAAGCTAGGATTCACACCCTGGTCTTCCTGACTCTAGGTCTAGTATGCACTGTGCCACTTAAATTCAAGAAGAACCAGACTTACCTGAAAACTCCACATTACCCAAGTGAAGAATAGCTGCCAACAACTTGCTAATATCCCAGTTTTCAGAATCAGAGAATGTAAGAACCTTCATGGCAGAGCGAAGGGAGGCATAATCCTTGACATCATTGCGACCTTCACAAGATGTGCAGTGCCCCTAGGGAAGTAGAAGAACAAGAATGAGTACCAAATAGTCCTTGAATGTCCACACTGCCCTTCCCCACACACACTTGTGACACTGACTTTCAAATTACAACCCAATGTCATCTCAATAACACAATATTTTTCAGCTTAACAAGGACCTTAGTAAAGAAAAGAATATCATACAAACTCTATGTGTCAGTTCAGCAGAGCTTAGGATCAGTCACTGAAGAAGAAGGGAGGAGATGAGAGAGAAGGGAGAAGAAGCAGTAGCAGCTGTGATAGCAAGAGGAGAAGGAGGAAAAGGAGGAGGAAGACTAGGAAGAGGAGGAGGAGGAGGAGAAAGAAGAAGAAGGAGAAAGAGAAGGAGGAGATTCATTGCATAGCTTCAAAAAAGACATTTATCCTCCCTAAGGCTATTTGCTCTCACAAATAGAAGTGATAGCCCTTGCTTTTCAGAAGTATTAGTGAGGATGCAGTGACATATGTGAAAATGCTTTTAAAAGTACCGAGCCCTATACACATTTGAGGTAGCATTTAAGAAATGCAAATGGCAGAGAATGGGGAAAAAGTTTGTGTTTGGAGTTCACAAGGCATAATTTACAATTTCTGCATTTGGGAAAATCAATACAAAATATGCTTAAGGGCAAACAGCATGAAACAGATTCTCAAACACTGCTGAAGAGGATAGACCCGTGGCATGGAACCCAAGAGACTGGGAGATGTTGGATGTTAATATGAGAAAGAAGAATATATTAATTTGGCAGATAATTTGCCATCTGAGATTTTTCTAATTATTCTTGCTAAGTACCAAACTCAGTTGTTTCTAAGCTGCTGAACGTCTTCAGTTTGTTATCACCCTCTAAATATTAGCTCCCTGGGGCAAAGTCCCACCCAGCTGTAGCTTAGTTTGGGCCTTATGTTGTCTCCTCTGGGCTGATGGCTTTTAGCTACTGTGTGATAATTAATCAAAAAGAGCTAGAGCCCTTCTTTTTCTGGATAGTTTTTGCTATGACATAATTTTACAGAGAGATCTTCTTTCCATGTAAGCCACGCTCTTTAGAAACTTGGCTAAGAAAATAAAGAGACTGATGAGAATGGTAGAGATGGGGGTAATAGAAAGATAGCTAGAGAGTAGTGCCCCTTACCATGGTGAGGTAGTTATATTCTGAGACTGTTCCCAAACTCAGTAGCTTCTTTTGGTCCTCATTCATCCCCATTAACAAGCAGTAAAAGATGTGGTAGTTCCTCTCTTCTGGGGCCTGGGAAGAGGACAAATGCCAGAGAAAGATGATTTGGCAATAAAACTTAATGGTGAGAACATGAGAATGTTTTTAATTTTAATTTTCAACTAACAAGCATTTATTTTTTCTTCCTTCTGCAATCTCTCAATAACAAAATCCTTGTAATAAATCTGCACACTTAAACAAAATAAATTTCTGCATTGCCCATTTCCAAAAATGTCTATTTCATTCTGCATTTCGAGTTCATTCCTTCTGACACAAAGTGGGCAGCAAGCTTCATCAGTCCTCTGGCGTGCTGGTTGCACATAGTTATCTTTGGGTAATTTGTAGATGTGTAAAAATGTTGAGAGGACTGTCACATTGGAGCAGACCCTACAGTCTATCCAACAGAAGATTATGCCTCTGATAGAATGTAGCAAGTGAACATTCAAATGAAGTTGTCCTATCTGACAATGATCTCAAAACTTAGATACATGGTTCAAAACTGGAACATGATTACTTTTTAAAAAATAATGGAGTATTATTATATTATATAATTAATAATAATAAAAGGAAAAATGGAAGGAGAGAGGAAAGGAAGGAAGGAAGGGACAAAGGGAGGAAGGAAGAGGAGAGAAGTAGGGAAAGAGGGAGAGAAAGAAAAAGGAACAGAGAAAGAAAAGGGAGGAATCAGAAAAAAAAGAAAGAAAGAAAACACATGAAAATTCTGACTTCCACAGAATCAAAGAATCATTGAATCTGACTTCCACTGAATTGCAACCGTGTATGAACAAGAATCTCTTCTACAATATACTAGGACAAACCCAATCCTTGTTTCACATCATGATAATCTTTTAAATCCTTGAATATGGTTCTCATGTCTCTTTCTAAATCATCTCTTCCTGGGATATCTCCATTTTCTTCAACCTCTCCTCATAAGGTATGATCTTGAGATCCATGATCTATCTCTGTGTGGAGGGAAAACTCACATATGTTCACTGAAATAAAGAACAAACTCATTCTTGCCTGAGAAGGTTAATATAACAACTAATATATTAGCAGTCACTACAATGGTTTATCTAGAAAGTATCTAAAAAACTATTGTCATAGAGCTCAGTCCTGGGTCATGAGATTTTGGGTAACAAGATAGAAACAAAATGAAGTATTTGCATGACCCAATACAAGCTCTGCAAATTTCTATTCTTGAATGAGAGATTTAGAGTCTTTGTTGCAATCCAACCCATGAAACTATCATCTGGCATGTAGAGTAGAATTTTCTGCATTTAAAATATGTGAGTTTATAAAAAGTAAAATACAAAGTGTCTCTGCTTCTCCTGATAACTACTTACCTTGCCAACAATTAGTTTTGGTTTTGGCATAAGATAAATTAATTTTGAGTCCCCATTTCTTGAGGAAAAGAGCTGGAGAAAGGGGTTTTATCCAAAGAGGGGAGATCTGGATAAATCAAGGTCTAGTAGTAGAGGTACTAGAAAGAAGATGAGGAGAGACATTGAAGACAAACCACAGTTACTTTCCCAATTCACTGTGGACTACCTCTGCTGCTCAAAATGATCTTCCATGTCAGATGGACTTACCTGTCGGCAGACCCGGGACTTCTCCAGAAGGAAGTGTTCTATCTGAGCTCCTTCAATCACTCCATTTTTGTTGAAGTGAAGTTCAATGTATTTCCCAAAACGGCTTGAGTTGTCATTTCGAACTGTCTTGGCATTGCCAAAGGCTGAGAGAGAAAGTGGTGCCAGAGAGGTCAGAAAAGGGGAAGAACCATGATTTCTTATCCATTAGACAGATGAATACCACAGGTTCATAGCAGGGTAGCAGTGGAAAAAGGAGTGATGGGACTAGATTATGAGATGGGATCTTAGTATTGCATGCCATTCCTCCCCATGAACAGAAAGTGATTAATTGTGAGGTTCAATTTATCCCTTTCTGATCTCTGTGGTAACTAGGTGGGGCCCAATTGGAAGACCTGAATTTGAATCTTGCCTTATACTTGCTAGTTGTGTAAATTGGCAAGTCTCAATTTCCTCATCCATCCATCCATCCATTTATCTATCTATCTAGGGGGAGCTAGTTGGCACAATGGATAGAGTACCAGCCCTGAAGTTAGGAGAAACTGAGTTCACCTCAGACACTTAACACTGCCTGGCTTGTGACCCTGGGCAAGTCACTTAATCCCAATTGCCTCAGCAAAAAAAAAATCCTCATCTATAAAATGGGATAATAGTATTTACCTCCTAGGATTGTTGTAAAGATCAACTGGGCTAACATATGTAAATTGCTTTGTAAACTTTAAAATACTTATATAAATGCTAGCCATTACTATTATTATTATTATCCTTTAAGGCAGCGTCAGATAAGCAGCATAATGGCTCTATCATCTGTCAATGAGCTTGAATCAAATATTTGTTAGGTGTCTAACAAAAAAAGTCCCTTAAAGAATAAATAGCTCTGCCTGTCTCATCTGGGATTTCTCTTTTTCCCTTGGAATTTTTGAGATCACCCAAATTTTGTATAACATCCTAGGTTTACATGCAGAAGCAGATTTTGGATTACTGAGGAATCCTCATGGACTTCAAGTGGACCACAGACCACATGTGCAAACTATGTTGCTTCAGCACTAAGGATGAGGCAATTCTAAACCCAAGAGTACTAAGTTGAGATCTAGCTTGCTTTTCTTCCTCCCTGACACGAAGTCTCCTCTCTAGATACCTTTTCCTTGTCTGTTTCCCATATCTGGATGCTCTCCCTCCTTACTGCTACCACTTCTTAAAATCTGCCATTTTATTCAAAGCTTGACTTTTACTATCACTTTTTAAGCGAAACCTGATCCAGATGCCAGTTTATTTATATTTACATACTATTTCTCCTTTTCCTTCCTCCTCAACAGAATGTAAGATCCTTGACGGCAAGGGCAATTTCATCTTTGTTTTGTTATCCTTAGCACTTTCCTCATTGCCCCAGTGTCCTGTAATCAATACTTGTTGATTGATTGGTTGATGGGAAAAGGGATGGGAAAAGAGGAATGCACTTTCTAAAGAATTGGTGACCCACTTACCTTCCAGAATAGGGTTGGCTTCTAGGACTTGTTGCTCGATTGAAGAATGCTGGCCACTAATGATAGCTAAGAATTGAAGTATTAATTTCGTTGTCTCTGTCTTCCCAGCTCCTGACTCACCACTGAAAAGAACCAAAATTCAGACACAAAGTCAGAAACACAGGGTCATAGGATTTAGAGCTGATCTAAAAGATCATCTATTTCCATCCAAAAAAAAAAGATATGAAATAATGAGTTATCTTTTCCTGTGTGATAGAAACCTGGCATCTGTTTCATAGCACAACACAGAGCCTGACACATAGGAGGCTTTAATTTATTTTATAATTTATAATTTAATTTAATTATATTTAATAAACTGACTGACAATAATAATTGGTAGAGTGCTTTTATAGTGATCAAATAACTTTCATATCCATTAAAGCAGTAGAGTATAAGAGCTTGAAGGGAACTTGAAGATTTCAGGTTTTCATCTATAAAATGAGCTAGATGCTTTTTTTTTTCTAGCTCCTCTTCAACCATGACTCTGAGGTCAATCAGGAATGAATATCTTTTGATTTATCAATACCATTACTAGTTCTTTATCACAAAGAGATCAGAGAAAATGGGGGAAAGACCTATATGTACCAAAATATTTATAGCCGCTTTTTTCATGGTGTCAAATAATTGGAAATCTCCTATGACCTGGGGGATGATTGAAGCAGTTGTGGCATATGATTGTAATGGAGTACTATTGTGCTATGGGAAATGATGAAGGGGGAGGGTTTCAGAAGAAACAAAATTCAGAAGAAAAGAATTTTTATATTTCTATATAAATTGATGCATATTGAAGTGAGGAGAACCAGAAGGTTACTGTCCACAATAACAGCAATGCTGTAATGATGATCAGCTATGAAAGACAGCTACTCTGATCAATGCAATGATCCAAGACAATTCCAAAGAAGTTATGATGAAAAATGCTATTTATTTTCAGAGAGAAAACTGATGAATTCTGCAAATAAAGCATAATTCTAAAACTCTCTCTCTCTCATGCACATAGTAGGTACACAATTAATATTTATTTAACATTGAAGAGTTCTGATGAATGCATGTAACCTTGCTGGAAAAGGGGTGAACTAGAGATATGGAATGGTACATATGTTGTCAAAGACAGTCCATGTGTCCATTTGTTTTGTTGGCTATACTTCTTTCTTGAGAAGGAGACTTTGGTTGAAGGCTGAGAGAAAATTACTGGGAAAGGATTAATTTTGTAATGGTTTTTAATTGAAAAAGTGCTTAATAGTCTTGTACTCATCATTGTAGACTGGATAAGAGAGTATTTTCCACATTGACTTAAAAAAAGATTTAAAACAGACAATAGATTTTTCTGACTGTTTTATGAGAGCAAAATCAGAGTAAAAGAAACCAATATTTGTTGAACACCTACTATGGCACCATGTTAGGCATGTGTAGAATTTAGAACTTATAAAATGCTTGGAGCAAGAGTAGTCTTCTGTCTCCCCTCCTATGAGCTTCTTATCCCCTTCCTCCTACTTTAAACTCAATCTCCAATCTGATTGGAAGAATAGTCAGGAAGAACAGAGAATGGGATATTCCAATTGATGTGTCAATAGAACAGCCATAATTCATTTGTATACCACTTACATGTATTGTCTCAGGTATGCCTGATATTAAAGCTATCCCACGATAATAGCCAGGGCATTTATAGCTAGAGGCTGGAACCAATTTTTCCATTTTCTGAAGTTGTCAGAAATTAGATTCTTGGAACTATGCATGAGAGACTCCCCTTGATTGAGGTGAATCAAGGGGAACAAGGAGAAGTAAATTAAACTTTGTATTGATAAACTTTAACTTAATCCCATTTAGGAATAAATAAAAATGCTTACATAGTATTACTACTCTTCTCTCCTCCCTCTATGTCTGATTTTCTCTTTCCTTTCTTTCTCTTTATGCTTCTATTTCACAGAAGCATAAGCACTTAATACAGAACTCAAAGGTCATTTGAAAGGAATCTTCACTATAACATATCAGACAAAGGATCATTCAGTCTTTGTTTGAATACTTTCAATGAGGAAGAATCCACTTTCTCTGGAGCCAACCCATTCCATTTTTGGACAATTCTAATTGGGAAGTAATGGGCAGTTATGTGGCACAGTAGTTACAGTGCCAAGCCTGAAGTCAGGAAGCTCATCTTCCTGAATTTAAATATGGCCTCAGACACTTCTTGTATTACTCTGGGCAAGTCCCTTAACACTATTTGCCTCAGTTTTCTCATCTGTAAAACAAGCTGGAAATGAAGATGGCAAACCACTCTAGTATCTTTGCCAAGAAAACCCCAAATGGGGTCATGAAGAGTTGGACACAGTTGAATAAAAACAACAATCTCTATGTAGTTATTTGCATGTTGCCTCCTCCATTGTGAGTTCCTTGAGGGCAAAGCCTGTTTTTTTCATGATAGATAGATAGATAGATTGATAGATAGGTAGATATCAGTCATCATCCAGTGCCTGGCACATAGTAGGTATACATTTATTTAAAAACATAGTAAGTGCTTAAATAAATATTGATTGAATGATGTTTTGCCTCATGACAATACTTTAAATATATGAAGACAGCGATCCTGTCATCCCTGAATCTTCTTTGCCTCAGGCTACCTCTTGCTATTTCCACCAATCCTCATGTCCAAATAATGTACTCTGCAGCCTTTATCATTCTGGTTGTTCTCCTCTGTATCTTCTTCAGTTTATTAATGGACCTAACCTATGAAGCCCCAAACTGAATGTGGTACAACCAGAGCAAAGTATATTAATGACGTCCTTATCCCAGAAGCTCAGCAGATCCCAGGATAACATTAAGATTTTTTTTATACTCACAACCCACTAAAGGTTTAGGAGACATGATTTCACCAAAGTCCCCAGATATTTTTTGAGCTAGGTTCTCTCCTAATGATACTTCTCCATCACTTCCACATTATTTCTCTCTTCCTTTTCCCTTCTTCTTTTTCCTTCATTATTCTTCCCTCTATCAATCAACAAATATTTGAACATCTTGGTACTGGGCTACTGACAGAAAAAACCTTTTTCCCCACTTCTCTTCCAAGAAACTAGATCCCAGGGAATCAAAATGACTTCCCCTCCAAAATAGGAAGAGATGAGTTTAGGCAGCTACAGGCTTTCCCACTTCCATTTTTAACGAATCTATAACTGGCCCTAAGACATGCAAACTGAGAGAAATGATAACTAATAATCAATGGTTTGGAGAGATCCAGAATTCCTCCCTTTTCTGTAGCCTTCATTCCAAAGTTCAGTCTCTCGAAGGACATTATTGATGATGAATTTGAATTAGTTCTCCTCATCTTGGTCAGAGTCCATCCAATCTTCTATTCAGGTTTGAGTGGGGATAAATTCTTTGATTAATTTGGAGTAATTTAGAAGTAAATGACATAAGAATTAGAATAATTCCATACTCTTCATTGTAATAATTCATTCTCTCTCATTAATTGTTAGACAATCAGAGCTGGTGCCAGTTTGAGGAATACATTCCTCTCTTCCATAGGAATATAAACTGTGAACCTGCCACCATGATTTTCTTTGGCATTTGAGAGTGCAACTGGCTTCGTTAATTAAAATATTGGCATTGTCAATAAAATGACTAATTACCCAAAAATCACGTCTCCTAAACTTTTTAAATGCCACAAGACACTTCTCCTGTGTTCTATTTTGTGATGTCATGTTTAGTACAATTTAGCATAACCAGCTAATAATTTTGAACTTGAAGTCAGGAAGACAAGTTCAAATATGGATTCTGACACTAACTTCTTTCTGCCTCAGTTTCCTCATTTGTAAAATGGGATAATAATACCATCTATTTCTCAGATATATTAGAAAGATCAAATGAAATAGTATGTAAAAGAGCTTAGCAAAGTACCTAACACATATATAAATCTTAGTTATTTATTTTTATATTTTTTTAGAAAGGTAATTTATTTTGAATTAATGCCTTTCTCTTCACATACTCTTTGTACAAACTATTCTTGTTGTTACCCTATGACTTAAATTTCATCACTCAGGTTCTCTATCTGGAATGTCCTCTCTTCTCATTGTCACTGCTGAGAGTTCCCAGCTTACTTCCAAACATAGTTCAGAATCCACCTGTTAAATTAGGTCTTTCTGGACTTTGTAGTTCTCCTTCCTTTATCTTGAATGATTTTGTATGCCTTTCTATATTTTTTTACATTCTTAGTATTATGTGTTGCAGATTGTATTACAGTATTCCATATATCAATATACCGCAGTCTGATCAGTTAGTCTTCAAATGCTGGATGTTAAAGTTCCCTCTAAGTTTTTTCACAATCATAAATAATACTTTGAGTCCCAGATGACATTCCTATATCACTGTATAATTAGTGCATCCTTGAATATGAAACCATCTTCTTTTTTATAATACTGTAAGGACATATGGTATATGTATTTGCACATGAGTGGGAATTCTTGGAAATGAAAAGTCTTTAAGATCTGAAAATGAAACAATAATGATTGACTTTCAAGGCATCAGCTATAGCATATTAGGACAAGAGATAAAGGCAAAGTTTTATACTTGAGATTAAAAAAATCAGCTTTACAAGAATATGATGGGGGGAAAAACATGGTTAAACAGAAGTTCATCTGAAAAAGATCTAGAAATCTTAGCAGCCTGAAATCTCATTGTCAGTCAATGGTATGAAATGTAGCCAAAAAAATGAATGCAAATGAGATTGTATTAAGGGAGTGATGTCATCTAGAAATTTAAAAAAAGTAATAGAGTTTTCCTATTCTACCCTGGTCAGACTATTCATAGAGAGGTGTGCTTGGGTCTGAATTTTACATTTCTAGGAGGATACTGATTAACTCCAATGATCTGAGAAGGGCAATGTGAATGGTGAAACAGCTTGAATTCATGCTAATATGAGAGTTGATGGAAGGAACTGAGGATATTTAATCCAGAGAAGAGTAGAATTAAGTGGGATTGGGTAACTGTCTTCAAATCTTTGAAGAATTTTTATGAACAAGGGAATAAATTTGTTCTGCTTTGACCCAAAACTAGAAGCAATGGGTAGAAGTTATTAGGGAAAAATAAATAGGCTTGATCCAAATGGGAATAAAGAACCCTTCCCAACAATAAGAGCTATTCAAAAGTGAAATGAGCTGTCTTTGAGGAAAGTGGAGACTTTGTTTCCAGTCTTCAAGCAAAGAATAGATATGTTTTAGAGGACTTTCTTATTCCAACATGTTTTGGACTATATGGCCGCTAAGGTCCCTCTGTAACCAAGATTCTCTGAAATATTTAAAGATGTCCTTCACTTCCCATCATGCAGGTAGTTACCTACTCTGCCTCTTCCCAAGTTGACTATGGACTTCTTTGCCCTGTGACCCTTTATGTCTCCATTCTGTAAATGGAAGTGCAGTGGTTCCATGATACCTGATAATGCAACACTGGTCTCTCTTGTTTTTCTTCATACTGAAGTAGCAATTGTCTGCGATGGCAAAGACATGAGGGGGAAGTTCCCCTACCCGTCGGTTGTAGTACAGCTGGATTTGGTCCATAGAGTAGATGGGTAGCACTTGATAGGGATTCACAGCCACCAAGATCGCACCTGTGTAAGTCTGTGGACATGAAAAGGAATTGTGATGTATCTGTGGACCATGGACACCAAAGTGAGGGCTGAAATAGTTGCCCACTAGTATTCTGCTTAGGCGAATGATATGCTATGCTCTTGTGGCAGGGGAACTAGACTGGCAAATCCTCTTCAGATCAAAAGGAACGAATGAAGCAAAAGGTGAAGAAAAAATGAACAAAAAGAATAGGTAATGGGAGTGAAAATACTGCTCTATTTGTTGATTTCTTTTGTTCTAAGGACTGCTTGTCAGTCTAGTTTCCTACCATAATAGCATGGACTTCTGGAAGGGAAGCTATTATGATTTCAACATACATTGGTATTATAGTTGTTTTTGGCAATGGAAGCCTGTGGTTTGCTATAGGGAGCCAATCCAACTATTATGTGATAGATGTACTACCTAGAGCTGATTTAGTATTCTTCACAGGGAAAATTGAGAAACTGGTGGTTTGTCTTTGGGTGTTCTAGTTTCTCTGTCTCATGGTCTGTTTTCCTAGCCAGCTTATCTTATTTCCTTCCCACAACCAAAAGCCCCTAATGCCCTCTCCCTCCTCTGTCCTATCCAAACTTGTTTCTCAGATCCTTCATTCATATTAAGGCCCCAATGATTGTTCATAGATCAGAATGTGATCTTTTCATTTATTTTAACAAAGAACAAAACCTTAAGCTAAAGAGATGAAGCTTGATTTAGACATCAAGTTGTATGTAGATCAGAAAAGTTTGAACATTCATCAGACCTTCTCAAACCCCTGAAATCAATTACTTAGTGTTCATATAAAGTCACAATTTAAAATTACATAATTAGACAGCAGTGTTGAATGGTTGTCAGAAAAGATTTGCCTTAATAGGAAGACAAATATTTTTTTTTCTTATTCAGTAACCTGTTTATAGGACACATGCCAGAGCAGGACCTTATCTACATCCAAGGATAGGGTCAAGGAAAAGCTCACCCAGTAAATAAAGACATCAGATACTATGAAGCAACAACAGGGCTCTTTCACCCAAAGGCAGAGTTCTAGACGTAGCACTTTTAGAGTTAGTGCCCATTCCATTTTGAGAAAGGAAAGAAGCATACAGGAATTAAGAAACATGCTCTTCTCCTCTGCTGGAGGTATCTCAGAGGTCACCTTCAATCCGATCTTTGGATGCTCTATCCTCTTGATTGGGGACCTTCCGTCTCTATCCTCAGAACTTTGTCTTTTGTGCTGCTGCTTTCTTTGCTGGAACCCAAGTACTATCTGGCCTTTTCATTGGCTGTCAATGGAATGCTCTTTCATGTGCTGTATAAGACAGCAGGGAGTATCTTATTCTTCCGTTTGTATCCTCAGCACTCAGTACAGTGCTTGGTACAAAGTAATCATGTAATAAATGCATTTCCATTCCATATGCTTCCTGAACTTTCAAGGGCTAACATTATACTGCTAGTTGCATGGGAGTCAAGTCCTTGAGACTCACATAGATTTTGTGCTCCTGGTAGCGGATGAGAAGGTTGTGCACCATACCAGCTTCACTTAAGTCCCCCAGGAGGATCATGTCTTCTACCCCTTGAACTGAACTGGGGTGCATGAGTTGGAGGCGTTTGAAGTACTGAGCTTCAATCCAGAGCTCCTGGCAGGGGAAAATTGATGGAATAGGAGGTTAGAATTTTCTTAGTAAAGTGCTTTCCACCCATGGAAATCATATGACTGACCCGTTGTTTTCCTAGGAATAGGAATGAATTTTCCCTAACCTAGCCAGATTTTTTTTGCCCATTCTTCCTGTGTAAAGGCAAATGGGAATTAGCAGGGGGTAAACCTGGGATTAAGAGTCAGTTTGTCTATAGGCAGGGATATAAGTTCTTTCACAAATATATCCTGGTCTGTGCAGGAATTATACCATGCAGGAATTAACTACCATGCTCTAAACTTCTCAAAAACCAGCCATAGGTTAGAATCGCATTTCTAAAATCATATAATAAAACTTTTAAACGTTTGCTCTTGGGACTATTCAACTCTGAAATGACACCACATTTCACGATTAAGAGTAGGGGCAGTGCTTGGGAGAGGAAGTGGGCTTTGATAGAGAGATGACAGTACACATTTAGGGCTGATTATATATATCATCCTTTTCTTTCTCCCTGTAGATCATCAAAAAGCTTATTCCTACTAGAGCCCTGCCTCAACCAATGCTAGAGGGACCAGGGTGAATAAAACTGATACTATCCAGGAACCAGTGTTGTGTTTAAGTCTTGGCTGGGCCCCATGGATCATGATGCTGGCATGTGTTGTCAGCCAAATAATCATATGAAATGGGTAGCCTTGGTTAGTACACAGCCTTTTCCACTTCACTTTCTTCCCTACCCTCATACTCCATCTCATCTCCTTTTATGCTATCATGTTCCCCTTACCTTCTTTTAATTTTTTTCCCTTTATACCCTCCTTTATGTCTTCCTTTCCCCTGACATCTTCTTCCTCATATTCTCCTTTCCCACTTCATTTCTTCCCTACAAGTCCTTCTTTACTTTCTCACTTCTTAATTTTCCTTTGCCTGCCTGCTGTTCCTCTCTTTTGCCTCCCCCAAACCATCCAAAATGTCTAACTTTCTCTCATTTCTCCCCCCAATTTTCCTTCTCCCCTTACTTTTGGCTATTTTCATACCATACTTCACCTCCCCATTTCTCTCTCCCTCATCTTATTTTTCCCTCATATTTTTCCTTCCTACATCCTCATCTATCCCTTCATATTCTTTTCCCCCTCTTTCTCCTCCTATTCTTTTCCCCTCTTCCTTCCTCAGAATTTCTTTTTTCTTCACTCATATGATCTTATTTTTTCCTTCACTTAATCACAATTTCCTTTAAAGCCCCCTGTTTTCTCCTTTGTTTTTTCTGTCATGTTCTCTTCTCTCATGTCTCCTCTCCTAAGTCCTTCCCCTAATATTCTCTTCCTAACTCCTTGATTTCTAGGAGTATGCCCCCAAAAAAGTATTTTTTTCAAAGCCATATGCAGTATTAATTTTCAATTTTGTTGTTGTTTAGTCACTTGGTTATGTCAGAATCTTCATGAACCTGTGGACCATACATAGTATGCCAAAACTGTCCATGGAGCTTTTTTAGCAAAAATTCTTGTTGTTTCCTTCTCCAGTGGATTAAGACAAATAGAGGTGGGATGACTTGCTTAGGGTCACATAACTAGCAAGTATCTGAGGCTAAATTTGAATCCAGGTCTTCCTAACTCCCGAACCAGCACTCTATGTAGTGAGCCATCCAACTGACCCCTTTGCTTTCAATTACCATTGATTTATTTTGTCTTTTTTAAAATTTAAAAATATATGCACTAAAGATTTCATCATTATATTTTTTCTCTCTTAGTCTTTATTTTAGCCTTTATCATTTTTTTTTTTTGATGTTTGGAACCAATGTCTTAGAAAAGTAGCCTTTTCATGGTACAAGATCTCTGTCTTAGACATTTTGGTTTTAAGCAGAGGAAACCTCATCAAGTGTGGTAAGAATCCCTGGATCAAGAAGGTTTCCTTCTGACAATAATCAATGATAGGAGAGTCTTACCTTTCCCTCATCATCTTCTATCAAGATTTTATTAGGATTGGTGTTATTCTTCACAACTGCACCAATGGGGACACTGGAGGACAAATCCACCCACACATGATCACCCTAGAAAGGAAGAAGAGACAATTGAACAGAGTGAATAAGTGTAAATTCTATCTATCCTGCAAGTCCTACCTGAAATCTCACCTTCTTCATGAATCTCTTGAAGGATTACAACCCATTGCACAGCAGTGTTTCTCTCCTTTGAATTCCCTTTCTTTCCAATTAAATTTGTTTTGTGAGTTGGAATCCCCAGCCTTGTTGCCTGAAGGGACTTCCTTGGCCTCTCTAACTTTTACAGTTTTTATTTTCTTCCGAGATTCAAATCAATTGTTTCTTCTTTCTTACAATTTTTTTCTAATTCCTCCAACTTTTAATGCCTTTTTCCTCAAATGACCAAATACCTACTCATCTGTCTCTATAGTATATTCCTCTTCCAAGAAAGAGTACTCAGTTTCATCATGGTACAAATGTTGATGGGAAGAGACATGGATTTCTCTTCTCTCACAAAGTCTTTTCTCTAGGTTAAATACCTCCAGTTCCTCCAATAAATTTCCCTAAAATGTAGTTTCCATAGTCTAGCTGTGTGAAATGGAGCAAGTCACTTCTCACAGCCCATGGCAACTCACAATTTGTTGTAGAATGTTTACTGATCTGTATGGGGAAAGGGTATTTTCTCATTGGAAGTTCCCTACATTCATGAAATCACAAATCTCCCCCCCCAAAAAAAGTAATAACCATAACTTATATTTGTATGGTACTTTAAAGTTTGCAAGATCTTTTGCATATATTCTTTCATTTGAGCCTCACAACATCATTGTAAAATAGGTATTACTATTGTCCCCATTATGTAGAGGGAAGTGAGGTTTGGAAAGTTTAGTAACTTGCCAGATTCATATAACTAGTAATTTTCTTAAGTTGAACCAAGATCTTCCTTGATTTAAGTCCTTCACTCTAACCACAATATCCCTAGACCAGCTAGTTGATGTCCCTAGAATATCAGTAAGAACAGAATACAAGATTGTAAATGTAATCTGACCAGGACAGAATAATTGGACTATGATATCCCTTATTTTGGAAAGTAGGATTTTCTTCATGTAAACTTCATGGCTTTTTTTCCCCACACTAGAACACAGGTTAGAACTCATTTGGAACTGGTAACTTATGAAAACCTCCAGATGTTTTTCAGTTGTATTATTTGATTTATATCTCCTCCATACTGTCCTAATGCATTGGGTTTTTGAGCCAAAGTATGAAAAGAACTTTAACTTTTTCCTGGTCAATTTTGTCTAATTATATTTGACCCAACATTCTAGCCTGTCAAGAAATTTTAGGAGTCCTGTTTTGATAGCCAATATACTGTGTTCTTCCCATTTTGGTGCCATCTGCAAACATGAGACTAAATTACTGATAAAAATATTAACAACAGAGTATTGAGGACCAGATCTATGAGGAACTTCCCTAGAAACTTCTTTCAAAGTTGATATTAAATCTCCTTTCTGCTTTGTTATAGAAGAATTTCTAATTCCGGTAGAGTTGGAAGGTGTCTTCTGTTCTTGAGATTCTATGATCATAATGCCTCACATGTCCCTTCTGTGGGTTTCTTTGTTTCTCTTTTTGTGTACACCCCAAGGGATGGAAACTCTACAGTATCAACTCCATTCATGGTTTTTCAAAGATTGTTAACATTTCAGTTAACTGTGTAGGCCATAACTGTAGACTGATGGTAAAGTCTCCCTTCAGGAAGCTGTCTGCTTATCTGAAGAACAATATCTCTGCTGAAGACTTGGGAGTGATAGGGAAAGTGATATAAAGGGAAAGGAGATTTGGACAGAAAATGCCATCTGCACCCAGAAAAAGAACTAAGGAGACTGAGTACAAATTCCACACATGCTTTGTTCACCTTTTTTTCTGTTTTTTCTCTCTCCCATGGTTTTTCCTTTTGCTCTGATTTTTCTCTCCCAGCATGATTCACAAAGCAATGGTGTGTTAAAAATAAATAAATAAATTATTGAAAATAAAAATAAAGGGAAAGGAGAGGACAGCAGCTTGGATTAGAAAGAATGGCCTTATCTGAGGAAATATTAACTTGTAAGAATTCAGAAAAGCTGGTTTTTTAATCTAGGGATTGCCCAGATTGAAGGTACAGTCTGAACCTCAATATCTAAAGGAGGTAAAGAAGAGTCTCATTCTGTATGTGGAAAAAGAAAAGTATCCGGTTGTAGCTGGGGACCATTAATAAGTCAAGAATCTTGTCCTAAGCCATCACATGATGGACTGCTGCAGAATCTTCTATCAATCAAATAATTTCCATTTAAAGAATGTTTTTCTTCTGAGCAAACTTGGAATTGAAAAGCTTCTCATTTATTCAATTTTTTTTCTATTCATTAGGGTCAAGGGGGAAATTTAGGGATCATGAATAATCTGTGGATTATCTCCACTAATTGATTGCAACTTTAGTTCTATCAAATTTCACAGTATGTGTAATGGAGTCAGAGAACCTGTTGCCAAAACTCATTTAACACTTACTGTCTATATGAGCAAATCATTCAGCTCTCCTGGGTCTTACTTTCCTCATTTGTAAAATGAGGGAGTTGGACCAAATTGACTGACAGGTCTCTTCCAGCTTTAGATATATGATCCTATATAGGGTTCTTGAAACACAAAAATAATATCTGAAAAATCATGAGATCATAAGATATTAGAGTTGGAAGACATATTACATGTCATTTAATCCAACCACCTCATTTTACAGAAGAAAGAAAATGAAACTGAGATCTGAGTCATACACAAGATCTCCCAGATAGAGGCAGGATCAGAACTAAAATCTGATTATTCTGACTTCGGTCTTTTTCTATACAGCATTCTATCCTTCTGGAGATCCCTAGCAGATAATAGAATAGAAACTTTGAGGGGGAGAACTCAGCTGTTAGCTTGGAAATTCCTGATCTCTTCCCAAATCTAGTGACATTTAACAATGCTCTCCTGGGAGTTCTTTCTGCAATAGAGAAATTCCTGGAAATTTATCGTGAATCAAATTTATCTTAGATTCACAAGGAAAGATGTTCATTTAAAAGCATATCAATGTAAATTTTTTTTCCTAAAGAGTGAAGAACATTTTGGTAAAATGAATATAATTTTTGCCTAACTTGGATTTCCATATGTTTTTAGCTTTATCTCAACTATCTACTATGGGTCTGACATCCATTAATTTCACAAATATCTCTGGAGTATCTATTATACACAAGGTTTTATGCTAGTTCCTGTGGGGGATCAGGGAAAGCCAGAATATAATTACTACCTTCAAGGAGTTCACATCCTAATAGGGGATAAACATATAGCTCAATGCCTTAAGGTGCCTTAAGACACCTTTATGAGTTTTTCTAAACTTGATATCAAGTTATTTACATTTCTTATACCTTCTACATGAAGCTTTTCCTATCTCCCCCAGCTTCCAGTACCCTACCCTCCCCACAAAATCACTTTAAATCTACTTTTCATATATTTTGTATATACATATGTGTGTATACATTATTTCCCTCAGTGAAGGACTGCTTCATTTTTGTCTTTATATCCTTGACATCTAGTACAGTGTCAAACTCATAGCAGGTGAATCTCTTCAGGTGAAGTGTTATATATTTATTCCCTGCTTGTATAGAGTAGGATTTTTCTTAAAATGACTTAGTTCAGTCTTCTGTGAGGCCTCCCAAATTCTATTACTCTGGGACATGGTCCCTAAACCTAAATTTTCCCTACCTATATCCTTCATTCATTCAATATTCAAGTTTTATTTAAATCTTTTTAGAGGTAGCTCTGAAAAAAAAATGCTGAACGTGGAGTCAGAAGCAATCTTGGTTAAAGCCAGGGCTCTGACATTTGTTAGCTTTGAGATCGAGGGCAAGTGATTTTATCTTGCTAAAGTTCAGGTTCCTCATTTGCATTAACTGCCTCACAGGGTTGTTATGAGGAAATCACAAACCTTAGAGAGTTCTAAAATTGTGAATTGTTATTCTTAAACATTTTCTATATATAAGATGCTGTTCTAAGTGCTGGAGAAGATACAAAGATAAAAATTATACACTTTTCAGCCTAATGAACATCTATCATATGTCAGTCTTCTTTCTCATATGGAAAATGAACCATTTTGTCCATCCTCTTCTAACAATTACCTTATTCCATTGACTATTTTTTGGACTTCCTTTGGATTTTCTACTATTCTGTTGAGTCTCCTTTGAGAAATGGTGACCAGAATTGCATGGAGTTTTAGATATATATTCACCATGTTTTTGAATATAGGGAGAAGAATTTTATTCTTTTTATTTTGGGCATTTGATCTTTCAGGAAAGACATGGTTCTTTTGAAAGTGCTCTCTAAACTCTATGGAGCTGAAGGATAGGCTTTGACTG
Organism: Sarcophilus harrisii; assembly: GCF_902635505.1. Taxonomy (NCBI): domain Eukaryota; kingdom Metazoa; phylum Chordata; class Mammalia; order Dasyuromorphia; family Dasyuridae; genus Sarcophilus; species Sarcophilus harrisii. The sequence continues at coordinate 319,869,627 of NC_045428.1, forward strand.
AAAATTTTTAGAGCCTTTCCTCTTAAGGAGAAAGCAATCTCTCTGCATATGGCTGAGAGACTATGAAGGTATTGTAGGGTAGATGATGGGGCACAGAAGGGAATTTGAAGTAGAGTTGAATAATTGGTTCAGTATGTTTCCTTCCCTATCCCAAGGACTAACCTTCACATTCTAGATAGAAATAGGTGACAATAAAAACAATAACAATTGACCAATTTTACTTTATAATTTGCAAAACTTTTCTACCTTTATCTTAACTTGAGCCTCACAACAACCCTGGAAAGCAGGTACTAATTGGTACTTGGAAGAAAAGAGGACTATGGACTGACCCCACTGATTCTGTTCAGGTGATACTATCTGATGATACTGCCTTTTTCCCCTTGTGTTGAGAATAAATTTCACCAGGCTTTGTATAACTTTCCCCTCCATTTTGTACTAGAACCCAAAAAGATCAGTTACTTACCTGTTTGAAACCTGCCATCTCAGATCAACTGTCCACATGCAGCCTGTTTTAGAGAAAAGACACTTGTTATCAGCAGACCTTGATGATAGTCAACTCAGTCTGAACCCTAAGATTTTTTAAAGCCAGTATTTATTGAATGTTTACACTAAGGAGATACAGAAAAATTGTAAAAACTGCTCTTTGCTCTCAAGTAATTTATACGTTAATTGGAGAGATAACTGAAACAGAGTTTCATTGGTGTGGGATTTAATTGGATACTTTTACTTAGTAACTCATAACATTTCCCTCTTTTGCTGTTCTTTATGTTTGATCAGGAAGCAAATTAAATTGCTTTTTTTTCCTTTTCTTTTTAAGTCTTAGATATAAGGGATAGTTTTCTGGATAAAAGAGGAGGAGGAGAAGTAAACAAATTAGAAAAGTAATTTGATGTAACAATAATTCATTAAATCAAATTAAAATAAATAAATATACTGAGGAAAGAAAAAGGAGAAAAAGCATGGGGTCTTACCAACCTTAAGATAGATCTAATACAAATAACTACAATACAAAATAATGTACTGTAAATGCATATAAGAAACACAAACTGCTATGTAAATTCCAAATAGGAAAAAAGTCATGTTAAAATGTTCTTTTGTCGTGGAAGATGGTCTTACTTCTTTGAAAGAAATACATCAAAATATTCATAAAAACACATTTTGTAGTTGCAAACTTCCTGTTTAATAAGAATTGCAGAAAGAATGGAATAGGTAAAATTCAGTTTTAGAGCAGTATCATACAACATATACTATGATACTTTTCAAAAAGATATTTGATTTGTCTATAAAAGGTTATCATAAGAAAAAATTAAAGGAGATTGGATGGAGGTAGGCACAAGAAAAACATAACTATGTCTAGGGTGATAACTCCTAACCAAACATGGAAGAGAGGATATTACTATAGAAATAATAAATAATTTTTATTATTTTCAATTTTTAAAAATTTTGCATAAAAATCAATGCAACCAAAAAGCAATGCAACAAGGCCAGTTAGGATAAGATGTGAAAATGCCAATTTGGGGGAAAAAATTGTTGTATAGAATATCTCTGATAAACTTCTGATATCCAAGAAACATAGGAAATTAACACAAATATATAATATCAATAGTCATTCTTTAATACATAAATAAATGGTCAAAGGATTATGAACAATTCTTGAAAAAGATGATGAATTAGCAATAACTAAGATTGCTTCAATCAATAAAAATAAAAGAAATACAAATCAAAATGCCTCTGAGGTTTCACCTCACACTTAATGAATTGGAAAAGATAATAAAAGATGGAAATGATCAATGTTGCAGGGATTAAGAGAACACAGGAACAGTAGTTAGTAAAAGTCTGGTAATCCTGTGCCTTTGTCTAACCATTCCAGAAAGCAATTTAGAAATATAACCCAAAAAGTGTCCAAAATATCTATAGTTTTTGACCCAGAGATCTTACTAGGTATATACCCCACAGAGGATAAAGAGAAACAAAAAGGTTTCCTACACATCAAAATATTCATAAAAGCACATTTTGTAGTTGCAAAGAACTCAAAACAAAGTAGATGTATTTCTGCTAAGGAGTGGCCAAACCAGTTGAGGTATGTGAATGAATTGTAATATCTTTGAACCAAAAAAAAAAAAAAAAAACCCAAAAAAAACCAAATATGAAAAATTCAGAGAAGTATGAAAAAATATATGACTGCATTCATGAAAAGGAGATAGACACAGAAAAACAATAATGATGGTGGTTATAACAACATAAATGAAAAGAATGAAAAAAAAAATGGCACTGAATCCTCTGCAATTATAAACAGCTCAGGAGAAGAGTTGAGAAAATGTATATCCTTCCTGGTTTTTCCAGAGTTGGCTACTGAGGGTATAGAATATTTTATATGCTATTAGGTACAATTAATATATTAATTGATTTTGCCGAACTTTTTTCCTCTTCTTAAATCTGTTATAAAGGATAACTCACTAAAAATGGGAGGGAATTCATTCAGAAATGAAGATAATTTTTTAAAACAAAAGATAACAAAAATAAAATTTTGAACAGGAAACAGTCATTTTGTAGAATTATAAAGATCAGGCTTGGTCCCGAGAAGCATTAAGAAAAATGCATTTCCTTCTATGCATATGGAATAGTGAATACATGTGCATGTGAGCACGTGTACACATACATATACACACACATTTCCAGGCACTTGTTATGCTGGCTGATTCTGCTAAAGTGCTTTTTAAAAAATTTTTTGCATGACTAGTTGTGGGAGGAAGGATACAGTCAAAAATGAATGCCATGTTAAAAAAGGCATCCAGCTTTTAAAAGAAAGACAACTAGAGTTAGAATACATAAAACTGAAGATTAGTGTGATTACCCCTATTACTCAAGGTCTCTAGAGCTAGTTTAGGACAAGCTCATTTAGGGCCTCAGTAATAAATTTGTCCTTGCTGTGACATTCAAGCCATCTCGTGTTCTTCCTTCCTGAGGCAACAGAATAGTGACTGGATTGGGAGTTAGAGGTCCTGTGTTCAAATCTCATCTCTGTCTTTTAATTCCTGTGTCATTTTGGGCAAATAATTTAATCTTTCTGGGTCTCTATTTTCTCATCAGTAAGATGACAGTTTGGATTGGATGATTTTTAAAACCCTTACATCTCTAAATCTAAAATCCTAATATTCAATTAGTCTAGGATCTTTCAATCAGCCAGATAGCAACAGTATGAATTATAATAATAGCAATAATATGCAGTATATCTGTTCAGAGAAGGCTCTCAGTGATGGTTGTGCCCTAAACATTCTCAGAGACTTTATAAAACAGAGGAAAGCCTCAAGGTAAGGCTCCAGCCAGCTATCATGTTTCCATGACCACATGTCATCTGTTTCTGGTATGTACTATCCCATGCCTATCTGAACAATGAAACCAAAAGAGCTAAAAAAGTCATTAAAATCCCACCAACAACTGGAGTCCAAGAATCAAAGACTATAGTAACCAAATATGGTGAAAAGACTGTGCAACAATTCTTAGGAGTGTCCAGCTTAATCCACCTGAGAAACGTAGTGGTTTGTTTATCAGCTGTGCCAGACCCCGAAGTGAACTTGGTGGACACTTCTTGAAGGGAGAAAAGAAATGACTCTGATGGCCAGAAAATAATCTGTCTGCTCTCCCCCAGTGTAAGGGAGGGGAGTATTTTCTAGTAATAAATTTTAAGTTTAAGGCCACTATCTTCTAGGAATAAGTGGGTTATAGAAAAAATACTACAATTCCTTTTTTTAGGAAGGATACTGTACTTTAATTCTTGTTATTCTTTCTCAGTAAATATCTATTTGTAAAAGTTAATGTTATTGTTAACTTATATTAAGATGTTAATTGATAAATCATCATAAGAGAGCACACAGAATGGAGGCTCATGTATTAGGAACCACAAACTCTTAGGATTACCTCTAAAACCTTAAAGAGAAAAATAGTTTGTCACCTTCTGGGGACCCAGTTTGCCAGAAGAAGTAGGAACTGGGGGAATATGGGTAATTAAACTATCCATGGTCAGCTTCAGGAGAGAAAGGAAGCCCGTGGGAATAGGGGCTACAAAGCCTGATTTGACCAGAAACTCTGAGGGCCTTCCCCTCCCAGATTCATTCATTTATTTATTTAGATTTTTTTTTTTTGGACTAGATGAAAGAAGAGATTCTTTGTCTCAATTGCTACCCAGACTTAATCACAGAATGGATTTGTCCTTAGTCAGATTGAGACTTGTTGAAGACCTTAGGTTAGAAAGGCCAAGATCTTCCACTGCATCCGGGGCCATCTCCAGTCATCCTGATCCATATCTGGCCACTAGACCCAGATGGCTCTGGAGCGGAAACTGAGACAGGGGACTTTGCACAGCCTCCCTCACTTAAATCCAATTCATTTGCCTGTTGTAGCATCATCTCCCTGATGTCATGGTCCTCTTAGAGAAGGAAGTACAAATAACATCACACATCTATTTAGGAAATCTACAGAAGCAGGGAAGTTGGTGAAGGATTGAATTAATCTTTAGCTTCCTTTGGGAGATGACAATCAAATGAGACTGTCTGAATTCTTATCTAGGAAATACTTTCCTTCTCCAATAAGATTATCAGGCAGACTAGCAATAGTGTTGCACAACTGACCGATCAGGAAGTCCTGTATTGTTCATCAAGGCTGCCCTGACCTGCTGGTGGAGCATATGGAGTGTTTTGGGGAAATAGGGAAGCAGATAAGGAAACTGAGGCAAACAGGGGTAAATCACTTGCCCAGGGTCACACATCAAGTTTATGTCTGAGGCCCAATCTGAACGCATGTAAATAAATCTTCCAAATTCCAAACCCAGTGCCCTATGCCATCTAGCTGCTATCAGTTATTAATATCCCAGTTTGAAATGCCAGACCTTTAAAATCAACATACTGATCTAAAAAGAAAGACATACCATTGGAATAAAAACAGAATGTGCTTGTAAAATGTTTAACAACTGATTCTTCAGGGGGAAAAGGCTATGTTTTCAATACCTTTTAAATTAAACTGTATTATTAATATAATTATATCATATATCAAGTATTCAGTACTTATATGTTATATCATAATTAAATTAATATTCATCACTTTATAAAGTCTTAATAATCATAAAAACAATATAGTACATCCTGAGTTGTACCCTTCCAGATTTCTGAGGTATAAATGTTCTCACTGATAATTTACCAGTTTTTGATCTGGCCCCAGCATATTCCTTAGGGCAGCGCCAAAGCAAGACAACTTGGGAAAGGTGCCAATATAGGTGGCTTGGGAAACTAGTGGCGTAGCCAAAGGTGTAGGGAGGCTTAGTCCTTGTGACAAAGGAGGCCATAGATAAGATAAATAAGTTATTTATTATAGAAGCCATTCCTCATGGTAAGAAAGATCCTATTTAGCACTTAAACCTACATGTGACTGATATGTCCCCAAACCCTGGAACTGCTTGCAGGATACATTTTCTTAGGCCAGAAGCAATTAAAAACAAAGAAGTAAGCAAAATGCATAGTTTCATATTTAACATCCCTCAAATTGACCTGGGGCCTACTCTAAGGGAAAATGTTAAGTATATATGATGGAAAGATAACTGGTCCGGAAATCAGGAGGTCTGACTTCTAGCTCTGTCACTAATTCTGAGAAAGCCATTTCTCTTTTCTGGATTTCAGGTTCTTCAATTGTCTAAAAACAAAAACTGGGAGCTGATCTCTATTGTCCTCTTATTGTTTATATTGTTATTACTATCTCCAGAAATTTCATGGTAATAAGAGTGAAAATGGCTCAATGAGAAGTATTGGAGTCTAGCTCTCCCGATACAACTTCTGGACAAAGATCGTCCAGATTCTGATTGACAAAGCTGAGAAGTCACAATGACTCACAGCCCAAAGAGGCTTAGGGAGTCAGATGGAGAAATCTGAAGACATCAGGGAGAGGGTCTGGCCAGGAGCAGACGTAGATCACAGTATTCTAGCACTCATGGGTTGCAAGTCAGTAGTCATTCAAGACACTAACAATACTGAATACACCTCTGAGTAATTTATTGAGTAGGGTATTCCTTCAGATAGCTATTTATTAAGAGGCAACTGGATTGACAGTCATACTTCTTGACATCTCTGCTACATTAAACACCATTGTCTATTCTTCCCTCATTGTACTCTTTTTTTCTGAATTTTCAATACACCTCCCACTATTTGACTTTTTTCTCAGCTTAATGTTCATTTGCCTCTTTTCTAATTCATCATCTAACTCAATGTCACCCAAAATTATCAACTTTTCCTAAGGCTTTGTCTAGGCCCTCTTCTCTTCCCTCTCTACATTCCTTGTTAGTGACTTTATCAGCCCCCATGGGTTAACTTACAGTAGAGTGCTGATCAATAACCATCTTTTTCAGGAAAAAAATATGTGCACAATACACTTAAATTTAATCTGTATCATTAGCATTTTCTTCATTATGTTCTAAACTCTGCATCATCAACAAAAATAGTAAATCAACCCCTGATTTGTAGTATTTGCTGATTCTGAAGGTATGAATAAATAAATACTCCAAGGTACAAATAAACTATAAATAAATATTTTGAAATTTTAACATTGGTTCTTTTGAACTGGTTTAAACTGCCTCTTGTACACAATTACCAACCTCACTTCCTTCCACACCCAACCTCAGTTTCTTCTTCAGTTACTTTGTAGTTTTTTTTAATTCATAAGAATGTTTGATGAAGTAAGCCTAATCATGACATTGTTAGAAACTTGTGTTGATGAGTTTTACCTCTTAACCCTTCAAACAAGTTAGCAATAGTAACACTGCTATTTACATATTTTGTAATATCTCTTAAAACTTTAAACTTAATAGATTTTATATACATATATTTTATTTATACATATTATATATATATATATATATATATATACATACATGTAAAATATATACTGTGTGTCTAATGGCCATCTCTAGGGCAGGGAAGGGAGGAAAATTCACATGTTAAATTTTTTATATATTTAAAAGGAATAAAAAGTTGTACATAATAGATTGGCATTTTCATGTGCAATCATTTTTAATAATATTATGTCATAGAAATACTTGTTTCATTCCATAAATCAAAAATAAAATGAAAATATTTTTTAAAAAATTAATAGATTTTAAGTCAATTCTAAGATACAACTTAGCTAGATAGCACAGTAGATAGAATGCTGGAGCTGGAGTCAGAAAACCCAGAGTTCAAATTTAACCTCAAACACTCACTAATTCTATGGCTCTAGTAAAGTCACATAACCTCTTTCTGTCAGGTTCCTTATCTGAAAAATGAAAATAATAGCACCTGCATACCAGGTGTGTTATGAGGATATAATGAGATAAAAGAAGTAAATTGCTTTGCAAATATTGAAGCTTGATAACAATACTAGCTATTATTATTATCTTCTTCTTAAACCAGATATTTTAAAATTCATCAAAAAGTATGTCTCTGACTAAACTCATCTTTATACCTAATCACTTAGAATATTCAAACATTTGACACACAAGGATCATCCACACTACAAAATGTAATATAAAATTCTTTAATCATGATTATTATATAAAACCACAATGAAATAACTTTCAATAATTGAAAAGTGGTACTTTTTGTTAAAAAAAAAAAATTGAACTTGACCCAATTCAATCCAATGCCATGCCTAATCAAATCTTTTTCTTTTTAAAAAATGTGATAACACAGTTGTGGCTGGTGACAGAAATAATTATTAATAACTAATGATTTGGGGTCCTCGTTTCAAAGCTGAGTCTCTGAAGGATATTGCTGAAAATGAGATTGAATTAATTTTTTCCTCAATCTTGTTCAGACTCTAACTAACCTTACAAGGAATTTAATCTAAGGTGAGGAAGCCCATTGTGTTCTACATTAATTCTTTGATTAGCTTGCTCAAGGCTGGGCAATTTAGAAGGAAATTATAAGTTCAAAGCTACATTCCCTCCCTCATTAGAATAAATCCATCTGCCATTATAATATTCATTCTCTCTCATTGACTGTTAACCAATCAAAATTGATTACCACCCTTAGTAACAGCCACTCTTCCAAGGGCATATAAACTATGAACCCACCATCATGATTGTTCTTTGGCATTTGAGAATATCACTGACCCTTTTATTAATGAAAAACAAGCATTATTAATAAAGTTTTTAATTACCTAGAAACTATGTCTCTCAAGCTTTTTAAATGTCACACTAGAATTACAGCCCAAACACAGAAAATATAATCAAATTAATTTAAACAGAAACCTGCCTAATCTATATAACAACTTTATTAAGACTGCTGAACAAAAATTTTAAATAGACTTTCATGATCAAAATTATTTGATTAATTAAATTAATTTAAATAGGTTATAGTTATGGTATGGGCTTTAAAAAAGAAACATATTCTTGTAATAAAGCAGAAGATAACTATTACTCACTAGTAGTCTCTTATATGTATGTTATGAAGTCTACCTTTTTTTTCCTTTTTAATTCTTGCAAAGATCATTTTTGTTCCAGGGATATATACTTGTGAATTTCCAAGTATTCCATCAAAGCATCCTTTCCTAGGATGATACCTTGCAATTTTTGGCATTTGTGGATGAGAATTCTGGAGTCTGACCAGCTTTTTCTTCACTCAGATTTGGTATCTCCCTTTTCAGCTGTGTGATACTGTCAACATCACTCAAGGTGACTTTTCCTCAGTCCTGCACTCTAGCTGGCTAATTCCCTACCTAAATCTGCTTTTCCCTTACATTTTATCTATTTTATGTAAACCTGTATGTGTACACGTTTATGTAGGATAATAGATTCAGAGCTGGAAGTTGTCTTCTATTAAAAGTCACTTTGTTCATATCCCTCATTTTATAGCTAGTATAGGGAAATTAAGAGACTTATCCAAGTTTGCACAGGCATTAAGCTGTCAAAAAACCTTATTATAATAATCATCTTTTAATATTAATATTATTGGGGCAGCTAGGTGGCAGAGTGGATAGAATGCTGGACCTAAAGTCAGAAAGACCTGAATTCAAATATGGCCGCAAATGCTAGCTGTGTGACTCTGGGCAAGTCACTTAATCCTGTCTGCCTCAGTTTCTTCATCTGTAAAATAAACTATAGAAGGAAATCATAAATTGCTCCAGTATCTTTGTGAAGGAAACCCCAAATGGAGTCATGAAGAGTTAGACATTTCTAAACAACAACAAAAAGTAATACAACTAGTCATCATGGTGTCAGGCATTGTGCTAAGCATTGGGGATACAAAAAAAAAGTAAACAACAGACCCCCATTTCAAGGAGTTCCAAGTCTAATAGGAGAGAACAATATGTACACATCTATGTCCAAGAAAATCATAGACATGATAAAATAGTCATAATTATCAAAGGGAATTAATTAAGGGGGATTGGAAAAGACCTTTTCCAGTCTGCTTCTAAAAGGTAACATTTTACCTCACATTTGAACCCAAATCCACCACACTTAGCATTGTTTTACACAATCACTCTACATGTTATCTTTGTGGTAGAATGAAAACTGTTTGAGAGCAGGACTGTTTGATTTTTGTCTTTTCAATAAATCTTTTTTTGACTAGTACATAGGATCAACATAATAAGTACCTGTTGATTGAAGTAGCTTTTGAAATATATGATTAAGTATTAAATAAGCGGTATAAGTAATAGTGATTGAATGAATTCAAAGAAAGGAGAATTCAATTTGATCTAGAACAGCCAGAAAAGATTACGATTTGAACTGCATGTCCTAGTATCCCAGTAGCTATTTAACAACAAGCTCTTCAGGATGTGTGGCATAGTTTTAAGTTTAATTTGTGTTATTAACTTTTCTCTGTTATTTTTTTAAGTCTAGACTAGACTAGAAGTATCAAACATGGCCAGTGGGAGCATGAAGCCTATAACATTCCTGATTGTGACTGAACCAGATTACGGTGTAATTGGAAAATATTTAACAAAATGAATAAAAATAAATTAAAATATAGACAATGTCAATTTGAAGTTTTCTAAATCAATATGTGACTGCAGAGATCTTAATGTTCTCTTAGCACCCTGACTCTATTAAGTTTGACACTACTGGTCTAAACAATCAGCAAAACAATAAATCAATTTGCAGTATTTCTGGCTTCCATGGCATAAATGCTCTTGCTGAAAACTTAACAGTGGGCTCCTTGGAACTATTCTAAGATGGCTCTAGTACACCAGTGGACATTTTGAAGGACAGATATGGAACAGATGAAAAGGAGAGAGAGCATTCTAGATTTGAGAAGTTGAAGGGGAAACAACATAAGCAAATTAATGCTAGGTTCAGCTGGTTCTGTGATTCACTTCTTTTATTTCAGTCTGAAATGACTCTGGGAACTGAAAAATAGTTTTGCTTTGACCAAGAAAGTGATGGTAAAGGGACCTCAGGAGTTGAGAGTCAAAAGACTCAAATTCAAATCCTGACTTAATTACTTCCCCTAAATGTAAATAAACTGGTTAACTTCTCTAGGTTTTAATTCCCTTATCTTTGAAATAAGGAAATTCAACTAAATCAAGGATTCTTTTCCTTCTTTGTATTATGGGCCCCTTTGGTAGTCTGCTGAAATCTATAGTTCTCTGCAAGTTGTTGTCTAGATGCTAAATTTCAGTTAGAGTTTAATGAAAATAAAGATGTAATTTTTTTTCTCCATCCAAGTTCATGGATTCCAAATTCATAAAATCTATGCACAGATCACCTAAGGTGAAGAATTGCTGACATGTTCTCTAAGTAGGTCCCTGCCTGCTCTCAATGTCATGATTTATTAATGGATGGCAATATCTCAGCTTACCTGGATGGAATGCCCCAGTTATCTCAGAGCTGATAAATATACAGGTTGATCACATCTGACAGGAAATTTCTAAAGTCAATGATTGGAAAAGAGAACAGATCTCATGCCATTACCAAGCTGGGAAAATACCTATCCTGGGGGGAAGCCATGGGTTAGCTGTAGCATCTGGAATCTGCCCTCATCAGCCAACAGTCAAAGTAACCCATCAACCTTAAAATTAGTTCCCTCTGTCCCTTTAAACTGCCATGGGAGGAGTGGAAGTCTGTGACACACCTTCACCTGGGCCCTTTTGATTATACACAAAGTACAGTAGGGTACAGCAGGTATTTATCCAGTGATCATAGTCAGAAATCACAGACAACTGGGCCAAAATCCAGGACCAATGGGAAGACGGAATAGACAGGACAGGAGTCAGACCCAAAGTTTCAGAGAGACCATATAACTGGCACAGCTTAGAGCCTCAAGGACTCTGGAAGAACAGTATAATAGAATTGGAGGGCCAGAATGGTGTGACCCTCATAGAGACCTTTTGGTTTTTTTCCTGATGGAAGGGAAGGTCCTAACAGGAAGATTTAGAGCTGGAAAATGTCTTTGAGATCATCAAGTCCAAATGCCCTACTTTACACAGGAAGAAAATGAACCATAGAAAAGTGACATGAATCATTCATAGGTTCCTCATAGAGAGAGAGAGGTAGCATGATCCACCCTGAATTTGGTATTCAGAAGACCCAGTTATGAATCCTAACTCCGACACATAATAGCTAAGTTTTCAAAACATTTAATGCCTAAGGCTTCTTTTAATTTGAAAAAATTTACTTTTTCAAAATGAATGATAGTTATTCAAATAGAAATACTATGAAAATATGTCATAGGATTATAGATTTAGAGCTGGGAAAGACTTTCAAAGCCATTGAGCTTGACCCCTCTCATTTGAGAAACAAGGAAACAGAGTCAAGGAGAGTTTAAATAGATCACACAGCTAAGAAGAATCTGAGGGAGGACTTGAATGGCATTTGCCTGAATGAAGGTCCATGGTCCTGACCACTGCCAAACATTGCCTCTCAAATGTTGAGCTATTTCTGTAAGAACGGTCAAAAGCAAGTTTGTCTTTAGTTTCCCATGTGTTTGGTGTAAGGGCCTCAAGCTGTCAGTCTTCCTGAGGTCTCCTTTGTTAGGTCCGTGCTCACAGAAACAAGAATTTGTCATTGTTTCAGAATGTGAATAGCCATTAATGTCTCTTCTCCTCTCCTAGTGGGCTCCTAACTCTAGTGACTTCAATTATTCCCCTTCTGTGTCCCTGAGAACAATTATAGCTTTAGTAGCCATCCCAGTCACTGTTAAATCTTCACTTGGAGTGTCCATCCCATGGGTATGGTCTTACATTTTCAAAGCAAATGCCTTTCAAGGGCTTAACTTCTCAAGTCTCACTCTTTTTCATTTGTCAAAATGGGGATAATTATACTTACAATATATATCTTACAAGGTTATTAGGATCAACATGGTTTGTAGATAATGTTTCATTAAAAGTTTTTTTTTTTAAAGATTATACTCATTAAAGTGGGTTAAATAAAAATAAAATAATAGTTATGGTATAAATATACATTTCCAATCATTTTTCAGTCTCATGACTTCATTTGGGGTTTTCTTGGCAAAGATACAGAAGTGGTTTGCCATTTCCTTCTACAGCTCATTTTTACAGAGAAGGAACTAAGGCAGACAGGGTTAAGTGACTTACACAGATACAGCCTGTAAATTTCTGAGGCCATACATAAAATTGTATTTATAAATAATATAAATAGTTATTTTAATAAATTAAACTTATATTTATAAATATATAACTAAAATATATTTCTAAATATAAATAGGTTAAATTAAAATATATCATATATGTTGTACATATATGATAAATATTTATATAAAATTTATATGATCATATAAATCATATGATCATATAAAATTTATATGATCATATAAATCATAAATCAAATAAAAATCATATGATCAGAGATTTAGAGTGAAAAAGGCCTTGGAGATTTTGTTTATTTTTAATTAAAGCTTTTTATTTTCAAAATATATACATGGATATTTTTAAACATTCACTCCTACAAAACTTTTTGGTGAATACCCCTTCCTGAAGACCTCCAAGAAGGAGCAAAGCATTACTTCTGTGGTAGCCATTTCATGTTTGGACAGTTCTCAGTGTTAGAAAATTTTTGTTGATAATAGGTCCAAATTTTTCTTTTTGCAGATTCCATCATTGTTTTTGGTTCTGCCCTGTAGGACTAAGTAAAACAATGTGAAGCTCTTTGCCACAAGACAGCCCTTCAAATGCTTGAAATGAGCTATCATGTGTCCCATGGGTCTTCTCTTTTCCAGTCTAAACATTCTCAGTTTCCTCCACTGATCATAGGACATAGATTCAAGATCCTCTACCATCTTGATAGTTGTCCTCTGAATACTCTCAGGTTGATAAATATTCTTAAACCATGGGTCCCCAAATAGAAAACAATACTCTAGAGGAAGTCTGACAAGGACAGAGTAAAGGCAACTACCCCTAATTATCCCTAGAAGCAATTTCTCTTTTTTATTTTTTTTGAGATTGTACATGCACATTCATTTTTTACATATTTCCATATGAGTCATATTGGGAGAAAAAAATCAGAAGAAAAAGGAAAAACCAAAAGAAAACAGGAGGAAAAAAGATGAAAATACTATATTCCTATAAGCATTCAGCATTCGTAGTTCTCTCTTTAGATGGGAATAGCATTTTCCATCGAAAGTTTATTGGAATTGCCTTGGATCATTTAATTGCTGAGAAGAGCCAAGTCCATAGTTGACCATTACACAATCTTGCTTTTGCTGTGTATAATGTTTTCCTGGTTCTGCTTGCTTCACTCAGCATCAGTTCATGTAAACCCTTTCAGGATTTTCTAAAATCAGCCTCTTCATCATTTCTTATAAAATAATAATATTATATTACCTTCATAAATCATAACTTATTTATCTATTCCCCCAACTGATGGGCATCCATTCAATTTCCAATTCTTTTCTAACACAAAAAGAACTGCTGCAAACATTTTTGTACTTAAGGGTCCTTTCCCCTTTTTTATTATCTCCTTAGGATATGTACGCAGTAGAGGCAGTGCTAGATCAAAGGTTATGGACTGTATTATAACGCTTTGGATATGGTTCCAAATTGCTCTGAATAATCAGGTCACAAATCCATCAACAATGCATTAATGTCCCAGTTTTCCCACATCCTCTCCAACATTCATCATTATCTTTTCCTGTCATCTTAGCCAGTCTAATAGGTGTGAGATAGTACCTCAGGACTGTTTTAATTAGTTTTTCTCTAATCAATAGTGAGTTAGAGCATTTTTTCATATTACTATAAATGACTTTAATTTCTTCATCTGAGAATTGTCTGTTCATATTCTTTGACTATCAATTGGGGAATGACTTGCATTCTTATAGATTTTTAACTCAGTTCTATATATTTTAGAAATGAAGTCTGTCAAAAATGCTGTCTCTAAAAATTGCTTCCCAGCTTTCTGTTCCCTTTCTAATCTTGCCTGCATTGGTTTTATTTGTGCAAAACCTTTTTAATTTAATGTAATAAAAATTATCCATTTTGTATTTTATAATATTCTCTAGTTCTTCAGCCATCAGTTTCTCCCTTTTCCAAAGATCTGAGAGTTTCATATCGCTTACTCTCCTAATTTGCTTATAGTATCACTCTTTATGCGTCAATCATGTACCCATTTTGACCTTATCTTGGTATGAGGTGTGAGATGTAGGTCTATGCCAAGTTTCTGACATACTATTTTCTAGCGTCCCAAGCAATTCTTGTCAAATAGTGAGTTCTTATTCCAGAAACTGGAGTCTTTGGGCTTATCAAACAATAGATTACTATAGTAATTGACAATTGTGTCTTCTGTGACTAACCTATTCCACTGATCTATCACTCTATTTCTTAGCCAGTACCAGATGGTACTGCTTTATAATAGAGTTTTAGATCTGCTACACCACTGTCCTTTGCATTTTTTAAAACGAATTCCCCTGGTATTCTTGAATTTTTCTTTTTTGAGATGACTTATATTATTATTTTATCTAGTTTTGTGCATTTTGATAGACATGGCACTGACCAATTAGACAATTTGGACATCATTGTCATTTTTATTATATTAGCTCTGCCTACCCATGAGTGATTGATATTTTTCCACTTGTGTAGATCTGACTTAATTTGTCTGAAAAATGTTTTGTGATTGTATTCATATAGTTCCTGGGTTTGTCTCAGCAGGTAGATTCCCAACTATTTTGTCAACAGTGATTTTAATTGCAATTTCTCTTTTTAACTCTTGCTTCTGGGCTTTGTTGGTAACAAAGAACTGTTGATGATTTATGTGGGCTTATTTTATGTCCTGCTACTTTGTAAAGTTATTAATTATTTCAAGTAGCTTTTTTAGTTGATTCTCTAAAATTCTCTAAATATATCATCATATCATCTGCAAAAAGTGATAGTTTTATTTCCCCATTGCCTACTTTAATTCCTTCTATTTTTTTTTTCTTTTCTTGTTGCGAAAGCCCAACATTTCTAGTACAATATGAAATAATAGTGGTGACGATGGGCTTCCTTGTTTCATCTTTGATCTTAGCAGGAATGCTCCTAGCTTATCCCATTACATATGATACTTGTTGATGGTTTTAGACAAATGCTGCTTTTTTATTTTAAAGAAAACTTCATTTATTCCTATGCTCTTTAATGTTTTTAAAAGGAATATTGCTGTATTTTGTCAAAAGTTTTTTCTGCATCTATGGAGATTATCCTATGATTTCTGTTAGTTTTGTTATTGCTATGGTCGATTATGTCAATTTTTTTTTAATATTGAACCAACCCTGCATTCTTGATATAAATATCACTTGATTGTAGCATATTATCATAGTGATAAATTGTTGTAATCTCTTTGCTAATATTTTATTTTAAATTTTTGCATCAATATTCATTAGGAAGATTGGTTTATAATTTTCTTTCTGTTTTGACTTCCTGGTTTAGGTCTTAACTCCATTATTCAGGTCATAAAAGGAATTTGATTGGATTCCTTCTTTGTATTTTTTTTCAAATAGTTCATATAATATTGAAATTAATTGTTCCTTAAATGTTTGGTAAAATTCACTTGTAAATCCATCTGATACTGGAGATATTTTCCTAAGGAGTTCATTGATGGCTTGTTCAATTTCTTTTTCTAAAATGTTAAGTATTTTATTTCTCTTCTATTAATTTGGGCAATTTATATTTCTGCAAATACTTATCCATGTCAATTAGACTGTCATACCATTGATTAAAATAGCTCCTAATTATTGCTTTATTTTTTTCTTTATAAATGGTAAATTTACCCTTTCCTTTTTGATGCTGGTAATTTGCTTTTCTTCTTTTCTTTTTCTAATCAAATCTAATCAAAACCAAAGGTTTATCTATTTTGTTAGTTTTATTTATTAGTTCAATAGTTTTCTTATTTTCAGTTTCATTAATCTTTCTAAATATTTAGAATTTCTAATTTGGTATTTATCTGGAGTTTTTTAATTTGTTCTTTTTCCTAGCCTTTTTAGTTGCATGCCCATTTCATTGATCTCCTCTTTGTCTGCTTTATTCATATAAACATTTAGAGATATGAAATTTCTCCTAAGAACTGTTTTGCCTACATCTCATAAGTTTTGATATGCTGTCTCATTACTGTCATTTTCTTAGATGAAATTATTGATTTTTTTCTAAGATTTGACTCACTCATTCTTTAGGATTAGATTATTTAATTTCCAATAGTTTTTAGTCTTTTTCTGGCCCTTAATTGAATGTAATTTTTATTGCATCATGATCTGGAAAAGACACGTTTACTACTTCTGCCTTTCTGCATTTGATTGTGAGGTTTTTTTTATGCTCTAATACACAATTTTTGTCTAGGTACCATGTACCACTGAGGAAAAAGGTATACTCCTTTCTATTTCCATTCCATTTTCTCCAGAAATGTTGAAGATCTTAGCTTAAAAAAGCCAGGGTCTCCCATTTCATCCAGGATCATTTCCAGTTGTTTTGATCTATATCTTGCCACTGAACCCAGATAACTATGGAGGAGAAAGTGAGGTAATTGTCTTTGCACAGCGCTCCCTCACTTAAATTCAATTCACTTGCAGGTCACAGCATCACCTCCCTAATGTCATGGTCCTCTTCAAGAATGGAGTTCAAACAAAAACTTCTGTGAGTAAACCTGGTCCATAAACTGAAATTGGTCGATTAGAAGACTTCTTTCTTCCTTCCCTTCTTCATTTCCTTCCTTCCTTTCTCTTTTGTTCCCTTCCTTATCCCTTCCTTCCCTCTTTTCTCCTTCTCTTCCTGCTTCTTTTCTCCCTCTTTTCAATCCTCCCTCCCTCCTTCTATCCCTCCTTCCTTCCTTCTTTCCTTTCTTTCTTCTTTCCTCCTTTCTTCCCTTCCTTTTCCAAGCTGTTGACTTTCTCTTGCAAACCTCTCATTTCTTTTCCCCTTTTTTTTTTTTCTATTTCTCTTATTTGTCTTTTAATATCCTTTATGAGTTCTTCCAAAGAAGGGTCTTTGGGCTTGAGACCCTTTGAGGTTTCACATGTGGGCATTTTTCTTCTGCTACACTGGTGTTTTGTTCTTCCCTGTCATCATAATAGCTTTCTACAGTCAAGGTTCTTTTTATATTGTTGCTCATTTTCTTTCTTTTTTTTTCTTCTTATTTCATGACTTTTAAAATCAAGCTCCATTCCTGGGGCACAGGAGGCATTGTCCTAAGCTTCTTATGCAGTTTTGAGCCTTGGTTTTAAGCACAGGAGCCCCTTTTGTTTGGTGACTTGCTCACAGAGCTAAGTAGCCCAACCTAGTCCCATCTGTTGTTGGCTGGTTTTCTGAGCTGGCAATTTGCCTTCTGCACTGGAACTGGAGGCCACCCCACTGCTCTGCTCTGCTACTGTTTTATTGAAACAGGACTGAGAGTCTCAGTTGCTGTAAGACTGCTGTAAGACCTCCCACTGGCTTTCCAGACATCAGTTGAGCTGGGGTTTTCACCCCTTTCATCTCAGTGACAGGGACCTTTCTTGCGTCCTCCCAATTTATCTTGAACTGAAAAAATGTTTCATTCCATTTCTTCATAGGCTCTGTTGTGTTCGTCTCTGTCCAGAGGATTAGTTTCATGTTGTTTGAGGGAAACTGAGAGAGCTCAAGCAGCTTCCTGGCTTTACTCCTCCATTTTTGGCTCTGCCTATGCTTCTCTTAATGTAGCCTGCAATATCATCCTGCTGAATTTTATTAATGTAATTTTTTTCTCAGAACAATTTCTGTCTAACCAGGCTTTACCCATGGTATATATGTAAAGTTCAAGACTTTGTTTTTATCTCTATTGAATGTAATTTTATTAGATTCAGCCAAGTGTTGAGTCTATCAAAATTCTTTTTGGAACCTTATTCTATTATCTAATAAATTAGGTCTCTTAACTTTGAGTCATCTTTAAATTTGATAAACATACCATTTAACCATTTATCCAAGTTGTTGATTTTTTTCAAAAAGCAACACAGAACCAACAAACACAGATCCCTGGACCTCCAGCCACATTGTCATTGAACTATCTAATGATAATTACTCTTTGATTCTATCCAACTAAGCAATTCTAAGTCCATCAGTTGCATTATCATTTAAGCCATATCTTTCCTTCTTTTCTATTATAATATACTCTCCAAAAACTTTGTAAAAATTCAAGTAAACCATATTTCTAGCATTCTCCATAGCTACGTATTTAATAACCATATAATAAAAAGAAAATGCAGGTAATCTGTCATGACCTTTTTCTTCATAAAGCCCTTCTTTGAAATCATTACTTTCTCTATTTAGATCTTCACTAACCCAGTTTCATTATAAATTCTTTGTAAAAACTGAATTTGGGATAATTGTCATTGTTTCTAGACTCTGTTCTACAACTAAATGGCTTAAGGGAGAAAACCTTGGGCCCTGGAGTCAGGAATACCTCAACTAAAATCCTATCTCAGACAATTACTAGATGTGTGACCCTGGACAAAATAATTTATCCTCTGTTTGCCTCTGTTCTATTATCTGTAAAATGAGTATGATAATAGCATCTAACTCAGGGTTGTTGAAAGGACAAAATGACAAAGTTTATGAAGCACTTTGCATACCTTGAAGCATTATATAAATGCTAGCTCTTATTATTTTTTTTCTGAAAATCAACACTTGCCATTCTCCTGTCCCCTTTTATATGACCTTTCAAATATCCTTGACAATGACTCAGCAATCCCACCTAACTATTATCAGGATATTGGGATTTAGTTCCTCTGAGTCATGTGCCTGAATTCATCAAGGACATCTACGCATCCTGTTACTGTCTCTTCATTTATCTTGGAGAGCAATTCCCTATTAGTCATTTTGGTTCTGTCATTTCTAGTGCAAAGGTCATTGCTTTCTCAGAGAAAACAAAAATAAAATTATAATTGGGCTCTTCTATTACTTGGTTTATTAGATTATCTCATGGATAGCTTGGGCCCAGAAGAGGTAAAATATAAGAAAGGAAGGTTGTAATGAAGGGAAGCCATGGGCAAAGACAAGATCTGGGTAGATGGGGCTTCATGATGCACCAAAACCAAGAAGGGCAGAGGTGGAACAATGGATCTTGGAAGTAGGAGATTTGGGGAGCTTCACAAAGGCCAAAGATACCAAAAACCAACCACTTCACAATTTTGTCAAAGGTCAGGACTTTCTATGTAATACATTTATTGAGTACTTGACAACCCTGAATGGCTCTAGGTATCCCAAACTAGACAAGAAAATTTCTGTTTTTTTCTGAGCTAATACACAACTCAGAGTAATTCAGAATGGGAAATCTCTGTTCCCAAGTAATTCTTTGGTTTGGAAATTCAGTTAAGTAGTAAGCAATTTAAGGGTTGCTAGTTCATCTGAGCCTTCCAAGCATAAAACAGATGCTTCACATTCAGAATTATATAGAGAGTCCAACCAAGCCCTGAATATATTTCAATATATTGTGCTGCTATTCTGTTTCCCAACAATTGTTATCTTTCCTTTCTCCAGTGTTATAATTAAATAAAAAGCAATATATTCACATATTGAATTTCCTGTTCTATACTACTGGAGCACTTTTTTGTATAGTTATGATAAAGATATTCCACATTCTGAGCGCCTTCTGGCACTGCTTGGGAGGACCAACGTAAGGGAAGGAAGTGATATTATAGAAACAAAGTGTATATCTATTATATAGTTTTGATAATTATTGCTTGTCAATATAATTTGAGATCTAGTCATGTAAGTGCCTCAAATTAATTTTTCTCCCTCATAATCTCTCCAATATTCTTGTCCAATTTGTTTTCCATAAACATTATTATCACTTAATATAGTTATCTTCAAAGTAAAATATATTATTGACTATTATATTTTATAAATTAAATAATATCTATGAGGCAGATATTTAGTTTGGTATAACACTAAATATATTACATTAATCATATAATCATATTATATCATTTTGATGTTCTTTTTACACTGGCTCAATCTAATCATGTTGATGAATATCTTTACACTCATTTCGATTTCCCTTTATCTTTGTTAAAATTGTTTGAGAATTACATTTTTAGATGGCTCTGTCTATAAGTTAACCCTCAAATATCTGGTATATCTTGTTAATATTATAAATATTTCTTTATGTCTTCTTGTTAACTAAATAAACAAGTAAATAAATCTCTCTTCCATCATTACCACTGCCTTCCTCCTTCCCCTGAAGTAGAAACAATTTTCCCTGCCCTTTGGAGAATGTTGTATTAGATTTCAAGCTGGAAGGAACCTTAGTGATAATTTCATCTTATACCTTAATTATACAGATGAGAAAATTGAGGTCCAGAAAAATGAAGTGACTTGCCCAGCATCACACAGATGGTGAGAAGAAGAGCTGGGAACCAACTGAAGTCATATAATTATTAGGGCTTAAAATCTTAGTTGACTTTTACTCATCTCCAAATTAATTGAGTCGTTCACTTTTTCATTTTTTCTTCATGATATCTCTCATAACAACCACAGGATTATAAACACAGAAATTTGCTTGTCCAACACCCTCATCTCACAGAAGAAGAAACTAAGACCCAAAGGTCGATTGAGTCAGTTGGCTACCAAGTCACAGGGCTGTGATTTGAACCTATATTCTCTGGTCTCAGACAACATTCCTCCTCCTATATTTCACCATTTTCTTCCCTCCCCACCTTCCTTTCTATTGTTGTAGCCAATGTCCCACTGGAGGCAATCATCAGTTTATACCTGTCTTTAGCAAATCATTTTTCTTTGGACCTCAGTATTCTCATTTACAAAACTTTTAAAGCCATAGTTACATAGATTCTTACTATATGAAAGGGACTCAAAAAGTGTTGATTTGGTTACAGATCACATAAACAATGTTGTTATTATTTTTATTATTGGTAGCAGCTTAGTGCCTCAGAGGAGTCCTATCCTGGTATCAGGAAAACCTGAATTCAAAACCAGCCTCAGATGCTTACTAGCTATATGGAGTTAGACAAGTCATTTAATTTGTTTTGCCTCAGTTTCCTCATCTGTAAAATGAGCTAGAGAAGGAAATGGCAAACTACTCCAATATTTTTGTTAAAAAAAAAAAACTCAAAAGGGGTCATAAAGAATCAGATAGGAATGAAAAATTACTGGACAACAATAAAGACACAAACAAAAGTGAATAATAAATGGCAGTTCCATGCCAGCTGATCAGGTATTCTTCTTGATACTACATGGCACTGGATCCTCAGCTAGTGAACTGTCCCTTCGTAACAGTGGAGATCCCTCCTTACCCTTCCAACATCCCACATCCCACTGGTCCTAGGCCACACTCTGTAACTAAGGCTCTCTAAGAACCAAAGATGGCAATGAAACTCCTTGATTTCCAATCTGATTTCTTAATTCCTGAAGGGAATCTTAGATTCATTCAATTCAATCACTTACTATTCTCTATCCTACTTTTTCTTTATAATTTTAATTGTGTATATATAAACATCAGAGTTTAAATTCAGATCATTCAGGTGAATCAGCATGTATTGAAAAACTAATTTTCTGAGTTTATAATAGCACACCAAAAATATTATGGGCATTATTATGTAGTAAAACATAGGATCAAAACATAGAAGAGACATTAAGGATGAATTAATCAACTCTTTCACTTTATAAATGAGGAAACTGAGACCCAAAGATTTTTGTTTCCTAAAAGTTTGTAAGTATTAACTAGAACATTGACAATTTGAACCTTCTGAGACTAAATCCACATTCTTTCCCCTTCTTTTTCTTTTTTAAAATAATTTTTTATTTTACATGTATTTGAAATCTGTCTAGAAAGAAGGAAGGAAGGAAGAAAGAAATTGAAAAACAGAACACGTATAAGTATTCAATCAGCAAAACAATTTTCCACACTAGTCCTGCTTTAAAACATATGTCTCTGCAGTCGAAGTTCATCATCTGTATAGCAGTATGTGAGTGGGATTCTTCATCTTTCCCTCCAGACTCCCGCTCCCAATTTTTCCTACAGTCCTGTTACCCTGGGCCCTGGATCTGACTCTGAGACTGAGCCATGGCCTTCCACATTGGGGCCTCCCATCTCCTTCCTTCCCTTACGTTGGTCCTCCCAAGCAGTGCCAGAAGGCGCTCAGAATGTGGAAGCCCCACAGATAGTCATCTCTTACCTGACAGAAGGGTAGGCCTTGATTTCTGCCTGGCAATGCTGGGTCTCTCTCCTTTGTTGTCCCCAGCCCCTGAAATAACAGGAGGAAGAGCTCAGTGGAAACTTGATGTGAGAGGATTTTTTCTCTCACTCTCTGGTGGCAGGAGACAGAAGAAAGGAAAAAGAGGAAGGAGGAAATGACTGAAGTCCTCTCTGCCAGGGTAATTTATTATAGGACTTTGTCCTCTAGCCTCTAGCAGGTATCTGCTTTTCTACCGAGTGCACTCTGGAGTTGCTGCTCAGGCTGACTGATTCTTACTCTTTAACCTGTGCTCTGCTTTGAGCATACCTCTTTAGCAATGACCAAAATCATCCTTAGCTGGCATTAACTTTCCTCTTCCCCCTTGTATTTCAATTTTCATCATTGCAATAAACTAAGAATTATTTGACATGCAATATTCAGGAAGAGCCTACTCAAGACAAAGTAGCTATACCACTGCTCGGCCTATATCCAAAAGAAATCAAAGAAAGAGGAAAAAGCCTTTTATGTATAACAGAAATAAAGAAAGAAGGAAGAAAGGAAGGAAGAAAGGAAGGAAGAAAGGAAGGAAGGAAGGAAGGAAGGAAGGAAGGAAGGAAGGAAGGAAGGAAGGAAGGAAGGAAAGAAGGAAGGAAGGAAGGAAGAAAGGAAGGAAGGAAGGAAGGAAGGAAGGAAGGAAGGAAGGAACGAAGGAACGAAGGAAGGAAGGAAGGAAAAAGCTCTTTTTTAAAAATTAAAGCTTTGACTGGGCTTATATCCCAAAGAGATCTTAAAGTAAAAGGGACCTGTATGTGCAAGAATGTTTGTGGCAGGTCTTTTTGTAGTGACCAGAAACTGGAAACTGAGTGGATGCCCATCAATTGGAGAACGGCTGAATAAATTGTGGTATATGAATATTTTGGAATATTATTGTTCTGTAAGAAATGACTAGCAGGATGATTTCAGAAAGGCCTGGAGAGACTTATATGAACTGATGCTGAATGAAATGAGCAGGACTAGGAGATCATTATATACTTCAACAACAGTACTATATAATGATCAATTCTGATGGACATGACCCTCTTCAACAATGAGATGAAACAAATCAGCTCCAATAGAACACTAATGAATTGAACCAGCTACACCCAGCAAAAGAACTCTGGGAGATGAGTGTGAACCACTATATAGCATTTCCAATCCCTTTATTTTTGTTCGCCTGCATTTTTGATTTCCTTCAGAGGTTAATTGTACACTATTCCAAAGTCCAATTCTTCTTGTGCAGCAAAATAACTATGGACATATATACATATATTGTATTTAACATATACTTTAAAATATCTAACATATATTGATCTACCTGCCATCTGGGGGAGGGAGTGGGGAAGGAGGGGAAAAGTTGGAACAAAAGATTTTGCAACTGTCAATGCTGAAAAATTAGCCTTGCATTTATCTTGTAAATAAAAAGCTATAATTAAAAAAAAATTAAAGCTTTGTTTATTTTCAAAATATATACATGGATAATGTTCAGCATTCACCCTCACAAAACCTTGTATTCAAAATCTTTTGCCTCCCTTCCTCCTACCCTCTCCCCTAAACAGCAAGTAATTCAATATATGTTAAATATGTGCAATTCTTCTATACATATTTCCACAAATATTATGCTTGTAGCAACTCTTTTTGTGATGGTAAAAAAAAAAACTAGACACTAAGGTTATGTCTGTCATTTCGGGAGTAGCTGAACTTAAGGTATATGATTAGAATGAAATTCTATATATTTTAAGAAATGAGGAAATATATGATTTCAAAAAGACATGGAAAGACTTATATGAACTAATGCAGAGTAAAATAAGGGAAGCTAGGTGATGCAAGGGATGGAGTGCCAGTTCTGAAGTCAAAAAGACTCATCTTCCTGAGTGTCAGTCTAGCCTTAGACTAATTATATGGATCCTAGATATATCATTTAACCTTTAGTTCTTCATCCATAAAATGAACTGAGGAATGAAATAGCAAAACACTCCTGTATTTTGCCACAAATGGGGTCACAAAGAGTAGGATACACTAACTAACTAAACAACAACAAAAGAGTGAAATAAGCAGGAACATAATATTTTTACTGTAACATCAATATAAAAATGAACCATTTTGAGGACTTTCATAAACAATGAAGGATGAAATGAGCAGAACTAGTAAGATCATTTATACATCAAAAACAAATAACTTTGAAAATTATAAGAATTCTGATCAATACAATGACCATTCATGATTCCAGAGGATTGATGATGGGATATGACACCCACAATAGAGAGGTGATGAATTTAGGGTACAGAGAGATAGATAGATAGACAAATAGATTTAGAAGATTTGTATATAATATATGTGTGTGTATTATATATGTACATATATAATTCCTTTTATACCCTAAACAAAACAAATTCCTTCATATATGTTATATATAACTACATATGCTTGAATACAGCCATTGAAGGAATTTGCTTTGACTATGTATATTTGTTAAAAGAAATGTGACTTCATTTCCTTTTTTTTTTTTTCAAATAGAGTGGGGGTAAGAGGAAAAGAAAATAGGTTTCTACTAATTTTTTTAAAATAGAGAAGTAGAAGAGGTACTATAGATGTTTCCTTTCAGGAAAAGTCACTGCATAAAATTTATTTATTTATTTAATTGCTTAAATAAGGCAATTTATTTAAATTGCTTTACTCTGTTACAAGATACCTTTCATGAAACAGGCATAACCTATAAATTATGTACTTAAGCAAAATATCCATCTCAAAATTTTTTTTAAGATACACTTAATACTTATCATTAAAACATAGAGTTTGGAATTTGAGGACAAAAAAAGAAATCTTGATGAAGCAGTACCATTGTTGTTTTTCTTTTCTGAAGAAATTGTAGCAGGGAGTATAATAACAGGTTATTTAGGGTGTTTGGTATTTTCTTTGCTTTTTAACGTAGGCCAGTGAATTTTTTGTATCTTATGCTTTTTCTGATGAAGGAAATAACTGTTTTATGGTCATTTGAATGTTGAGTTTCTGTACAGCATTTGGGGGCCCTGATAAACATATTTAAAATACTTTAGACACAAGCTATAGCTAAGATTTATTTTTTTAAAGTCTCTTGAAAAACATCCAGGGAGAAAAACCTGACTCCTTATTATAAAGCCTTCTCAAATAGGCTTAAGATTTTGTGGACCCAGACACATTTTAGCATTCCTCTAGATCTCTAGGCATTACCTTTATAAACTATATTATAATGATCCACTTGTATAGAAAGGATATTCTTGATGATGTTTTGAGAAGGGAAACTGTTTCAAATGATTTCATATCATAAGTTAAATCATCATAGCAACACAATTGACTAAAAAGTACAAGATAATCAAGC
Source organism: Sarcophilus harrisii (assembly GCF_902635505.1). Classification (NCBI taxonomy): domain Eukaryota; kingdom Metazoa; phylum Chordata; class Mammalia; order Dasyuromorphia; family Dasyuridae; genus Sarcophilus; species Sarcophilus harrisii. The sequence continues at coordinate 319,895,601 of NC_045428.1, forward strand.
CCTACTGTGTTAGTTGTTTGCTGTTTTAAAAACAAACAAAATTTGACAAAATTTAACAAAATTTGGTTATATTGGAGGTTTTCCTCCTAATGTTAATGTAAAAAGACTGGTCAATGAGTTAATCCTTACATGGGTACTCATAGACCTGGACTAAACTCATGATTCCTGTTACATTAAGATCATACTAGATTCCTTGATAAAATATTCAATGAGATGTTGAAATAGTTATTATCCACTCTTATGGGAGATATCCTGCAGATTTACCTTCAAGGTCATCTAGTCCAACCTCTCATTTTACAGATAAGGAGACTGAGACATAAAGTTTCCCAAGATGACACAGACTACAAATGACAGAGCTGTCATTTGAAGTAAGGACCTCAGACTCCAAGTTTATTACTCTTTTCACTATATCATGTGGTCTCCCTAATGAGATCCTCCAGATATTCCCTATTTGCAGATTACATTATACTGATTGCTTCAAGCCCCCTAACACAACTACTCCATTGCATTACTGTACTTTTATTGCATTCTTGCCCAACGGTCATAATATTGCCAGGGAAACAATCATTAACTATACTAAACATATATGTTCTCTGACAGCTTCATAAATGGTATTATAACGCATTCATAAATAGCTTATCTTTTTTTGGTAAGTTTCCTCTCTTCTCACCACATATACGACTACCTTTCCTAATTTTTAAGTAACAGCTCTAAGTTACCTATAAATTGTTACATATGTCAACACCAATCTTCATGGATGAATTAAATCAGGATTTTGTCTACAATTTGAGAATCTTCAGCCTTAAATGGGACCAAATGAGGTTTATGTTGCCCACCTGTCCAAGTTTCCCTAAACTACCCCAGAAGAAATAGGATAATTTCATTTGTAGAATTCTCTGGCAAAAGTCATTCTAGAACTTAAAAAGGTCACAACAATATACTAGAGTTGTTGTTGGTTTTAAGTCACTTCAGTTGTGTAATCCCTTTCAGGATTTTCCTGGCAAAGATACTGGACTAGTTTGCCATTTCTTTCTCCAGCTCATTTTTACAGATGAGGAACTGAGCTAAATGAGATTAAGTGACTTGCATAGGGTCACATAGCTAGTAAGTGTGTGAAGCAAGATTTTAATTCAGGTTCTCCTGATTGTAGGTCTGGCACATTATCCCATTGTACCACCTATCTGCCCATATTAGAGTTAATCCATCTCTCTTATCTTTTTTCATCTTTGAGCCCCCAAAATGAACCCAGGTATTAAATGTCTTTTGTAGAGAGAATAGTCATTCAGGGCAATCAGTCAACAAGCATTTATTAAGGTTTACTATATTCTAATCACTGTGCTAAAAATTAAGGACACAAAGAAAGACAAATACACAATCCCTGATCTCAGTCAATTTATTCCAGTGGGGGAAAACAACATGCAAATAACCATATATTGAAAATGTATACATTATAAATGGAAGGTGATCTCAGTGGGAAGGCACTAGCAAAAGCCAAGGAGAGGAATTGGAAGGATCACCTACAAAAAGTTGGATCTAAGACTGTGGGAACTGAGAGTGGATCACAATATAGTATTTCAATTCTGTTTGTTGTTGTTCGCTTGTATTTTGTTTTCTTCCTCATTTTTTTCCTTTTTGATTGATGTGTCTTGTGCAGCATGATAAATACGGAAATGTGTATAGAAAAATTGCACATGTATAACATATATTGGATTACTTGCTGTCTAGGAGAGGGGGTGGAGGGAAGGGAGGGAAAATTTTTTGAATACAAGGTTTTGCAAGAATGAATGTTGAAAATTATCTATGCATATGTTTTGAAAATAAAAAGCTTTAATTAAAAAAAAGTTGGATCTAAGCTGTGGGGACTGGGTAAGAGGGTAGAGCATTTAAGTAATGAAGGATAGTTTAGGCAAGGGAGTAGAAAAATAGTGTTATGTACAAGGAACAATAAAAGGGCCAGTATTAATGAATTAGCGTCCTTGGGGGTAAAATGTAAAAAGACTAGAAAGATAGGAAAGGTTGTGAAGGACTTTAAATGCTAAATCTCTTTTTGCCTCACATTCCTAATTCGTAAAATGAGAATAATTATAGTTCTTACTTTCTAAGGTTGTTGTGAAAATCAAATGAGATTAAAAGAAAGTATATAAAGTTGACTCATTGAAAGCATTACAAATGCTAGTCAGTGTTATGGGTAATTACAGAGGAAACTCCTACAGGTAGAGAAGGAAAGTCAATCACTTGAGAACAGTGACATTTGCCAGTCAACCTCTGTAATGGAGAGAAGTTCAGATAACAGGCTCTAGAAAGTCTATGAGCTTTGGCGCCTAGCAGAGAGCCCCACCCAAAGGGAATCCCATGAACTCAGGACTTAGTTTGTGCTGATGGCAATAATAGTCACAGCAAAGCCAGCAGAAACTTTCTATTGGTGTGACAACAGTCCCAGAGGTCTCTCTTCCTGAATCAGCCCTCTTTGGATAGTTATAATCAAGATACTTGCATTCACTTCTCAAACATTCTGTAAAGCTTCAATCAACAAACAAACACCCTGTTGCCTCAACCCTTCCAAGCAATGTAGTAAAGGAGGGGGAGGAATTATGTTAGAGACACACCCTGCAACTGGAAATCACTGAGGGATGGATTAGGACCCATCTCCTGATTGTTGGTCCCACTCCCTTTGAGGTACTCGTCCTCATGGGAGAGCACTGATACAAATTATAGGATCATGGATCCAGAGTTAAAAGAAACCTTGGAGTCCACTTCATCCAATCCCTTTATTTGTAGAAAAAGAAACTGAAGTAGTAGGTGGCAAAGAGAGAGTTTGAACCTGGCTCTTCTGACACTGACTTCTGATCTAATGTGCCCCATTGCCCCTCATTTACCAACAGAAAGGAAATGTGAAAAGACATAGAAATAATGTGAAATGAAGAAATAGCCAGAAGATAAATGTGCACAGATTTCAACTATATAAAAGGACAAAATAGATATCCCAATGGGGCTGCCATCACCATCATTCATAAAAAGTTTAAGAATTGGTGTATGCTAAAAAGTTATCAAATTGTGCATACCCTTTGATCCAGCAGTGCTACTACTGGGCTTATATCCTAAAGAGATACTAAAGAAGGGAAAGGGACCTTTATGTGCCAAAATGTTTGTGGCAGCCCTGTTTGTAGTGGCTAGAAACTAGAAAATGAATGGATGCCCATCAATTGGAGAATGGTTGGGTAAATTGTGGTATATGAATGTTATGGAATATTATTGTTCTATAAGAAAAGACCAGCAGGATGAATACAGAGAGGATTGGAGAGACTTGCAGGAACTGATGCTGAGTGAAATGAGCAGAACGAGGAGATCATTATATACTTCAACAACGATACTGTATGAGGATGTATTCTGATAGAAGTGGATTTCTTCAACAAAGAGAAGATCTAACTCAGTTTCAATTGATCAATGATGGACAGAAGCAGCTACACCCAAAGAAAGAACACTGGGAAATGAATGTAAACTGTCTGTATTTTTGTTTTTCTTCCCGGGTTATTTTTACCTTCTGAATCCAATTCTTCCTGTGCAACAAGAGAACTGTTCGGTTCTGCACACATATATTGTATCTAGGATATACTGTGACCTATTTAACATGTATAGGACTGCTTGCCATCTGGGGGAGGGGGTGGAGGGAGGGAGGGGAAAAGTCGGAACAGAAGTGAGTGCAAGGGATAATGTTGTAAAAAATTACCCAGGGACCTGTATGTGCAAGAATGTTGTGGCAGGTCTCTTTGTAGTGGCCAGAAACTGGAAACTGAGTAGATGCCCATCAATTCGAGAATGGCTGAATAAATTGTGGTATATGAATAATATGGAATATTATTGTTCGGTAAGAAGTGACCAGCAGGATGATTTCAGAAAGGCCTGGAGAGACTTACACGAACTGATGCTGAGTGAAATGAGCAGGACTAGGAGATCATTATATACTTCAACAACAATACTATATGATGATCAATTCTGATGGACCTGGCCATCTTCAGCAATGAGATGAACCAAATCAGTTCCAATGGAGCAGTAATGAACTGAATCAACTACACCCAGCAAAAGAACTCTGGGAGATGACTAAGAACCATTACATTGAATTCCCAATCCTTATATTTATGCCCACCTGCATTTTTTATTTCCTTCACAGGCTAACTGTACAATATTTCAGAGTCTGATTCTTTTTGTACAGCAAAATAATGGTTTTCACATGTATATTTATTTTGTATTTAATTTATACTCTAATATATTTAACATGTATTGGTCATCCTGACATCTAGGGGAGGGGGTGGGGAGAAGGAAGGGAAAAATTGGAACAAAAGGTTTGGCAATTGTCAATGCTGTAAAATTACCCATGCATATAACTTGTAAATAAAAAGCTATTAAAATTTTAAAAATTACCCAGGTATGGGTTCTGTCAATAAAAAGTTATTATTATTTTTTTTAAAAAAAGATTATAAATTAAGCCAAAAGAAAAAAAAGAATTGGTATATGATTCCATCGTTGGCTGTGATCACAAGTCTATTATTAGCAAAGTGCATGAATCTCAGTTTTGTAAGACTTTTTAGCCTCTGTGAACCAAATTGAAGAGAAAAGAAAGAAAAAATAAGAAAGGAGTGAATTTTTAATTGAGAAAACAAAAAAGTGATTCAACATTGATTGAATCTATGAACCTATGATTTTATGGTAATAATTGAAGATAAATGAGAAAGGTGTCTAAGATACCTAGATACATGTTCAGGGCAGTTACATGGCAGTTACATACTGTGGTATGATAGCTCACTGGACCTGGAATCAGGAAAACCCGAATTCAAATCCTGTCTTAAAGACTTACTAAACTGTGTGACCCTGAGTAAGTCACTTAATACTGTTTGCTGCACTCTTAATTTATAAACAGAGTTGGTGAAGGAAATCACAAAGCACTCCAATACCTGTGTTGAGAAAACCCCAAAAGGATGCATAAAGAGTCAAACAGGACTGAAAACAATAAACAGCTACAGATATAAGTATGTCTCTAAATCATGTTTTATGTATTATTTTTGTAGCTATGTGTTAGAATCCTTACAAAGTGTTAACTCACTGGAATTGATAGAAACAATGCTTATGTACTTAAGTTTACACCTTTGAGAATTCACACATTAGCTCACACATTAGGGTTCACAAGTCTGGGAGATTCACAAGTCAGGAACCCATAATCCCACTCTCGGAGGAAGAGTCAACCTTTGAGTTCACATCTCTAAAAGAGCATATAAAAAGACAAGCACTAGAGACTGGGAGATTGAGAAAGCAAGATTCAGTTGGGCAAAATGAAGGATTCGGAGGGAGCTGGAGGCTGAAGCTGAAGCTGGAATAGACAAAGGACAAGTTGCAAGAGCTGTTGGAACCAAGGAGGGAGATAGGCCTCTAAGAAAATTAAACGGGCTATTTTGAAGGAGACAATAAAGATTTGAACTTTTAACACCTGTCTGCATTTGAGGTGATTATTACTCTGAACTGAAACTAAGGCTGCCTCCAGAAGCCCCCTGAGAAACCTGCTCCCAGAGAACCATTATATTTGAGAGAAGAACATTACATTTTGGCGCCCAATGTGGGCAAAGTATTGGTGCTGGCGTAACATCAGAGGGCTGTGGGACTCTAACTCGCCTGGATATTGAAGATGACCATAGCAGCAAGGCCTACATTTGAATCTGCAAGAGGTAGAAGAGGGAAAGAAGAAGGTGATTTGAGTCCACTTTCAAAACAATATTCAAGCAGAAATCTACCTTCTCACACAAAGATAAAATACAGACAAACCACTCAGGATGCTCCAGAAGAGGTTTGCAACTGTGATTTCAGGCAAAAACTAGGAGAGAGAGAGAGAGTTGCTGCAAGAGAGAAAAACAGATAGTGCAACTAGAGAGCACACAACTTCATCTTCTGTGTCTAAGAAACCTCGGTTAGATCAGATTCATGCAGCCAACCTTGATGCAGATGATCCCCTAATAGATGAAGACAACAAAGATGAGGATTTTGAGGAAGAAAGTGAAGATGATGACACTGCAACTCTACTGGAAGAACTAGAAAAAATAAAAAAAGAGCTGAAGAACAAGCTCTGAAGGAACAAGAACAAAAGGCTGAAGAAGAGAGAATTCGGATGGAAAATATCCTTCATGGAACCCTCTCCTAAATCTCGCTGGTCCCTCTCAACCTAAGGTCACCTTCAAAGTAAAGAGAAGATGGGATGATGTTGTCTTTAAGAACTGAACCAAAGGAGTAGATGAGCTGAAAAAAGACAAAAGATTTGTAAATGATACCCTTCAATCACAATGGAGAAATATATCAAGTAGTACAGTTTTATGTGCTTAAATATTACAAAGGGGGCTCATTCAAACTTTAAAGGTCATTCTGGCTTTAATTTGGTCAGGATTTCCTTTTCATACTCTTAATGGCTTAGAGATTTCCTGCATTTAAAATTGTAAAATGCCTTTTTTGTTTGGTCAGTAATATTTTATTTGATAATGGCATCCTAGATCTAGGAATTGTTTTAACCCCTCTTCCTACATTGTTGATTTATCATTTAATAAATCAGTTTGTGTTCTGTGAACGTTTCCAATTCTATTTTTATTTTGAACAGATTAATTATCCCATAACAGTGTACGCAAATCTCTAAGGCTGCAATAAAATCTTGGGGTTCCCTCCCCAGACAGAAAGATGAAGGTAAAGCCTTCACAAAAATAGAGCAAAGTCCCAATAAATCTTTTGCTGATTTTGTGGGACGTTTTGCAAACAGCTGTCACAAGAACCACTGGAGAAAATGCAGCTACAGAAATAATGACCAGACATCTGGCTAAGGAAAATGCTAATGAGGTTTGCAGAAGAATTATATGGGGACTACACAAAGATACTCCTTTAGAGGAGATCATAAAACACTGTGCCACAGTGGGCACAAATGCTTATTTTACCCAAACTATGACAAACATGGGAAGACAGGGTCCCTCTTGGCAAGGGACTTCTAGAGAAAATCGTCGATGTTTTCACTGTGGAAAAGTTGGACATCTGAGAGCCCATTGTAGATGTGGAGATAAAGTGAGAAGACAGAGTGAGAGAAAACCTAAAACCCCATGTCCAAAATGCAACTGAGGCTTTCACTGGGCCTCGGAATGTAGATTGACCCAGAGAAGTGAGAGGCAGGGGCCAGTTCCAAGATATCAATCAAAAGACAGGTGGGGCATGATAGCAGCTGAGGTTACACCCAGAGAGTCTGTAGAAGGTCAGGATTCTGATGTGATTAATCAGCCTAAAAGTAATCACATGTCAGAAAGCTATTACAGTTGGGGAAAATACAGGCTTTTTAACCCAACAGGGCAATGTTCAGTGCAAACAGCTCCAATTGCCAGATGATGAGGAGAAATCCCAAAAGTGTTAAATAGAAGGAACTCATTTGGTTCATCTCATTGCTGGAGATGACCACGTCCATCAGAATTGATCATCTTATAGTATTGTTGTTGAAGTGTATAATGATCTCATGGTCCTGCTCATTTCACTCAGCATCAGTTCATGTAAAATCTCCCCAGACCTTTCTGAAATCCTCCTGCTGATCATTTCTTATCGAATAATAATATTTCATAATATTCATATACCACAATTTATTCAGCCATTCTCCAATTGATGAGCATCCACTCAGTTTCCAATTTCTAGCCACTACAAAGAGACCTGCCACAAAAATTCTTGCACATACAGGTCCCTTTCCCTAACTCTAAAGGACTTATGATGAAAAATGCTCTCCAACCCCAGAGAAAGAGCTGATGGTGTTTAAATACAAATTGAAGTTTATTTTTTTAAGCTTTATTTTTCTTGAGATGTATTTTTTTGGTTCATGTTTTCTTTTACAATATCATTATTATGGAAATGTTTTGCAAGATGACATATGTCTAGCAAGATAGACATATTCCTTCTCAATTATTGGGAGGAAAGAAAGGGAGAGAATTTAGAACTCAGTTTTAAAAACGAATGTTAAAAATCATTTTTACATATAACTGGGCAAAAATAAAATACTAAGTACATAGCAAAAAAGACGCCAGTTCAAAATGCCCAATGAGAAGTTGGGAAGCAAGATTGGGAGTCAGGAGAGAGATTAGGGAAGGACAAATAAATCTGAAAATCATCTGCATAAAGATGATAATTGACTCCATGGGAACTGATGACATGTTGCAACAAAATAGTAAGGAGAAGAGAAGAAAAGGCAGTCCAGGACATAAAATGTTTTTATGTTTAGTATTTTAACAAAGAGATACATCTTTAAAAATTTTTTCATTTTGTAATTTAGTGGAAAATAAACTATTTTATATCTTTTTTTAATTGTTTAAAAGTTGTTTTTTCTTTTCTTTTTTAAAGAAGTTTTTCATCTTCAAAACATATGCATAAATAATCATCAATATTCACTCTGCAAAACCCTGTGCTCCAAATTTTCTTCTCTCTGCTTTCTCCCCCACACCCTCTCCTTTAGACAGCTAACAATCCAATATAGTAATCCTATCTTTTAGAGGATTTTATATTCAGATAAGAAAATAGACAAGTGACAGCTTATGTAACGTCAGACCAAATATCTAGGAATAAATAAATAGCCTTATGAACATGGATTTGGCATTTCCAAAACTCCCTCAAAAAAGCACGATCTGTAAGGAATAAACTTTGGTAGCTAAATATGCTTAGAGAAACATTATAGTGATAATCCCAATGAAAAGAGTAGTAGACAGGGCCCAAAAATTCGACATTCAATATTTCATTAATATTGGCAATAGCTAATGACTTGTGAAGAGCACCAGTCCTACAGTACAAAACACCAGACATCTCGGAGAGTAATTCTGGGTGGTCTAAGTACAGGACTGGGACTGGATCACAAAACGTCGGAGTAAGGGATATGGGAAAAGAGAGATTTGGAGTTTTAAAGGAACAATCACATTGTCCAGCCCAGGAGACATGTGAGATGGTATAACTACCATTTGTAGGCCCAACTTGCCCACAAGAAGGCCTTGCATGTAGGCCTTACATGCAAAAAATTGTGAAAACTATTAATTACTAATGAGGACTGAATCTGATTTGGGTGAGATGGCCTCTCAAGTCATTAATTGGCTACCCCTTCCTTTATTGTCTAAGCTTCCTATAGTCAGAAAATCATTGTCACATTTTCTCTTATTGTAAATGGGTTCCTTCCCCTCAGAGAGTTTTATTTGTTCCTTCTTTTCTGTTCTAACACTTCCTTCCTGATATATAAAGCTAGTTTTATTCTCTTTGTGTGGTTACAGGGCTAGCTATAACCGGTTTCTAAACCACTGAAAGGTTCTAAGTGGGAGTTATAAAAACTAGAATGGGTGATGTATGATATGATTCTGATTTTCCCCTTAGACCTATTATTTCTTAATAATAATAAAAGTAAAAACAAAATAATATAAATAAAATAAATAATAATAATATAAATAATAAGATATTTAGCCCTGTGCCATTCACAAAGATTTCACTTATCCTGGTGATATATATAAATCTAACACAAATACATTTTTAGGGCTCTATTCATGGCTAGGTGGTTAATAGAATTTAGTGTTCTTTTCTGTAATATAAAGAAGTTGGACTCCATGAGCTCTGAAGTAACTTCCAGCTATAAATCGCTGATCTTATAAATGAAGGAAGATCAAGGGCATTCCAAATTCAAGGTCAATAGTATTTTACCAGGCATTAAAGTTTAAAAGTCTGGGTTTAATTACTGTACAATAATCTCCAATTCTGTTTAACGCCCTCTATCTAAATCTAGTGCTGTTCAATGTACGTATTTCAACAGAGGACCCTATATTCTAAGGATCCAAAGTACACTTGAGACAGAGGAAGCATTAACACAGTTACTTGTCAGGTGCAGAGGCAAGGTGTTTACTCATAGCAATTTATCAGTCATCATATTTTTAGAGAATTGCATGCTCAGATCTGCCCTAGTAGCCACAGCACAAGGTTGATGGGGTAGAAAACACGAAAGAAAGGACACATCTTTTTCTTACAGAGCTATTTCATAAAGAACAAAGATTTTTCTGAAAGTTTTCCCTGAAGACTGAGAGCTAAATCTTTGCTGCTTGCTATAGAATCTTCTGGACTCAGGAGAGGGTTTATTGTCTTTACTTGCCCTCCAGTCCCTGAGGACCAATTAAATCGCCACCATCCATGATAGGGAAAAGGAAGGAAGGGAAGCAAGCAAATACCTGATCACCTTCCCATACCTAATAATAGTATAGATGAAGTCTGTTGTTAGACACATTTTCATGTGAAAGGAAGAATTTATAATAAAGGATGTAAGGTAGAATGTAATACTTTCCACCCCACTTAAACCTTTTAATCCTTATTTTCCCCCAAATCATTCATTTTTATGGTAAGACCCAAATGATTTTAGAGGCTGGGGAAGGAGGCTGAAAAAAACTAAAATCTTTCAGATGCACAAAGTCCTTTATGATATATGAGAATTTGGCCCTTAAAATTGTTTAAAAAAAAAAAAAAAAGCAGATTGTCAATCAAAACTGCTGGGAGCTAAAAGGGACTTTATAATCCTAAATCAGATAGAAGCTTGGGCAAGGATATTGTTTTTGTTTGTCCTTCTTTTTCTTTTTTCCCAATTTAATATATTTTTATTTTCCCCCAGTTACATTTAAAACACTATTCTTTACATTTTGTTTTTAAAACTTTGAATTCCAGATTCTCTCCCTTATCCCCACTCCCAGTCTTCATTAAGAAAGCATTTCCATAAAAGTCATGTTGTGAAAATATAGATCTCCCCCATAAAAATAAAACCCTCAAGAAAAATAAAATAGAAAAAAGGGAGAGAGTATACTTCAATCAATAGTCAGTCATTTTCCTGGGTATGAATAGAATTTTCCATCATTGTTGAGACTAGAAAAGTCATTCACAGCTGATCATTCCACAACATTGCTATTACTTTATAGACAGTATATTTCACTTTGCTTGAGTTCATGGAGGATTTTTCAGGTTTTTCTGAGAGCATCTTGCTCATCATTTCCCATAGAACAGTAATATTTCATTATAATCTCATACCACAATTTATTCAGCCTTCTCCCAATTGATGGGCAGCCTCTCAGTTTCTAATTATTTTTTGTTCTGAGAAGAGAGCTGCTATAAATATTTTTATACATATAGGTCCCTTTTCTTTTTTTCAAATCTCTTTTGGAATACATGCATCATAATAGTATTGTTAGGTCAAAGGATATGTAAGATTTTATAGCCTTTTGGACCTAGTTCATATCTTTTGATCATTTATCAATTGGAGCATGGGTCTTATTTTTTATAAATTTGAGTCACTTCTCCCTATATTTGAGAAATAAAGCTTTATCAGAGAAACTTGCTTCAAAATTCTTTTTTTACAATTACTATTGATAACTGTATTTCTTCCCATTTATTTGATTCTCTCTCTCCTTGTTCCTCCTCAAAAAGTGTTTTGCTATTGACCATTTCCTCCCCCAATATGCCCTTTCCTCTGTCATACTCTCCCCTTCTCATATATCTTTCCTCTCCTACTTTCCTGCAGGATAAAACCCTCTCATATCCCTTTCCTGTCCTACCTTTCTGTAGGATAAAATAGATTTCTATACCTATATTGAGTGTATATATTATTTCTTCTTCGAGTTACTTCTAATGAGAGTAAAGTTCTTATTCTCCCTCTCCTTCATGTCTTTCCCTCCACTGTAAAAGCTTTTTCTTTCATTTTTCTTTTATGGCAGATAATTTACACCTTTTTACTTCTCTATTTCCCTTTCTCCCAGTATATTCCTCTCTCCCCCTTTAATTTCATCATTTTAAAAATTATCTCTTCATATTCAATTTACACTTGTGTCCTCTGTCTATATATGCTCCTAACTGCCATAATAATGAGAAAGTTCTAATGAGTTATAAGTATTATCCTCCCATGTAGGAATATAAACAAATATATCTTATTAAATTATTTATATCATTTTCCTGATTGTCTCCTTCTCCCAAGTCCTATATTTGAAAATCGAATTTTCCCAGATGAAAATCTTTTTATCACGAATGCTTGAAAATTCTCTATTTCATTGAATTTCTACCTTTTGCCCTGAAGGATTATACTCAATTTTTGGAGGGTAGGTGATTGTTGGTTGTAATCCCAGCTTCATTGCACTTTGGAATATCATATTTCAAACCTTTTGTTTCTTTTAATATAGAAACTGCTAAATCTTGTGTTATCCTGGCTTCATTATATTGAATTGTTTCTTTCTGGATACTTGCAATAATTTCTCCATGGCCAGGAAGTTCTGGAATTTGGATATAATATTCTTGGGAGTTTTCATTTGGGAATGTCTTTTAGGAGGTAATTGGTGGATTCTTTTAATTTCTATTTTACTCTCTGGTTGTAAAATATCAGGACAATTTTTCTTGATAATTTTTTAAAAGATGATGTCCAGGTTTTTTTTTTTTTTTTTTTTTGATTCTAGCTTTAAGGTAGAGCAATAATTTTAAAATTATTCTCTCCTGGATCTATTTTCCAGGTCACTTGTTTTCCAACTTTTTTTCTGTTTTTCAGATTTTGCTTTTGCTTCATTATAGCTTGATTTCTCATAAAGTCGTTAATTTTCATTTGTTCAATTTTAATTTTTAAGGAATTATTTTCCTCAGTGAGCTTTTGTACCCCATTTTCCAACTGACCAATTTTGCTTTTTAAGGTATTCTCCTCATTAGCTTTTCACACCACTTTGTATTCTCTCCCTAATTTTTCTTCTATCTCTCTTATTTGATTTTCAAAATGCTCTTTGAGCTCTTCCACGGCCTAGGACTCATTCTTATTTTTCTTGGAGGCTTTGGATGTAGGAGCTTTGACTTTGTTATCTTCTTCTGAGTGTGTTTTGATCTTTCTTATCACCATAGTAACTTTCTATCATCAGAATTTTTTTCTGTTGTCCACTCATTTTCCCAACTTATTATTCAGCTTTTAACTCTGTTAAAGTAGGTCTCTGTTACCAGGATGGAGGGTGCACTGTCCCAAGCTTCAGGGGTTTTGTGCAGCTTTTTCTAGAGATCCTTCTAGATATCTGACCATAAGTCTTTTTTCTGGCCTGGAACTGGCAGGAGTGATCCTGCCCCTCTGCTGCTGTAAGATCCAGTGTGATGTCTTAACTTGCAAATAAATTGGATTGAAATGAGGCAGGACTGTGCAAAATCATTGGCAATCATCTTGCTCTTATCAGAAAGAAGCTCTCTAGTCACTGAACTCTAGCAGATGAAAGCCAAGATGGTTAGCAGACACTCTGCAGTGATGAAACACAGAAGCTGGTAATGGACAAAAGAATTACAACCTAGCAAAGATGTTCTGTTCCTTAGAAAGTGGACCCAAGGAGACACAATAACATCATCAGAAATACAGACACAATTCTGCAGCATCAAAAGTATGAGTTGTCCATCCACACATGTACTCCTGTCACATGTGCTCCTTCAAGCATGATCATTATTCTTATCCATGCTCTCACTGCTTTATGTATATTTCTAGAAAAGTATGGCCCATTCAATAGAGGAAAATTCTCTATTACTACTTTTCTTACAAAACTATTCCATTTCACTTTTGATTTTTTTAAATTAATTTTTTACTTTGAATTGATCCTGTCCTTTGGGTGATGAATAAAAGCATAAGCATTCATAAAGGTTCATGAGCTGGGGTTTTGAGTGTACCCACCCACAGAGTATTTTGAATCTGTGATAGTTTTCTGAGGGAACTCACATCAGAGTGTGGGTGTTCTCAGGCACAATGGGGTGCAGTAAATGAAAGAGAAACTATAACCATCATAAAACTGTAGTTGGCTATACTTTAGTCAGCAAGACCCAAAAGAATGGCTTGAGAAAAAGAACATTTGACTTATCTCTCCCTGCTACTTACTATCTGTGTGATCTTGGTTGAATCACTTTATTTCTCTAGGCCTAAATTTCCTCACTTGTAAAATGGGGTTTAGGTTAGATGACATTAAAGGAAATCATTTAATCTTTCTGTGCCTTGGTTTAAAAATAACATTGGACTCAATGATCTCTAAGTTTCATCCCAATTTTGACAGTTATGATTTTATGATTGCACTTAGAATATATTTCGCTATAAATGTTACATGGAATGTATCAGTGGAAATACTAATTGTCTAGTTCCCTTGAAGAAATGAGAGAGTGTAAGTTACATAAGGGGCAGGATTTACTTTGTGTTTTCTTTATCTCTCCAGCACAAAGCACATTATCTTCAATATAAATGGCACTTACTTATTTTTTCCAATTAAATGAGTTCATATAAAAAAAATCAACTATTAAGATTAGAAACTTACCCACAGAAAATACCACAGAAAACAATAGATTAAAAATAATCTTAGATCTTTAGCCTTATTTTAAAAAAAGTTTAATTGATGAATTTTATCTTTATAGCATAGTCATTTCAGAAAAAAAAAAAAAGAAACCTCCTTACCCCTACTACAATAATTCTCTCTCAGCTGTCATTCATTTCCAATCCCCAGGTTGAGTCTTCCTTTATAACAAAGATAACCAAAAACAATTTATGACAAATAGTGCAATGTAGTATATTTCTGCATGTGCAACTTTTTCTTTGTATAATAATTTTTAAAATTTAAATATTATAAAAGGAAAAAGTATTATTTATTTATTTTAACATTCTTTTCTTGTTACATTTTGAATTTCAAATTCTCTTACTCTCTCCCACTCCTTCCACTAATCACTGAGAAGGCAAACAATATAAATTATACATGTGAATTAATGTAAAACACATTTCCATATTAGCTTAATTTTGAAAAAATAAGCAAGAAAAATAAAGAAAGAGAAATATTTCAATACGCACTCAGAATTCAACACTTCTTTCTTTGGAAGTGATAGCATTTTTTCATCATGACTATTAATTGTCTTTGATCATTATATTGATCAGAGTAGTTAAGTCTTTCACAGTTGATCATTATTATAACATTGCTATTTACTGTGTACAAGGTTCTTCTCACTTCACTTTGCATCAGTTTATGTAGGTTTTA
Organism: Sarcophilus harrisii; assembly: GCF_902635505.1. NCBI lineage: Eukaryota > Metazoa > Chordata > Mammalia > Dasyuromorphia > Dasyuridae > Sarcophilus > Sarcophilus harrisii. Next base: position 319,910,666 of record NC_045428.1, read on the forward strand.
TTTTTTTTCCCTGAAATCACCCTCTTCATCATTTCTTATGGAAGAACAGTACTCCATCACAATCATATTCCACCATTTGTTTAGCTATTCTCTAATTGATGAGCATCCCCTTGATTTCCAATTCTTTGCCACTGCAAAAAGAGTTGACATAAATATTTTGGGGCATATGGGTCCTTTTCCTTTTTCTTTGATCTCTTTGGGATACAGACCTAATATTGCAGAATTGAAGGAGATGCATAGTTTTGTAGTTCTTTGAGAATAGTTCCAAATTGTTTTCCAGAATGGTTGGACCAGTTCACAATAGTTCATTAATGTACATATTTTCCCCTCATCTCTTAGAGAATTTGTTGTTTATGATAGGTGAAAAGTGGTACCTCAGAATTATTTTAATTTTCATTTCTTTAATCAATAGTGATTTTGAACATTTTTCATATAGCTATAGTTAGTTTTGATTTCTTTGTCTCAAACCTGCCTGTTTGAGTATCAATTTTATAAACTTAATTAAATTCTACATATATACTTGAAAAATAATATCTTTATTAGAGAAACTTGCTATAAAATTTTTAGATGTGACTTAATTGTCTATGATATATTTTCACTGAAATGTAATTTCCCTGATTATCTCTTTTACTTAGGTTCATTTCTGTTTTTGCTTTGTCTGGTTTTTACTACCCTATCTTTATTTACTTCAGGTTAAGCATATTAAATTCTGCTCTAGCCTTTTATTTTAACTCTCTGTGTGTCTTTGTTTTAATTGCATCTCTTGTAAATTATGTATTGTTGAGTTCTACTTTCTATTCCATTTTGCTTTCTGCTTCCATTTTATTGGTGAATTTATCTCATTCATATTCACAATTATGATTACTCTTTGTCCAGTTCCCTCTATCTCATTATCTTCTGTTTCTCTCTTTCTCTTTTTATCCTATCTCTCTTCAACAGTCTTTTTTTCTTTTAGCTATAGTTTCCCTTAATCTGCCCTTCCCTTTATTATCCCTGTCACTCTCTTTTATACCCTTCCTCTCCTATTTTCCTTCTGGGTAAATTACATTTCTATACACAAATGAGAATATATATATATATATATATATATATATATATATATATTCTTTCTTCTTTGAATCTGTTCTGATGAGAGGTTCAAGCAAGATGATTTCAGAAAGACCTGGTTTTTACATGAACTAATGCTAAATGAAGTGAGTAGAATTGAGAGAACATTGTACACAGCAACAACAAGATTATGTGATGATCAACTGTGACATATTTGGCTCTTTCCAGTAACAACGTGATTCAAACCAAATTGATAGGCTTGTGATGGACAGAGCCATCTGCATCCAGAAAGAGAATTATGGAGATTGAATGTGGATCACAACATAGTATTTTCACATTTCTGTTGTTGTTTACTTGCTTTTTCTTCTCATTTTTTTCCTTTTTGATCTGATTTTTCTTGTGCAGCATGATAATTGTGGAAATATCTTTAGAAGAATTGCAAATGTTTAACATATATTGGATTACTTGCTGTCTAAGAGAAAGGGGTGAGGGAAAAAGGGGAAAAAATTGGAACACAAGGTTTTGCAAGGGTGAATGTTGAAAACTATCTTTCCATGTATTTTGAAAATAAAATCTATTATTTAAAAAACCAAAATATGATTTCACTTGATCATCACAACAATCCTGCAAGGTAAGTGTTATTATCATCTCCATTTTATAAGTGAAAAAATTGAGACAAAAATTGTGACTTGCTCTTTCTGACTCTAAACTCACTCCTTTAGCCACTAAGTTACCTTGCAGCATCTCTGGAGGGTTTTAAGCAGAGGCAGGATGAAAACACATTAGTGATGGTATAGATTCACCTCTTTGTCAGTGGTAGCTTAGTCTGGATTGACTGTGAGGTCCCTTTTCATTCTGAATTTCCATGATTATAGGCCTAGGAAATGGGGTAGAAATCAGAAAAGAAAGGAGAAGAAGAAAAGTGTAGACTACCTGGAACAGAAAGTGAATGAAAGAGAGAAAAGTCCTGGATTATAATGCTTCCTTGTTTCTAACTAGAAATCCTTCTCTCCCTTTGAGCGTTAACTCAGTGGCTACTTTCTCTATCAAGCCTTCTCTGATTCCCTTGATTAACAGAATTCTAGTCTTCCTTAAGTTTTCATAGACACCTTGCCTACCTCTCTCCTTTGTCCCTATCACAATTTATCTTAGTTATGCCTATCTATTTGCAATATGGAATAAAATATATAGCATAGGGAAGAGAACTGACCCCAGAACCTAGAAGATCTGGAATCAAGTGCAGCCTCTGAAACATCTTTGGACTTAAGCTCTAGGGCTCTAGGCAACTCTCTAAGACTTTGAATTTGTAGAGAAGGTACCACTTTGTATTGGTCAAGGTAGTTCCTTAATTGAAGATTCCCTATATCCCTGAAATCACAGATACAATCCGTATCCTTATTTCCCTCATGAATTGTAAAGTTCTATGTAGCTTTACACTTTTATATCCCCTAGGCTTACTATAGCTTATTTAGACTTGTTGACAAATGTTAGCAGTTAATAAACTTTTGCAATTTTTTATTAAGTGATTTTGTTAACAAAAATTTACTTTGATTAGAATTTTTTTTTAATTAATAAGTAGGTTAGAACCAGATTTTAGAGGCCCAGGATGCCAGGATCAGAAATTTTTCTTAGGAATTTCTTGACTTACTACAACAAATAACTGGGTTACCATTTCTGCCATTACTGTGCACTAATTGTTTTTAAAAATCATTTCTGTATTTCATATATGACAGGTCCAGAATGTTAGGTGTGAACACAATTGCAGCAGTAGACTCCATTAATCAATTTTATGTACTTAGAGCAAGAAGCCACTCTGTATGCAAATTTATGTAAAATTGAATGTAAATTAAAGTTGCCATCCTATGCTTCTTTTTAAAAAAATAGAGGACTATATTACTGAAATCAAGAGTATAGTTCCACTGCCAATAGGCTAATCATAACATGAAAGATGGCCAGTACACAAATCACACAGCAAAAACATTATTTCCATGAATTGTTGACCAATACAGTAAATGACAAAAGCTTAAAAAAAAATAATCCCTGCTCTGCAGAATTCAGATATTCATATTTGAGGGATATTTGATTTCTACTTATTGCTGGATATTTAAATCTCTGTACCTAGACTTTATTTTTAGGATAACATTAGAAATAAGAACTAGAAAGGCAGAGTAGAGAGGGTAACCTGGCTATGTGACTATGAACAAATTGCTTAATTCTTTGGAGACAACTCAAAGAATTATCTACTCTGTTCTAAACAGATTGAAAATTATGTTCATTGAGAGTTGGAAAAGATCCTAGAGAGTATCTCATTCACTCTGCTCATGATATTGTATATTTAAATTTGGAAGAAATTTCAAAGGTAATCTTGTCCAACCCATTATTATTATTTATATAGAAAATGAAAGTCATGAAACAATTATCTTGCCCAAAGTCATACAGATGGGGTGAGTTATCAAGCCATAAACTATGTACTATGCCCACAGTACATATTACTAATGGTGAACAGTTAGCTTGGGCAAGTATTTGGGGAGGGATAGGGAATAGTGTGACTTAGGCCAATGATAATATCCTATTAGTCCAAGTTTAATGTGGAATTGAAATGAGATATTTCATTGGTCATTCAAGAATTAACAAAAAGTTTACTTATCCATAACATAGACAGAATAAACAACAAAGGTACTCTAGTACTTAAGTTTGATAGATCTGGATATCCCTTTCACTCACCCCCAATCTTCATATGAAACTAGTATGATTGGCAGGGGCAGGATATGGTGACTCACATAGTCTCAGAACATCCCTTCTGACAGGTCCTGATTTCATATGGGTGGGCATTTTTTGCATCTATTCAATTAATAAGTCAGTGAGTGGAGTCAATCAAGTTCTAGGGACTTTTTTTATCTCTTAGAGGAAAATTAACCTAATTGGTATTGTGGGAGGTACAGGTGGGAAAGGCAGCTCTATCTAAAATAAGCATTCTCTTAGTTCAAGATCCACGTTGAGGATATTAAGGATCTTACAACTTTACAAAAAGGAGATGCTCTTTGCCCAAAAGCATCAAGGATATGCAACAAGGACAGCGTAGTTTTTTTTTTTTTTTTTTTCAGCTTTTGTAGACACAGAAACTTGTTGGGTGAGCAGATCAGCAGGTCAGTTTGTGTGCTCAAGCACTTATCAATCGTGAGAGGACTAGATTCTAGCTAGCTGGAACTTTGTATACCCTTCAGGTATGCAGATGCAGAAGGTGCATCTGGGAAGCTGGGACTAATTAGATCTCAGGGACAATCAGGTCTCTTTTGGAGAAAAATTAATCCCCAAGGGAGTAGGAAAAGAGGAAGGATTTGGGTTTATCCTATGTTGGGTAGGGAATGAGAGGTGGGGATGGGGTGGGAGAAAGTTACATCATCTGATTAATAATCCTGATATTAATCCTCCTATCACTGGAGGAATCTCTTGGTAGCTCTTGGTCATCTCACAAGAAGCCAAAAAGTTCTACTTCAGAGAAAGTCAAATAGCCCCCTTTTTACAGATTAGGAAACTGAGTCTCAGAAAAATGTGACTTGTCCAGTCATACATGTAATAAATGAAAGTCAGGATTCAAACCTCATTCTTATTCCAAATCCATCACACTTTTCCTTTTACCATGATGGTTTCAATTAAATGTTCCTTCACAATGGCCAATTTTCTTCACAAAATAGTGTCATAAGATTTGTACTGAATATTAGACTCAATTTAATTTTTTTTTAAATTAAAATTATGTTTAGCATGAAATGAAAAGAGTTTTTCCAGCCATATTAACTCTGGAAGTAGGGAAAGGGAAGATTGAATTTTAATTCTCTGGAAGGTAGATGGGTCTCCCAGGTACAGATTGTAGCTTTGTGACATACCATTTGTGTAACCTGGGCAAGCCAGCTAACATCTTTTAGCTTTAGTTTCCTTATCCATGTGCTGATTGGATTACACCACATTTGAGGTCCCTCCTAACTCTAAATCTATGGAACTGAAATGGCTATCACATCAGTACCTCAACAGTAATCTCTGGTTTTGTTTTTTGGCAGCTACATAACACAGTGGATAGAGTGCTGGGCCTGGAGTCAGGAAGATCTGAATTCAAATATAACCTCACACATTTATTAATGATCCTAGGCAAGCTTGCCTCAGTTTCCTCATCTGTAAAATGGGGATCATAATAGTACCTATTTCCCAGGATTGTCACAACAATCCAAAGAGATAATATCCATAAAGTACTTTATGCAATACCTGACACATAAATGTTTATTAATGAGAAATATAAATATATAAGTACTTGGGAGAGGAGCAGACTTCCATTCTGGCATCTCCAAATGAAGATTATCTGTAATTAAAACATGCATCAAGATCATGATTTCTAGACTCAACTAATTTCAACATCTATTTTTCCATGTTAAGAAATCACCCAATTATAGTTACGCTGACTATTTGTTCATTAAAAAAACAAATAAACAAATAAAAACAAAAACTTGGCTGCCCAGAATTCTTAGGTAAATTTATTTCATAATTGGAACCAGAGGGAGAGAAATTGTTATTATGAGTATAGTTGGGGGGAATTTAGTCAAAGTCACTGAAAATTTCCCTTTCTCAATGAAAACCTGTTCTTAGGTTAAACGAAAAGTCACACGATTATTATATTGTGTTCAGTTCTAGGCATCAGACATTAAGAGGATTATTGACAAACTAACCATTGTCCAGAAGCAGATTTCAAGTCAATATTGGAAGAATTGTCACATTATTTTATTTCATCAACAATTCATTGGACTGCCCAGGGAATTCATGAAAGTTTCCAAATAAAGATTGCCTATCAACTGAATAAATTTTTAAAAATTTCTCTATTAGGAAGGAAATTGGACTAGATGACTGCCCTGGGCCTTTTCAGTTCTGATATTCTATAATTCTAAGTCATTTTGTGGTAATTATGAAACAATTTTACAACTGTAACCTGAGTCTCAAAGCCCATTTCAAGGGATTCTTGATAAAGAATGATTACTCAATTCTTTAAGCTTGTGTAAGGGATAGAATTGATGAGAACTGGGGGAAGAGAAATTTCAGACTTCTGGCTTCTAAATTTTGAGAGAGAAAATATGAAGTTCTATGCTTTCTTCAGGTTCTTGAAGGGAAAGAAAGACACTGGGAAGAAGTCAACATGGAGAGGAGCTGTCAGCCTAATTCATGTCCCCATATGTGTGGAGAACAAGTCAAATTTTGGAGATACATAGATAGATTTACACACACACATCCCCTGGGGACCTCCTCCTCTAAGTGCGGCTTGAACCCAAACATTATTTGCTTTAGACTAACAGTATCTAAAGAAGCAGATAGATAAAATTCCGATCCGATATCTCTTCTAACATAGACTTCTTAACACAGACTGTGTGATGTCTCTAACACTGTAAGGTTATGATAATTAGCATTTATATAGCACCTTAAGGTTTGCAACAGCAATCTTATGAAGTCAGCATTATTTTGATTCCCATTTACAGATAAGGAAACTGAGTCAGACAAAGGTTAAATGACTGCTCCAAAGTCACATGGTTAGTAAATATTTAATTCCAGATTTGATCTCATCTCTTCTGGAATCCAAATTCAGCACTCTATTCACAGTACCATCCAACTGTCTTTAATGATGAAATTGTAAAAAGATCTCTTGTATCTATATTTTTGTATTTAACTTCTGTTACTAAATAGTTGTGTTACCTAGTCAGATTCCCCTTAAGCCAGTAAGAACTAAAACTGCTTTCCTCAGTGATTTTCTATTAGGAACACTTGAGAGATTAAGATGATTAATAGCCTTAAGTTACTATGTGTATTGTTAATTATAATAGGGATAGATAATCAGAAAGCCTCCATATACCAATAACACAAGAAACCTCACAAAGGTCCTAAAAAGTAAATTACTTGAGAGAAGAGAATGTTACACTATTTTTTAATTAATTAATTTTTATTTTCCTCAGTTACACATGAAAAACAATATTTTCTTTTTGATTATACATGTGCATATTTTTACATATTTCTTTATGAATCATATTGGGAAAGAAAAACAGAACAAAAGCAAAAACCATGAGAGAAAAATAAAACAGAAGAAAAAACAAAAAAGTGAACATAGCATGTGATGATTTACATTCAGTTTACATTTGAATAGCATTTTCCATCTAAAGTTTATTGGTTTTACTTTGGAATACTGAACTGTTAAGAAGACTGTCATAGTTGATTATCACATAATCTTGCTGTTCCTGTGTACAATGTATTCCAGATTCTGCTTGTTTTACTTAGCCTCAGTTCATAGAAATCTTTCCAGGCCTTTCTAAAATCAACTTGTTCATCATTTTTTATAGAACAATAATATTCCATTACTTTAATATGCCATAACTTATTCAGCTATTCCCCATCTGATGGGCATCTATTCATTTTCCAATTCTTTCCCACCACAAAAAGAGCTGCTATATTTTTTTACATGTAGGTTCTTTCCTTATATCAGGGGTCCTCAAACTAAGGCCCGATGCAGCAGCTGAGGACGTTTATCCCCCTCACCCAGGGCTATGAAGCTTCTTTATTTAAAGGCCCACAAAACAAAGTTGTTGTTTTTACTATAGTCCTGCCCTCCAGCAGTCTGAGGGACAGTGAACTGGTCCCTTATTTAAAAAGTTTGAGGGCCCCTGCCCTACATGATCTTTTTAGATTATACACCCAGTAGAGACACTGCTGGTTCAAAGAGAATGCACAGTTTGATAGCCCTTTGGGCATAGTTCCAAATTTCTCTCCAGAATGGTTGGATCATTTCACAACTCTACCAACAATGTATTAGTGTCCCAATTTTCCCACATTATCTTTTCCTGTCATGTTAGCCAATCTAACAAGTGTAAGGTGGTATGTCAGAGTTGTTTTAATTTGAATTTCTCTAATCAATGGTGATTTAGAGCATTTTTTCATATAACTATACTTAATTTCTTCTGAAAATTGTCTGTTCATATCCTTTATTTATCAATTGGAGAATGACTTGTATTCTTAAATTTGACATAGTTCTTTGTATATCTTTTAGAAAGGAGGCCTTTATGAGAAACACTGGCTATAAATGAATTTTCCAGCTTTCTGCTTCCCTTCTAATCTTGGCCATGTTGGATTTGTTTGTATAAAACCTTTTTAATTTTATGTAATCAAAGGAGTCCATTTTGCATTTTATAATCTTCTCTGGTTCTTCTTTAGCCATCAGTTTCTCCCTTCACCAAAGATCTGATAGGTTAAAATTACTTATCTTATAATAAGTAATCTTATTACTAAGAAGTAATAAGATTACTTATCATAATCCCTTGCTCTCCCTTTACACCTAAATCATGTACCCATTTTTGACTTTATTTTGGTATGGCGTGTGAGATATAGGTCTATGCCAAGTTTTTGACATATTTTCCAATTTTCCTAGCAATTTTTGTGAAATAATGAGTTCTTTAGCTAAAGTTTGGTGGTTTATCAAATATTAGACTACTATAGTCATTGATTATTATGTCCTGTGTATTTAACCTATTTCACTAATCCACCACTCTATATCTTAGCCAGTACCATGTTTTTGATGACTATTGCTTTATAATATAGTTTTAGATCTAGTACTGCTAGACTAGTGTCTATTGTATTTTTTTTATTCATTCCCTTGATATTATTGACCTTTTGCTTTTAGAGATGAATTTTGTTATATTTTCTAGCTCTAAAAAATAGTTTTTTAGCAGTTTGATAGATTGTTGCATTGTTTTTAAAAAATTCATTCTGAACTTAAATACAAAGACAAAAATGTTTTTCCATTTATACAACACAATAAAGAGTAAACTATCACTCTCCATTTCACAGTTTACTTTTTAAAAAACTATGTAATAAATAATACACATCATTTTCAAATCTACTCTGCTTTTCTATGTTCGCTTCTGAGTTTTCTTCCCTTCTGTGAACTTATTTTTCTCCCCCTTTCTCCACTTCACCTTACTAAAAGCTACCCATTAGACACAATATGTTTATATGTATGTATACATATGTAATATGTATATATATGTGCAAAACCACATATATACATATATCTATATTTATCTATCTATACCTTACTATATATACTTCTGTTTATCAGTTTTCTCTGGAGGTGGGCAATCAACTACCCTTTGTAGTTGAAGTGTTGAGAATATAAAAACTTAGTTGTTTACAGATATTCTTTAAACAAGTGTAGCTCATTTCATTCTTCATTATTTCATGCAACTTTTCTTGTGTTTTTCTAAAATCAGCCCCCTTATTATTTCTTACATCACAATCATATCTCACAACTTGTTTAGCCATTCTCCAATTGATAGACATCCCCTCAGTTTCCAGTTCTTTGTTACTACAAAGTGGGTTCTATAAATATTTTAGAACATACAGGGGTTTCCCTCCTTTTTCCCTTGATCACCTCAGGAAACAGATCTAGTAGTGGTATTGCTGGGTCAAAGGGTAAGCAATTAAATAACTCTTTTGACATAGCTTCAGATAATTCTCCAAAATGATTGCATGTTCATAGTACCACCAACTGCTTCATTTTTTAATATTTTTATCCTCAGAACCTAGTTCAATACCTGACTGTGTGGTGTTTTTCTTCTTTAAAATGTAATATAACATAGTTCTCTCTGGGAGCAGGTTTCTTGGGGAGGTTTTCTGGAGGCAGCCTTAGTTTCAGTTAAAAGTAATAATCACCCAAATTCAGTCAGGTGCAAAAAGTTCAGATCTTTTATTGTGTCCTTCAATGTAGCCCGGTTAGTTTTTCTTAGAGGCCTATCTTTCTGCTTGGTTCCAAGAGCTCTTGAAGCTAGTTCTTTGCCTCTGCTCCCTTCAGCCTCCAACCAGCACAAAGATGGAATGATTCTGTCTTCGTCTCCGAGAGTGGGCTTGTGGGCTTCTGTATCTCCCAGAGTGCTCCTCTCCAACTCTTGCTGATGTTTTAAAGTAACTAACCAGAAGCTAAGAGCCTTTTTATATATGATCTCCCAAAGGTTGACTCCTCCTTCTGGAGACAGGGATTAAGGGAGGTATGAATTCACAAAGTTACAAAGTTAACTTTGTGAATCTCCCATACTTGTGAACTCCAATGAGTACTTAAATACTTCTTGCTCATATGAGCTCTCTAAAGGTGTGAACACAAGCATTGCTTCTATCAGTATTAGTGACTTATCACCTTGTAAGGATTGGCTCTAAGGTGTGAACCAATAAGCATTGTATTAGTGTCAACTAATCCTTTGAGTTAACACTAGGATTCTAACATCTCCCTTGAGTTATCACCTTGTTTCAAGTTGAGTTAACACTAGGATTCCAACATGACTGCATTAGTCTCTTAATAAATGCTTGTTTAATTATCAAAACTCTGCTTTTCTCTAGCATCCTACATCTTTTGTATTCTTTAATTTAGGGAAAAGCAACCAGGGGTCCTCAAATTACAGCCCGCAGTCCAGATGTGGCAGCAGAGGACGTTTATCCCCCTTCACCCAGGGCTATGAAGTTTCTTTATTTAAAGGCCCACAAAACAAAGTTTTTGTTTTTACTATAGTCTGGCCCTCCAACAGTCTGAGGGACAGTGAACTGGTTCCCTATTTTAAAAGTTTGAGGACCCCTGCAAGTCTCTGAGAGACTCACATGTTTATCTCCCAGGCTTGTCTTTCAATTTAAAGAGTGAACTCTAATTCTGAGTTGCTAAATAGGTCATCTTCCCCATCCCCACTTCTCTTTCATTCTGGTATTGATTAGGATATTTGCTGATATCCTTTGGCATTCTAGTGGGACAGCATGGCAAGCAGACACACACACACTTCCTCTTGTGCTTCCTTTCACCTAACACAGCTCTTATGGATTCACGTTGGGGTAAAGAGGCAAATATTGCCTATATAAATTGATGTAGAGAAATACTTGAAAAAAAGAAATATTCTACATTTCTTCATAAATAGGGACATCTAGTGGTTTAAGCACTAAATGGGAATTTGGGGCTAGAGAACTACATTTTATTTTTTATTATTAGGGATAGGGAGAAGAAACTTGCAATTTCATTGGAATAGGGAACTGAAAAAGTGCAGGAAACTTCCTTAATCAATGCAGATACTTTATCCACAAATAATAGCCTTACATAATTGCCTCAAGCACAAGGGAGTTAATTGCTAGCCCAGGATCATAGAGTACAAGGCAGGGGCAGGATAAAAACCTAGGTTTTTCTGACTCTAAGGTCAGCTCCCTATCCCCTTATGCAATGTTGCCTCTTATCATAGATGTATCTATTGTAGAGCTTAGCAATCATCTAAAACAAAATCATTCTTAAAATGAAAAGACAAGCCCCCAAAAACTGAATTACACCATGTTACAGAGCAAGCTTCTGTCTAAACCATAAGTCTCCCAAATCCTAGATCTTGTTTTTTTTCCACTATAGAACAAAAAGAGCTTATCTTTTTTTTATATATTTTTTAAAAGTTGGATTTTTTTCTCAATAATTTTATTTTTTCAAATACATGTAAAGATAGTTTACAACATTCATTTTTAGCTTTTAATTTTTAAAAAATGTATGCATAGTTTTCAACATTTATTCTTGCAAAACCTTGTGTTCCAAATTTTTTTCTCCCTCCCTTAACCCCACTCCTCCACCCCTCCCTTAGAACAATATATATATATATATACACATATGTAATCCAGTATATTAAACATGTGCAATAGTTCCACAAATCTCATGTTGCATAAGAAAAATCAGACCAAAAAGGAAAAAAATGAGAAAAAAAACAAAATGCAAGTAAGCAACTTGCATTGTTCACTTTTTTTAAAGAGTAAAAATGCTGTTATGATACACACTCAGTTCCCACAGTCCTCTCTCTGAGTATAGATGGCTCTCTTCATTACAAGTCTATTGGAACTGGACTGAATCACTTTGTTGAAAAGATCCATATGCCTGTTAGAATTAATCGTATCATAATCTTGTTGTGTACCATGTTCTCTAGTTTCTACTCATTTGACTTAACATCAGTTGATGTAAGGCCTTTCTGAAATCATCTTGTGTTATGGGCCAGAACTCTGAACTTGAAAAGGATTCTTATAAGGTACTAAATCAGTGGAATGATAGAGACACTAGTTATCTAATTTAGCATAGTTCAGTATGATTAATTTAATCCTACAAGGAAATGTTATGGGCCAGAACTTGAAACAAGGTACTAAGTGGAATTACTAAGTGGAATCGAGGAGACAATGGTTAAATTTAGCAATGATTTACTCTTACAACAAATAATGGTTTCCTAGCAACATAATGACTGGTGTATTCTCACTGGAGCATATAAGGGAGAAACTCTCAGGGCCAGAAGAGACAAGCACACTAGAAGCTCTGGGAGGCTGAGACAGATTCTTTCCATTGTCCAGCTTTGTGGTGTCTGGAGGCTGAAGCACAAATCTTTGGATGTTTGGAGAGATTCAGAGGGCAGAGGAGGCAGGAGCTCAAGCTCACGAAACCAAGGAAAGACAAAGGCTTCCAGAAAAGTAGCTGAGCCCCAAGTGAGGGAGATAGAACTTTGAAAGAGACAATAAAGCAGGGGTCCTCAAACTATGGCCAGCAGGCCAGATGCGGCAGCTGAGGAAGTTTATCCCCCTCACCCAGGGCTATGAAGTTTCTTTATTTAAAGGCCCACAAAACAAAGTTTTTGTTTTTGCTATAGTCCGGCCCTCCAACAGTCTCAGGGACAGTGAACTGACTCCCTATTTAAAAAGTATGAGGACCCCTGCAATAAAGGTTTTGGACTTTAACACCTGGCTGCACTTGTGGTGATTACCGAACTGAAACGAAGTCTGCTCCCAGAGACCCTGAGGAAAACCTCAACAGAGAACATTACATTTTAGAGAGAACATTACAATCTTGGCCATCATTTCTTATAGAACAATAATATTTCATTACATTCATATAACATAACTTGTTCAGCCATTCTCCAACGATGGGCATCCACTGTTTCCAGTTCTTAGCCACTACAAAAAGAGTTGCTACAAACATTTTTGCAATGGTAGTGCAAGTCCCTTCCCCTTTTTTATGATCTCTTTTAAGATACAGCCCCAGTAGACACTGCTGGATCAAAGAGTATGCACATTAACATTCATTTTTGGAACACTTTGTGTTCCATTTTTTTCCCCTCCCTCCCTTACCTTTCATAAGACAACAAGCAATCTGATATAGGAAATAGTTACAATTGTTTTTAACAAGTTTGCATATTTTTCATGTTGTGCAAGAAAAATCAGACCCAAAAGAAAGAAACATAAAAGACAAAATAAAAAAAAATTGAAAATACTATGCTTTGACCCACATTCAGTCTCTGTAGTTCTTCTTCTGAATGAAGATGGCACTTTCCATCACAAGTCTATTGGAATTGCCTTGAATGACTTCATTGTTGAGAAAAGCCAAGTCCATTACAGTTGATCATCACATAATCTTGTTGTTGTATATGATATTCTTTTCACTTCACTAAGCATCACTTCATGTAAGTCTTTTCAGGCTTTTTTCTACAATGACAACCTCTAAGGTTTTCCATGCCTCTGATGTTCACACCCTGTGTGACTTTATGAAACTCATTTAAATCTTTATGGGACTCAGTTTCTTTTTTAAATGGGGAGGTGGGAGACAAGTGGGTAGACTAAATGGCCTCTATAATATCTCCAAATATTAGCACTAGATGTGCTAATAATAGTAATAGATTCTGTGATCTCATTTGATGCCAATAATAACCAAAATGAGGTAATTTTAGATAATTTCCATTTTACAAAGGAAGAAACAAGTTTAGAAGTTATAGGACTTAGCCCTGGTGGCAGAATTAGAACCCAGGTCCCCTTACTCCAAATCTTAACTTCTTTCACTAAAATGCTATTTACTCTAGAACCATCTCAAACCTGGCTTTCAAAAGTAGATTCCTTAAATTTTTTAAAGCATTTACATCTAGTAATTTGCAAATGATACAAATTAGGACTTGATTTATTTTATGAATTGTATAGTTTAAGTAAAATAATGGAGAAAATGTGATTAAAAGTTTGTGTAGTTTGTTTGTTTGAGCTAGTTATTATACATTTATCAGGTACATTCCTATCTCCAGCTTACTCTTTTGTTACCCGAGTGCCCAAAAGCAGGTTGTGCAAGAAGTATCTATTTTTTTCTTTTCCCTTCTATTGTGAGCTTCTTTTCCCTTCTATTGTGAGCTTCTTGAAAACACAGGCTATCTTTTGCCTTTTGTTATATCACCAGGATTTAGCACAGTTCCTGGAAAATAGTAAATACTATATAAAAATTTATTCTCTTTCCCCTTAATAAATGCTTATCAACTACTAACTATCCCATTAGAAAATAGTATTTCTATAGTTTCTTTATTTCCCCAGAGCCCTGGTCATTTCATTTGGACTTGAGATTTTTCATTTGCCTTTGGAATTCCTGGAGAGAAACTCTACCCATGCAGATCCGAAAATGTAATTTATACTCTTAGAGTAACCTAGAATCAAAAGACTGATTCTCCCCGAAATATATACCCAGTATCAGAGATCTGCTAGAATTTAAGATTTTCCTGACTTCAACGCACTTATCTACTTCAACAAGCCAAACGTCTGCCTTCCACAAGGTGGGGATTCAGTTTCGGCTTGAGTGAAAAAAAAAAAAAGTGTGGACCAAGGTGTGAACTGTATAAATCGCTGTGAAAACAACAGAAATTCTGACTTAAGTTAAATCATAAGGTCGTTGGGCTTTTTTCACTTTTTTTTTAATCAGATTGTTTTTTCCTCTTTCAATGGATTTTTTTTAATTAAATAAATCATTAGTTTCTCACTTGCAAAGAGCGATAGAAAAAGGCTAAGTTCAGAAGACCCATCCAAGCTTTGTCTGAAGCGCGCCACCTCTTCTTACCCGTATTCACCTAGACTACATTTCCCAGAAGTCTCTACTCCCATCCAGCTCTACCAATTAAGGGGGCAGAAAGATGATTGCCCGGCGAAGACCTGAACTTGGGCCTAACCAGAAAAGAGGCTGGACAGTCTTTCTCTATTCCATATCTCCTACCCAAACAGCTTGCCGCCCTAAAAACATCCCTTATTTATTATTTGGAATAAAAATATTCCAAATATGAAGACCAGTTTGTTCTTTTGGAAAAGAATGACGGTCGGAACCATTCGCAGCCAACTTTGAAACCTAGCGAGCACCACCACACCGACTACGTTTGTGGAGAGCAGAATTCCCCTCGCTTCCTGAGGCACGCTTGGGAGTAGTAGTTCTGAGGCATACTCTTGCATGCTGGGAACTGTAGTCTCAGCAGCTGGCCACCTAGTGCTTCTTGAATGGAGTGGCTTAGAAACGCACGAGGATGAGGCTAAAGATGGTCGGAGCTGGGGACCGAACTTCCATTCCAGGATTACGCAGTCAGGTTGGATCGGGAACTGGAGAAGCTTTCCCCTCCAGGAACACAATCAGAGCAACCCTTTCAACGCTCTCCACCGCCCGTTCTCAAAAACCCTCTGCAGCCACCGTCTCCCGCCGCTCATTGGCCCCTTGAGTCGTCCTGACGCCTGCGCAGTGGATCCCTTTGAGGGTCTTGGGCAGGCGCCATTTTGGTCACGGAGGTGCTGCTGGGAAGCCTCTCTCCCGCCGGCTGGGGGATAAATCACGCTAGGCCGGGCCTAGGTACTACGGTCGGCTCTTCCCGGGGCTCCCGGCCACCTCCCCACCCCCTCACCGTCCCTCCTTGCTGCTGGCCGCTGGGATCCACCCACCCACCTCCATTCGGGGTCCGGTAGGAGGCTTCCCGAGCCCCAAGCAAGGGCGGGTAGAGCCAGGAGGGGAGGGGGTTGATAGCGGAGAGAAGGCTGGGGGCGCGCCGCGGGAGGCCCGGAGCCTCCCGGTCCAGGCGCCCACCTCGGGCCCGGGACCGCCATGGAGATGGAATATTACAGCGGCGACCAGTCAGGTGAGGAGACCCCGGGGGTAGCAGGGGCTGGAAAGAGAACGAAGGGCAGGCTTGCCGGGAAACCCCTTGTTTTGTCCGGGGGGGGTTTCATTTCAAGTTTGGATCCATCTTCAGGGTCTCTGAAGGTCCCTGAGGGAAAAGACGTGATTCTGGTGGAGCAGAGGGAGGTCGGCGCCTAATGGCTTTTTGCTGACCGGCTGACCGACCGTTGTTTGACCACCGGGAGTAAGATTGTCGTGCGGGGTAGAGGAAGCCCGGGAAGGGGAGACACTAGGTATCCCAGGAGTCCTCGTCAGTTTCAGAGTCAGTTTCTCTTTGGCTACAGAGTTGCTCGTCCGGGGAAATCCCAACTTGGTGTATCTTTTCTGAGCCACGGTCCCGGGCCTGCTGCCGCTGACCACGTTTACAATCTTTCTCGCCACCGAAACCCTCACATGGCCTGCGGAGACCAAAACCAAAGCATTTACCCAAACCAATTCACCTCCTTGTAGGATTTGGCCTTTATTGAGTGTTTTCCTCACAAAAGTCCTGTGAGTTAAGTAGTGTAACAGAATTAAGCCCATTTTACAGATGAAGAAATGAAAGTTTGGAGAAATGAGGAAACTTATGGCTACAGTGACAAAAACTCTAAACTTCTAACTGAGTTTCAGGACTTTGGTAAAGTTGTTTGATGTGTTAGAAAGTCGATGGTCTAGATCAGGAGGCTTGGCATATAGTACCCTTGA
Source organism: Sarcophilus harrisii (assembly GCF_902635505.1). Classification (NCBI taxonomy): domain Eukaryota; kingdom Metazoa; phylum Chordata; class Mammalia; order Dasyuromorphia; family Dasyuridae; genus Sarcophilus; species Sarcophilus harrisii. The sequence goes on from NC_045428.1 coordinate 319,927,413, forward strand.
GGATAAGTCATATTTCTTGTACCTCAGTTTCTTCACCTTAAAAATTATTAGGAAGTAACTAGTTGATTCGGATATTTAAATTAACTAATAAATAGTTATAAACTCTCTGAGTTTCTTTTACCATTCAGGAAGGTTTTTTGTATTTTAGCCAGTGAATATACTGGAAATGATTCTGTTGCTATATGGATTCAGTAAATGTTCTAGATCAAAGGTAGCTCCCAAATGACATTTAGTTGTTAAGTGACATTTTGCTCTACACACTGTGTGTAATTTTAATTTTTGTCATTAATTAAACAAACCTGCAATATCGTTGACTTAGTCCTGGGCACTGAAGATTCAAAGACCAACTCTCCCACCCAAAAGAGAGTGCTAGCCTCTCTTCCTACATACTGCTTGTATTTTTTATTCTTTCTCTTTTTAACTCTCTTGCTGAATCACTCTTTGTCTTTAGTCTACCAGTGATGTCCGATGTTATTGGTTAGATTAACTGGGAGTTCTTTGTCCCAGATGTGACAGATTATTATTTTAGAATTATAGTTTAAATTTGATCCTGCTTTCTATTTAGATTGTCTTATGACCAAATAGTTGACAAAGTGCTTTGTCAACATAAAATCCTAGGGAATGCTTAAATATTGTTTTCTTTAATGCTTTCTAATGTTCAAACTACAACTTTGATTACTTAAATATTTTAATCTATTTTTACCAGCATTATTTATGTTGTAAATGTCTCAGTTAGGATCAATGACTTTTTGAGTTGGATGGTCTTAAATTCTCTAAAAGATGCTTATTGTATTTGCCCATGGATCTTTGACCACTAAAAAAAAAAGTATAAGTTGATTGGAGGTCAGGTGTAAAATAGGTATTGAAAGTAAAGAATCCTTTTCAAGCCAGCATATCTATATTATGATTGGGAGTTAACATAAACGTTAACTTTTGTGACCCATTTCACATGATAATCAAATACTTGTGTAGATTGATTTACTTTTTAAATGATTACTTCACATCTTTTATGTGCAAAATTATTATTTGGAGGTATTATTATCTTTTGATCCTTTTATGAGTTTTCATATTTGTGAATTCCTTTGCCATGCAGTATTTTAGAGATATGATTTTCAACATGAAGTGAAAATAGCATGATCTAGTTGGCCAAATAGAAGTGTTGTTTAGAGAGCTTTTACTTGTTCTCTGGCTTCTCTATTGATGTTTTCTAAGTTCTGCATATCTCTATTGTATTGATGTAGGTACTAGTCATCGTTATACTTGTCACTACACACACATACACAGCATTTTTAATACAAATCTAATATAGAAACATAATGTCCTTAGTTACACTGTTTGCTAGTGGCAACCTTTGGCCATACTTTAAACTTAATGCTAGTTGTAGCCCGAGATATCATCCATCCTACTCTTTAAGTGGGATTTTTATTGTTTTGTTTTTGAGCAGATGATGGTGGAGCTACCCCAGTACAGGATGAACGGGATTCAGGGTCAGAAGTTGAAGATGATGTAATTGAGCAGCACTCTGGATCAGACAATGGAAGTTTAGAGCATCATTCAGAGGTATTGGCTGAACAGCATCTTTGGGGAGGATTCATTGTTGTATTTGATTAGAATTGCTTCTTTTAGAGTAGATCTTGGCTATTGTGTTAGAACTTGTCGACAAAACCTAGTGATTTGTAGGGAAGCAAGCTGGGGAGGGTGGGGAAATTAATTTAAAAGTGTTTTTGGAAGTAAAAGTAGAGTTGATTATTATTTATAAATTGTTGGTGAAAATAGTTTTGGTTGCTTTGAAATTTTTATTCTTTTCATTTCAAATATTAGATAATTTTAGCTTGAAGGTGGATATAAAAATAGATTTAGCCTAATGGTGGCTTTCAGGATTAAGCAAATTTACTGGTGCCCTATGATGGCAGTAAGTATCAACAGCCTGCAGAAGTAAAGTATCAGTCACAAGTTGTGGAGTGTATTATAAATTTTCATACTAAATTACTATCTGCTAAAACCTTACTTAAAGATCTGATCCTTACAGAACAGTAAATGAGAATTTAAAAGTTAAACTAAGATGTCTGTTCTTACTGTGAGATCAAACATGAAGTTCCAGGACTAAATTGTTTAATTGTGTATGTATTGATGATCAAAGTAAAATTCAGCTTAAAAAGTTATGGAGATTCAAGAACTCAAGCTGTAGGTAAGTTCTGCCTGAAAACATTTTAGTGTCTTCAGTCTAGTATTCAGACTAGTTGGTTTCTAAGGTCTTATCTCTTTCAAACTTCACATGTGTAAAGATCATTAAAAACCATATTGCCAAAGCAGCTAGGTGGCACAGTGGATAGAGCACCCGCCCTGAAGTCAGGAGGACCTGAGTTCAAATCTGGCCTTAGACACTTAACACTTTCTAGCTGTGTGACCGTGGGCAAATCACTTAACCCCAATTGCCTCAGCAAAACAAAACAAAACATATTGCTGCCTGCCTAGGTCACATAAGCAGTACCATGCATTAATAATAAAAATAAAACTAACATTTATTACTTTACTACAAGTTGTTATATGCAAGATTTGAAGCATAAGGAAATAGGAATAGTAAAGACTTTTTTTTTTTTTTTTTTGCCTAAGCAATACATCATTGAATTAGTGAAGAGGATATATGTTCACATGTGAAAATGAACCACACTCTTCTTCAGTAATGCAATGAATATGTTCTCAATATGTTTGTTCCCTCCAGCAGCACATACGCAACCCTTATATTCCTTCCCAATCTTTGTGTTGTTCTATAAATCCTTTACAGAAGATCTCTACCTTTTAAAGAACTGTATTAATGCAGCAATCAAGTTATCTCTTGATTCTGTTGTATCTCATATGTCAATTCCCCATTTCCAATCATTTCTTGTATGCTATCCCTTAAATCATTTCTCTTGTATAATTCATCATTTGGACTATTTTTATTTATACCCACCATACATCACTCCATTACTCTTTGTGTCACCTGTAATTAATTCTTCAGAGCTTGTGGTGTTTGTAGAATATAAGATTTAAAAGGGCCATTCAGTACCTAAATCCAAAAAAGGAATCCTCACTCTGAGAGGCTCCAAAGAAGTTTTTTTAGCTTTTGTTTTTAAGACCTCCAATGAGATCTTCTAATTATTAGAAAGTTTTCCTGGCCTTATGCCTTAAATTCTCCTTACCTATTGTTCTAATGGGCCAAAAAAGAACAAGCCTAACTCCTCTTGCACATGACCGCCATTAAGAGACTTGAACACAACTCTCATATTCTCTCTTAGACTTCTCCAAACTAAACATCCCCACTTTTTTGCAGCTGACCCCCAAGAACATGAACTCGGGGTCCTTTACCATTCTGGTTGTCCCACTCTGATCTGTATAGAATGTCTAGTCTTTCGTTAGGAACTGGAGCAGAAGACAAGTTAACAGTTCCTTCACTGATATATCACAATATGGTTGGGGAAGACTGATTTGACAAATATAAAATATAAAGAGAAGTGTTTAGGACACTGTGATCAAGTTTGATACAGTAAAGTTATGAAAACTCCAAGAAAAGATCAGGAACGAACTGGAACAATCAATCAAAAGACTCCTAACGAGTGTCATGAAATCTTAGAATTAGAGCTGGAAGGGACCTCAGAACTTCTGATCCAGCTCCTTCCTTTTTACAAAGGATCATGTTACCAATCTAGGTACATTAGCTTGAGCCTGGAGAACAGACAGAGAGAAGCAAGGTGGACATGCCAGGTAAAAGAAGTGATGTAGAGGCAGGGATGACTGTGCCCTGGGTATTACAGTTTGTAATCAGCTTAGCTTCAGTGAAAGGTAAATGCTGAGCAAATATCAACATTGTCATGAAACAATTTAATGTTTAATAAAAGCATTAGCAGTAAGTCAAGGATTCTTATTTAGTTGCACATTTTAAAATATTAACTGCTAAAATGTTTATTTTCACAAATGTAGTTATATGTAAATTGATTTGTGAAAATTTAACAGTTTTTAAAAGTAAAAAATTTACAAAAAATTAATAACTTTTCCAATTTCTTTAATGACTCCTTGGATTCTCATTCTCTTCCCAGTTTCTTAATATGGACATTCTCTAAGGGTCTGTCCTAGAGTCTCTTCTCCCTACACTTTTTATTTTGCAGTCTCTAATCCTCAGAAGATTTTTATCTTTTGTTTATAATTACATCTTCATTTACATATATGACACCTCTTGCTGTTTGTAAGTGTTGGAATACATTAGGCACATAATAAATACTTTTTGGTTGGCTGATCCAGATGAAGAAATTTAAACAGCTCATTAACTTTTACAAAATTCTAAATTTGTTGTCTTTGATTCAGTCTTGATCTTTCTCCTGAACTCCAGTCCCACCTTAGCAATTTGCCTACTAGACATTAACTAGGGTGTTTCATCCACATCTCAAATTCATTCATTTTCAAATTTCATCAAGAGTCTAATGTGTTTCTTCCCAAATTCATTTTTCTGCCAAATTTCCACATTTCTGTTAAGAGAATTATCATTATCCTTCCAGTCACACAAGTTCATCTGATACTTAGCACACACCTTGGCACATAGCTTGGGCTTAATAAAATGCTTTTTAACTGTTTGCCTAACTTCCCTTACCCGTTATATCTAATCAGTTCACAAATCTTATAAAATCTATCTCCACTGTATCTTTATTACTAATTTCCTTCTTTCTATGTACAGGCATACCTCAGAGATATTGTGGGTTCAGTCCCAGACCACTGAAATAAACCAAATATCTCAATAAAGCAAGTTACATGATTTTTTTTTATTTTTCCAGAGCATAAAAAGTTATGTTTACAGTGTGTAAATGGGGTCTGTTAAGTGTACAGTAATGTCACATCTAAAAAAGCCCAATGTATTTACCTTAATTAAAAATATTTTTTTGCTTTAAAAACTACCATCATCTGAGTTGTCAGTGAGTTGAAATCTTTTTTTGGTGGAGAGACTTGCCTTAATGGTAATGGCTGCTTGATTGATCCAGGGTGGTGATTGTTGAAAGTTGGGGTGGCTGTGGCAGTTTCTTTTTTCTTTTTTCTTTTTTTTTTTTAATAATGAAATAATTTTTATTTTCAAAATACATGCAAAGATAGTTTTCAACATTCACCCTTGCAGAATCTTGTGTGTTCAAATTTTTCTCCCTCTTTCCCTATCTCCCTCCTCTCCTAGACAACAAGTAAACCAGTATTTGATAAACACGTGCAATTCTTCTATATGTATTTCCACATTTATCATGCTGCACAAGAAAAATCAGATTAAAAAGGGGAAAAAAATCAACAGTTTCTTAAAATAAGACAACCATGAAATTTACTTTATATATTGATTCTTTCATGAAAGATTTTTCTGATACATACCATGCTGTTTGATCTCATTTTTACCTATAGTAGAACTTCTTTCACAATTGTAAGCAATCTTCTCAGACTCTGCTGCAGCTTTATCAACTAAGTTTATGTAATATTTTCTAATATGTCCTGAAACACATAGGGGGCCTGCAGGAGAGGGAGAGGGACTATGGAGAAGCCAGTGGGTGGAGCGGTTATAAAAGTTTGATGTCTTATATGGGTAAGGTTCATGGTACCCCAAAACGATTACTATAATAACATCAAAGATCACTTGATTATAAATCGCCATAACAGGCATAATTTAAAAAGTGTGACAGATATTATGTGAGCACTTTAAGGCTGTATTTTGCTTTAATGAGTCCAATTCTTTTTTGCAGTCATGAAGTCCTGAAAGTGTAGGCAAATGACTTAACCTCTCAGTGTTTGAGGCAACTGCTCAAGTTATTTCAAAACGGTTCTCCATTGGGATATGATAGGCCTGGACCAGAAAATATATTTGGATCTTTTACTATGTGTATTTTTTCCATCAGTTGCAGAAAACTTTCTGAAAGTTTGCCCATTCCCTTCCCATAACAGCACACACATTTTTGTATAGATCATTACATTTTTTTTTTAATAAAAATGACAAAGTAAATGTATAAATTGGTATTATCAATGCCCTGTCAACTGTCATTTTCAGGTGTCAATGATTTTTATCCCATTCTTTTGTAATTTTCTCCCTGACATGACATTTAAAAGAATCTCTTAGTAGTTTCAAGGCTTTCAACTCATATTTATCCTTTATCTGACTCGGTCTCTCTTACTAAAACTTCATTGTCTTAAATGTCATTTTTCCTTTAACAAATAATAATGCATTAAGAATTGAACTTTAAATTGCAATGACAATGAAAACCCTAACCTGTCCTATTTTCCTTTGATTTGTTGCCTTACTGCCAATTTCATATGAAATGCTCTTGGGATATTAGTTAAGTCTGTCTCCAGAGGTTCTACAGATTTGTTTTTGCTTCTGTTTCATGAAACTATGATGTTCATCTACCATAGTGATTTGCCAGTGAGTTTGTATTCCAAATGGTTTCCCTTTGTAAAGTTTTTATGCTTGGAAAGACATCTTTTCTGGCTAAGTCAGGTAAAGTTCATCAGGAATTTAATGGTAATCAATTAATAACTTTAATCTTTCCCCCCTGTTTTTCAGCATCATTAACTTGACTTAATACTGTACATTGTTGTCTTCTCGATAATGCATCTAATATGTTGTGTTTGACTTCTGTTTAATCAGTGGCTCAACTATATACTGATAGTCATATCGGTATTCTCATCTATTAAAAGTTATTTAAAATTATATTTGATATTTCCTGTAGTAAGCAATGTAAACAAAGAATCCCTAAGAGAAGAAATCTGGAGCTGAAAAAATTCTTAGAAGCCTTCTAGTCCAACCCTTTATTTTACTGTCAAGGTCAAGCCATTACCAAAGGGTCCCACAGGAAGTATGCTGAGGGTTATTAGAGAGTGAGTTTGGGGGTGGGGGTGAGGGTGCAGAGAAGCAAATCTTCTCAGGGTAGCCTCAGTTTCCTCATCTGTAAATGAGGTAGTTGAATTAGAAAATCTCTAAGACTTCTTCCAGCACTTTGAATACAAAGTGAAACTGACTCCACCAACAAATATTGCATAGAAAAATATTTAAATATTTTTAAGTTGAAGATCTAATTCTTAGGATTGTTGTGAATGACATCTATCAGATGAAAGAATCAATCATTCAATCAGTCATTTATTAAGAGCTTACTGTATGTAAAGTATACTTTCCTAAGTGCTGGAAATACTCATTTAAAAATAGTACCTTGCTCTCAGTTTGCATTCAATAGAGGCATACAACATATATGGGAAGTTAGAAGATTCCATGGTTCTTAGGGGGCTGCAGCAAAGAAAATGGGAAATGTCTCTTTAATGTCCATTGGTCACTTCTCTATTTAGTTTTCTTTGATTGTGTCTGACTCTTGCTCTGTTTGGGGTTTTCTTAGCAAAGATCCTGAATTGGTTTGTAATTTCTTTCTCCAAGAGTCTCAGGCCAGATTTTGAACTCGAAAAGATGCGCCTCCCTAAGTCCAGGTCTGGCATTCTGTCTACTATGTAACTAGGCCTTTACTTCTCCATTAGAGAATGGCTTTTCATTTTGTGGATGGGAGGTGGGAAGAGACTTGCAGTTAAGTAACTTGCCCATGTTCACACAACTAAATACGTGTGAAAAGATTAGTCTTCAACCCAAATTTTCTTGACTTCAAGACTAACCTTCTGTCCTTTGTAACACACTGCCTTTCTTGTTTTAATATTTTGTCTCAATTGTCTGTGCACAATGATCAGGGAAGTAGATAGTGATAAGGATGGTCAAGTAAATTATGAAGACTTTGTACAAACAGTGATAGCAAATAGACAGTTGTACAGAGGATGCTAAATTTCTTGTACAAAGTTTGTTAATTTGCTTTTTCTTTATATTTTTTTCTGTAAAAGAAATCCTTTTTGGGGAAACCCTTTATTGTCAAAAGGACATGCATGTATTAGAAGTAATTAGGCCTTTATTCTTCAATGTCTTTTCTTTATCTTGCCATCAGTTCTGAAATTTTATTTTGGAAAATTAATCAAACAAGATCTTGCATGTGATACCCTAGTTACTGATAGCCAAGTCCTTCTGTATCAGAACTTTGAGGTGGAGTTCACTTAAATGAGAGTTCATCTGAGATATGCCTTCCTTTCTCCCTTCCCTTTATTTCTTCCTTTATAAGAACTAGTTTTATTTAGAAGTTATCAGTATGATGTTGAACTGTGGAGTAATAATAACTCTTCATGGATAGTCAACATATGCATGATTATCAAATAGTTTATGCTGGGGTGGTGTTTTTTTTTTTTTTTTGGTTTGGTTTTTTTTTGGTCCTACTGGTGCTCAGAAAACTTTCTTTTGTTGTTACTTGATTTTTAAATTTTAAACCATTTAATCTGCTATGCCTCAATTTATCCTGTTATTTTTCTACTTAATAAAAAAAAATTGGAGATGTGGCACAGAAGAGAAGTTAAAATGGCAGGGCCAGAAATGATGATTTGTTTATATAGAACAGTGATTTCCAGAGGGTTTTGTTGTTGTGGTTGTTGTTGTTGTGGTTGTTGTTTTGATTTCTTCTTCTTTTTTTTTTTTTTGCATACTCCATCAGTTTAAAAAAATTAATATGCACTGTTCTGTGTAGATATGTATATATTTACTTATTTATAAGTGACATACATGTACTACTGTTCTTACGCTTGTGTACATTATAAAATTTACACATAAATAAAATTTTATACAATAAAATGCAAAAATAAGTTTTTGATTCTAGAGTCAATTAGTAGTCATTAGAATTTGAATAGTAAGGGAATAACATGGTCGGATATGCATTTCAGGGAAATTACTTTGGCAGTTGAATGGAGGATGGATTGGAGGGAAACTTGAGGCAGACAGACCAATTAGAAGAGTGTTATAGTAGTCTAGGGGCTAGTGGCTGGTGAATGAAGAGGAGATGGGTATTGAGATGTTGAAGACAGGATTTGCCAACCAATTGGTTAAATGGGGTGGAGAGTGTAAGAAGCACTGAAGTTTTAAACTTGGACAGATGATGGGGTCTGTAATTGACATTAATAGAGAAGGAAGAGAATTTGGGAGGGCATTATAATGGTGTAATGAGATCTTTGAAGCAAATTGCATTAGGTCTGTTCAGTCCGTGAATTCATTCTATTCTTCCCAGTGAGAAGAGGAAGAGGCAGTGGTCTTCCTCATCTTACTCAGTAGTCACCGCCCCCAGACACTAGGTCCATCCAGGGTGAGGTGAAATGGGGTAGGTATGTGGGGAGGAGGAATTCTTGTACAGCTGGGGAGAGCAAGAGTTAAGGGATGAATGTGTATGATTGCTTCATAGATGAACACCGTGATTGAATATTCTGGGAAGAGTGTAATGAAATTCATTTTTACATTCTCTGATAAGTCCTTTACACATAACTCATTGGCATCAATCAGTCCATGATACAGCCTCACTTTGGAAATGCCTGTGAAAGAAGAACTTGGGGTATTCCACTTTAATGGACTAAGGAATAATGAAGAGCATCTTTACACTTACCTCCATCTGCCATTAATTTCTTAATTCCATCTGCATTTTTCTCCCTCAAAAATACTACTACTACCAATATGTAGGACTTTTGGATATCTAAATATGTCCCTCTTCTAAAAAACCCTATTAAATCAGAATTGTTAATGAGTGATTTCAGAGTTAACATTGAGTGATTTGGATGATTAACTTATTCTTTCAAAATCATTTCATCTTTAGGAGTGAATACAAAATTCCAAAGATGAACTGATTTCTAATTAATGGTCTTTCTTGAGCTCAAATGTCCAAGTATCTTCAAAAACCAAATCTTCTGTGCTTAGTCCCATGAAAGCCAGAAAAAGAAAATGAGACCCAGCAATGAGATTGTTCAAGTATATATCTCTTTTTATAAACTAATCATTAAACTGCTTTTTTGCCTTAGTTTGCTCATTATTTTTCTTTAAGGACTAATATTTAAAAGGAACATAACTTTTTTCCTAATTAATATTTTTTTTCCAGTTACATGTAAAACATTGTTTTTAAAACTTTGAGTTCCAGGTACTCTCCCTCCCACCAGTGAGAAGAAGGCATTTGTGAAATTATGCAAAACATTTCCGTAAAAGTAAAAAAACATAGATTTCTCCTTCTACTCCTAAAAAAACCCTCAAGAAAAATAAAGTTTAAAAAAAAATATGCTTCAATCTGTATATGAATACAAATTAGTTCTTTCTCTGGCTCTGGATAGCATTTTTCATAAGTCCTTCAGAGTAGTCTTAGATCATTGTATTGCTGAAAAGAGAAAATCATTCACAATTGCTCATTCCACAACATTGTTATTACTTTGAACACAGTACATTTCACTTTGCTTGAGTTCATGGAGAATTCTGTGGCTTTAGAACATAACTTTATTCTGCATATTTTTGCCCTCTAAAAGTAATTTGTTCTGTAGACAAAAACTATATTTCTTGAGACTTCTGAGATTTCCATTATATATCATCTTTAAGATAATGCTCAAGTGAAAATTTTGTAGGCAGTAAAGAAATGGAGATTTTAAAAAATTACTTGGCACGGTTGCTATAGTATTTAACTTATTTGTTTTATTTTATATTTATTTATAGACAAATGCATGGTTTATAATAGAAATGTATAAAATTTTTATCCTAAAATTCTTATTATGCTTTGGAGAACATTTTACCCATTTTAGAACAGGATACTTTCTACTGAACCTGATTATTCTATTCATTATTAAATCCATTCCAAAACATTTCTTCCACTTTTTGCCTAGCTTTTTTAGTGGTGCCCTGTATATCCTCAAGCTTTTCAAAAAAGTATTGCTCCCATCTTGTTTTAACCAAAATTATACATTTTCCTGAGAATACGTTATAACCAGCTCCTTTGGAGACTTTATTATTGTCTTTGTGACTTTAGACAAATGGGTTTCACTTGCCTTATATTAGAAGATGGCCTCTGAGGTTTCTTCTATCTTTAGAACTATGATCTATCCTGGAGGAAGAATGGACAGATCTTACTCTTTCTATTGATGCTTCTCTTGTCATGGTTCCTTTATGACCTTTGAAGTCTGTCCAATCTCTGTTTATGAAACATTTTCCCTAATCCTTGATGTTGTCATCCATTGACCTCTTCCAGGTCATTCTCCCAACTTTTTCAGGGATTTTTAGTAACTAGCTCATAGTATTTTTATATCTTGTTGTCATTCCTATCACTTCCCTTACAATCTGACCACATAATTTTTTAATTTCAACTCTACTAACCTTCTTATACCTAATTTACTTTACCATAAAGAACCATTACCTCTCTGAATATAACTTCCTCTTTTCTTTCCACTTTCTCCTACTAAAATGCTTTTTGTTTTTGCAGCACAGTTTTCCAGACAATGAAGTGTAACTCTTGGTGTTCAGGATCACATTGGGGCTAGGATTGAGGGTGCAGAGGGAAGAGGAGATAAGACATCAGTGACCAAAAATTATTTGATGGCATTGAATACAATTCTTGCACCTTATTAATTTAAAAAAAAATCAAAGGTGAAAGCAAGTCTACCCAAGACAGATTCACAAGACTGACATGACAAAATTGTTATAATTGCCAGTGCTTCCCAATGATGATTCACTAAGTTATATACAAACAGGGTCAGTTTTGAGTCAACAAATGTCAACTGGTACTAACAACTTGGACAACATTTCATCATCAGTAGGCATAGACTCATAATATAGACAAATTGTGTTGTCTACTTCCTCCATCTGTTTTGTTTTTGACCAATTGTTTCATTATTGTTATAGAATCCAAAATACAATACTCATTCTAAAGCTTAATTTAAATAGACATCACTAAAAATGGTTCATTCCCTCACAATCCCAGTAGTGGTCATCGCAGCATTATCGGATTAATGACTTAATGTCTTGGTATTTTTTCCTTTGGATTTGAAGATTGTCAGAATTGAAGAACAATTTCTAAATTATTTTCATAATAATATCAAGCCACCTATTAAAGTATGGTTGCTATTCCCATACATTTTAACATTATAGGCTTTAAAAAGCTGTATTCAATTGATACTCAACCCACATACATTAAATTCTATTCTATTGACAGGTCAACTACAGAAAAATGTACAATAGTTATTATGTTATCCTTCCACAAACCTCCATAGATTCACTGTTTAGGTAGTGTGAAAACTTAGCTTTATTGTCTAAATTATATGTACTCTTAAACTTTTAACTTCATTACTAAGTTGTGACCAGTCATCTAATGGTAGCCCAAAGTTTTTAACCTTGTCCGTTATCTTTGTGATAATTATGATTGGACTGTAACTTAATTGTTAATAATATGTTTAAAATACTTAAAACAAAATTGTCATAAAAATGTGATGGCCAAATTGTAACATGGTATATGTCTATCATAGACATTTAAACATATGTCCTTCATAGACATTTAAAACAAGTTTTAAATGTCTAAAATACAAATTTGTTATGATCTAAATCCCATCTTCTTAAATTATTGGTCATGATCCCATGTAAGATCTAATAATTGAATAGGGTTCATGAAGTTATTTATTATCAGTAAATATTTGATGGGTATACCTATTTTATATATCTATATACCCAACGTCATGTCAAAATTTTTGCTGGGGTGAGTGAAAACAGTTTAAAAAGCTCTGATAAATGAAAAACAAATGGGAAAGGTAATCTTGAGTGAGATTTATCACGAGCAAGATTTATCACTTAATATTGCAGTGGGATTGCCAACAGTTTCAAGGAGGACATAATTTCAGTTTAAAACAGATATGAGTCTAAAATATGAATTACAGATTTTAAAAACTACTACATTCCCTCCAAAGTTCATTTCCTTCAGCATCAGAAAGATTAAACCCATATTCTGACTAGCTATGTAATCAAGTGGCAAACACCATACCACTGACATGATAAGACTATGAAACTAGACCTCTGATATGGGGCTGTAGCTTCATTTCCTTACAGGTCATTAACTTTAGGGAACTCTGGTAAACAAGCAGTTTCATAAGCCCTGTTTATATTTTGCTGCCTGTGCTACAGGTTCATGACAACCTCTGGAAGTACAAGAGCAGCCATGGCAATGACTTCTAAATTAAGTTTCTAGCAAGCTAACAGAAGGACATCTCAAGATTGTAGCTATATTTGACTGAAATGTCAATGCTATCGACTCTTTCTATGGAAGACACCAAATTTCACCTTGATTTTTCTGTACATAATATCTACTTTGTTACTACATAACACTTTAGGGAGTTTTTAATCATGCTTTTACCAGATCTCCTATGCCAGGTAGGTAATTTCTTGTAGGTAATTTTTAATGTTACATCAAGATTTATAATGGTACATTGAACTTGGATATTATTAATGATCACCTCTCAGATCACTAAATTTCTCTGTATCCCATTTGAGTATAGAACACAGAGGAATGATCCTTGACTACGTACTTCTTAAATTCACCAGTCAAGTGATAGTTTGTAAATTTGGTTTTTCCAAGACCTTCATCACTAAGTAATAAAAGTTTGAAATGCAATTAGGGTTCTCTGTGAGCAGCCATCTTGATGATTTTTCCAGAAACATCTCCATCTCTGCCTGACTGAAATCTTGTTGCTTCATTTGAAGAAGTCTGATTTCCCAATCAGAATTCATTCTAGCAGCTTTTCTAGATGTGCTTGCAAGAGTGAGATTGCAAAGGATTGATGTACTTCTTCCAGCTACTTTACCATGTTGTAACAACAAAGTTATGTTATTGATGGGAAAGAAAGACGGCTGCCATCTATGAGATTTAAAATTTCTGGGCTAAAATACCATATCTGTTATATTTCTCTACATTGTTCCTTTTGTGAATAAAATAGAATGATTAGGTCTCTCCCCCCCCTCCCCCATGCAGTTTTTAATAATTAGAAATAATTCAAGATATTTATAATTTTTTGACATTTTCAAGAATGAAATATAATTTTTCAGGAAATTAATGTACATTTGTGATAAATATATAACTGGTTTGAAAGAAAAATCCATTGCAGTAGCTGAAACTAGTATATGCCAATAGAGACAGGAAATAAGGAAAAATAGAAGTATAAAATAAAAGGCACAAATCTAGAAAGTAGGGCTTTGTGAGATTCACAGAGTATTGTTATTTTTAAATTATATATGTTTATAAGCAAAAATCTGCCTCCATCCTTGAAAAAGAATGAAAAACAAAACTCATGTTAAAAATATATGGTCAAAACAAATTTCTGTGTTGCTGGTATCTTTTTTTAAAAATGTCGTATTCAGAACTCTTAATCTGTCTCCTCTAACAGAAAATGGGTGACCTGTTTCATCACAAATACTCTAAAATTATGGTTGTTCATCATATTGATCAACATTTCCTAAGTTACTCATTTTTAGAATATTGTTTTCATTATATAAATTGTTCTGCTCACTTTACTGCATACAAGTCTTCTCAGGTTTTTCTGAAACTATGCCTTTTATCATTTCTTACAACTCAATAATCTATCACATTCACATACCATTTACATTCACATACTGTTTAGCCATTCATCAGTTGATGGACATCCTTTCAATTTTCAATTCTTTGCCATTCTCCAAAGAGCTGTTATAGACATTTTTATACATTCTTACAGTTCTGCTGATAATTAATCCTCGTGTCATTTACTTTCCCTTCTATTTCCGTCTTTTCCTCCTTTTTTCCCTATTGAGTATTTCTGTACTAAACTATTAATATGTATTCTTCCTTCCTTTAACTAGTTCAGATGAGAGGTTCAAGTATCCTCTCACTCCTTCATCCTTGTTTGTATCAATGATTATTGCCTTTCCTCATAATGTGGGATGATTTTCCCTAGCTCTCCCCTTTCTTTCTTCCTGTAGTTTATTCATCTTTCCTTCCTTATTCATTCTTTTCAGATCATCAAGACACAACAAAACTACTTCCAGGCATTTTCTAATTAGACTCCCACTATAAGAGAAAAGGTTCGTCATCTCCTGATATTTGAATGCAAGTGATGCATCTTTCTTTGATCCCTTATCATTGTTCATTCCTGTTTACCTCTTTGTTTTCCTGTACTTTTCAATTTACACTTAAGAATTTCTAGATAGTTCTGTTTTTTCATCTGGAATGCTTAGATATCCTCTATTTCATTAAAGGATTTTCCCCTTTATCCTTAGCCTTCTGTAATATAACATTCCAACTCTCTGCTCTTTTATAATGGTTGGCTGCTAAATTGTGTCTGTGTCTGACTGTGGCTCCTGGATTCTTGAATTCTTTCTTTCTGGCTGGCTGGTTGGTTGGTTTTGACTCTTATGTTCCTGAGAGTTTTTGTTTTAAAGTTTCTTTCAGGAGATGACAAATGGATTCTTTCTATTTTTTACTTTTACCTTCAGAGCCTTAAAAAAACCTGGAACTATGATACCTAAGCTTTTTTGTTTGTTTGTATGTATGATTTGGTTTGTTCTTGGCTTTCAGGTAGTTTAATGATTCTTATGTTTTTTTCTCTTCATTCTGTTTTCCTGGTCAGTTGTTTTTTGCATTAGAGTATCTTACTTCTCACCCTTCCCCTATTTTTTCTCTCTCCCCCTCCCTGTCTTTTCATTTTTTTTTTTTTCTTATGAAGTCATTAGCTTCCATTTTGGTCCATTCTAATTTTCAGGGAATTTGTTGTTTGAACAGTTTGACTCCTTTATTTCCAATTCTTTTTTCCCTTAGCTCTCATTTCTTTCTAATTTTTGCCTAGTATTATCATTTCACTTATTAAAAAATTTTTTTAAACTTGTTTCATCTCTTCCAAGAATTCTAGTTGAATCTATAACCCAAGCTGAGGTTTTGCTTCTAAACATTTTAGTCATTCTTTCTTCAGGTTTTGTAAATTGATTTTCCCTGTTGCCATAATAGCTTTTAGTGGTGAGATTTCATCTCTAATTTATCCAGCCTACTTCCTGACTTCAGATTTGATGTTACTCTGGTTTATTCTTTTGAAGGGAATGTGTCTACTGGTCCTGCTGTGTTTTTTTTTTTCCCCTCTTGGGAATATTAACTGTTTTGTTACTCTGAGATCATAGAGACATCTTTGGCTGAGGACCTATAAGTATTCAGTGTTCCCACAATAGTCTGATTCAAAGTAAATGATTACTGCCTCATTTTCTGAGCTCCTTAAGGTCTTTCCTGTTACAAGTTTCAGTAGATTGCTTCTGAATCTGCCATTATCAACCAGCTAGAAAGCTTTGTTGGGACAAAATGACAGAACTGGAACTTCTCTTTCTAGGGATTTCTGCCCTGTTTTTCCTCTGCAGGCTTAAAAACTAGAAGCTGGGTCCTGATCAGTCCTATAGCCTAAACCATACTTTTGGAATCCAAATTAAGCTTCTAGCTTCTGAATTTCCTTTTTTGCTTGGTATACAGAGTAGGACATGTAACCATAGTTTACCTTGTAATATCATCCTAAGCAAAGATTCTTTCCTCATTTTACCCTGGATGTGTGATTTGGAACTGAGTAGTGAGTAACAGACTTTTCAGTTGGCACCTGTTTGTGAATCCTGCACAAAGTCGGAATCCACCCTGTTTGTGTCTAAGGCTTCTTTTTGCTCTTCATACACACCTTCTCTTACTACTGGAATGCTCTACCTCTATGCCCCTGGCTAGGTTCCATACCCCTTATCCCTATGCACACCTGAAATAGAGAAATGACTCACTATTTTTCCCAATCAGAATTCATTCTAGCAGCTTTTCTAGATGTGCTTGCAAGAGTGAGATTGCAAAGGGTTGATGTACTTCTTCCCGCTACTTTACCATGTTGTAACAACAAAGTTATGTTATTGATGGGAAAGAAAGACTGCTGCCATCTATGTTAGCTGCAGATCATATAAAACTTAATGGTGTTGAAAGGTGTCATATAGAAAATGTTGAGCAGGGAGAAAATTAGATTCTTAGAAAATAAAAAGAATCTTTTCAGAAGCCATCTTTTTGTTATCAGAAGAATTGCTTATGTATGTAAGGCTGCTTACAGACTTGTTAAGTGTAAAAATGCTTTATTCTGCCAATAATTACTATTATGGTGGGATTGATTCTTTCCAAATCATGCAAAGCAACTTAAAAGGGTTCTACTTGTACATGGAAAAATAATCATCCACATGTTTGGACTCCTTTCTGATAAATTAATTGAAAAACAAAAATCTTTCTATTTTGCATTATAAATGAATAAAGCAACATATAGTTACTCATTGATAAACATATATGATATTTTGTTGAAACTTGGAGAATATCTGTTACTTTAAAAGCCTGTTAATAGTATCGTTGGATTGAAAATGATTGTCAACTGAACTGAAGTAGATATCAGTATAGCATTCAGGTCTATAAGATGAAAATATAACCCCCTGTATAATTTGGACATGTTTCTTGTTCACAATCACTTCGATCAAGTCTAATCAACAAGAATTTATTAAGAACCTGCTGTGTGTCAGTCTGTGCTAAGCTCTGTGGATACAGAGAAAGGCAAAATGAGTCTGCCCTCAAGGAGCTCACAATCTAATAAGAAAACAGAAAAATAATTGTGAGTAAAAAAAGATGCATACAAATTGGAAATAATTTCAAAGGGAAGTTACTAATATTAAGTGGAATGGAAAAGGCTTCTTATAGAAGCTAGGATTTTAAGTGTAACTGGGAAACATAGAGAAAGAGGTGAGAAGAGAGAAAATTCTAAACTGCAGGACAGCTAATGATGCAGAAAATCAGAAAATGAAGTATCTTGTGAAAAGAACAAAAGGAGGAGGCCCATGTCACTATATTGTAACCTATCTGAAGAGGGAGAGGGGAATAAGGTATAAGAAAATGGAAAGATAGGAAGAACTCAAGATAGGAATATTTAAAATTGAGCTGTATAACAATTCTTATAAGAATAATCAAATTTTTAAAATCATCATTTGTGAGGAAGAATCTTTGCAAAATTTTGTGATAATACAAAACTTTTATATTTGGCAGAAGTTTTTGAAAAATTGATTATTCTGAGTAAATCATTATAGATGTTTGCATTTTGACCCAGAAACATAAAGTGTTTGCATTTACCAAAAAAATTGTTCAAACTATGAATAATAATTTGTGAAGTAATAGGCTTTTAAAAAGTTTCCAATTTGAAAAAATAACTGTCCTGCAAAGGAAATAAAAAAAATATAGAAGATAGTAAGGACCTGCTTATTAAATTGTTCAATCATTAAGCATGTATCAAATGCCTACAATGGGCTAATTGCTCAGGATAGTCCCAGCCTTCAAGGAGATTGCATTCTTTCAAAGGAGACCATATGATGAACAAGTATCTTTTTTGGTGATTGGGCAATATTCTACTACATTCACATGCCAGAATTTGTTCAGCCATTTCCACAGTTAATAAATGGTGTTGCCATTTGATTGTTATCATTTATTGCTTGATAGCTGGCCATTTGGAATAAAATTTTCACTATAATTATTGTTTCAGAACTGGTAGAGTTTTGGGTCTTTTTTGGTATCCTATTCTAGTATTTGGTAGAGTTCATAATAGTAAAATGTTCCTGTGGTTCAGTCCTGTCAGTTGTGTCCATTTCTTTATGTGCCTTTCTGGGGTTTTTTTGATAAAGATACTGGAGTGGTTTGTCATTTCCATCTCCAACTCATTTTACAGGTGAGGAAATTGAGGCAAACAGGGTGAAGTGACTTGTTCAGGGTCACAACTAAGTAGAGGCTGTGAGGCTGCGTTTGAGTTCAGGGCTTCCTGACTCTAAGCCTCTTCATTGTGCCACCTAGTTTCCTAGTTTCTGAAGTTAGAAGGTCCCTGGGACCTGGACATTGTTATGTGTTATGTAATTACTACAAATAAAGGTCCCCATCTGCGTTAAATTAGGGAAAAGACAAGAGAAATATCCCAAGGTATAATGTGAGCTTGCAATAAGAAATTTTAGGTATTATAATTCAAAGGGGGGAAGGAGTGATTACATCGAGAGTGGGAGATCTGGGATCCCAAAAGTTTTCATAGAAAATAAAGCTTTTGAAATGGACTTTGAAGGTAGACTAGAAATGAGACAAGCAGAAGTAGAGATGGAGAGTTCATTTGAGACAGGAATTTTGTGAAGAGAGATGTACTTTGTTTGGTGTATAGCTAGAGGTCACTTTTGACTAGAACATAGAATGTGGGAAGTTGGGAAATAATAGGAAATAATTCTGAAAAGATTATTGGAGCCAGATTGTAGGGAGATAGTGGAAACAGTACAGGATTAAGTGTCAGGGCCTATGAATTCCATCCCTATCCTGATTATTTTCTATGTTATTTGGGCAAATAATTTAACTTCTTTGGGCTTTAATTCTTATTTAAAAAGAGAGGACTGGATTTTATATGACTTCTGAGGGTCCCTTCTATCTCTAAACTATGAAAACATGAAATATAATAATATTAAACCTCAAAGATTAATTATATATTTTTTCACTTAAATATCATACTTGATTCTTAGTTATATTCCCATCTCCTTATGTCATATCACTCCCAGATTTCACTAGGGAGTGGAAGTGAAGGGCACTAAGGCTTTCTGTAATTGAATAAATCTAGTAGAACAGTTGGTTCTAGTAGAACACAGAATACTAGTAACAGCTTTTTAAATAAATACTTGGAAAAATTGATTCTGACTATAGGAATAAACAATCATATTTGAAAAAGTAAAGACTAAATTACTTTTCATCCTAGTATATTGGGAGAATGTTTTCTATTAGCTTTTGGAAATTTTTAGTGATGTGAAGCTCTGAATGAAATTTGAAAATATATTTTTGAAACAGGTGATTTTTATATGTTGTATTATGTTAAATTAGGAAAACAATTAGTATACTTTTGGGGAGTAATTGATGCAGTTTATAGTTCTTCACATGAATAAGAATAAATGGAAAATTGTGACAGTAGGATGGATTTTTGAGAAAGTACATTTTCATTTGCTCTTTTAATATTGTCAATGGATCCAGAGTCACTTATAATAAAACCCAAGCATTTGTATGTTGCCTTTTAAAATCAGTTTTGGGGTGCCTTTTTTGTTCCTCTTGCGCCGATATCTCTTAATTGTTTGTCTAGTTAGGACTTTGGAGGCTGTCTCACGTACTAGAGAGCTATACCTTTAAATTCAGTATATGCCTTTAAATAATTTTGATATAATGCTTTTTAGATTTCATTTGGTAAAAGCTGGTTTATCATTCCCCTTTTGGGATATCCATCAGATGGTGTTACCATAATGTTCTTTTGTTTGTTCATCATTGCACATTTCCAGATAGAGTTTTCCTTTTTGTATTTATAGCTCATGTAAGGATCATCAGGTCTTTGGGCCATATAAGGCCCACAAAATCATTTAGTCTGGCCCTCCCTGCCAAGGCAATTGGAGGTGACAACAGCCTCCCACTACTTGAATTTTTTAAGTTGATAGTTTTGTATGGTCCCGCAAATGATGTTACAAATATACAAATGACCCTTGGCTGAAATAGGTTCTTCACTCCTGATATATAGCTAGGAAATAAGCATTTTAATTCATAAGTATTGGACATTTTTAGAAATGCATTTCAATTAAGTTTAAAAAGTCATAGTCCTTTTTTTTTTTTCCCTAAATGTCAGAGGTTTATTTATTTATTTTTTTTTAATTTAATAGCCTTTTATTTACAGGATATATACATGGGTAACTTTACAGCATTAACAATTGCCAAACCTCTTGTTCCAATTTTCACCTCTTACCCCCCACCCCCCCCTAAATGGCAGGATGACCAGTAGATGTTAAACATATTAAAATATAACTTAGATACACAATAAGTATACATGACCAAAACATTATTTTGCTTTACAGAAAGAATCAGACTCTGAATTATTGTACAATTAGCTTGTGAAGGAAATCAAAAATGCAGGTGTGCATAAATATAGGGATTGGGAATTCAATGTAATGGTTTTAGTCATCTCCCAGAGTTCTTTTCTAGGTATAGCTAGTTCAGTTCATTACTGCTCCATTAGAAATGATTTGGTTGATCTTGTTGCTGAGGATGGCCTGATCCATCAGAACTGGTCATCATCTAGTATTGTTGTTGAAGTATATAATGATTTCCTGGTCCTGCTCATTTCACTCAGCATCAGTTCTTGTAAGTCTCTCCAGGCCTTTCTGAAATCATCCTGTTGGTCATTTCTTACAGAACAGTAATATTCCATAATTTTCATATACCACAATTTATTCAGCCATTCTCCAACTGATGGATATCCATTCAGTTTCCAGTTTCTAGCCACTGCAAAAAGGGCTGCCACAAACATTCGTGCACATACAGGTCCCTTTCCCTTCTTTATAATCTCTTTGGGATATAATCCCAGTAGTAACACTGCTGGATCAAAGGGTATGCACAGTTTGATAACTTTTTGAGCATAGTTCCAAACTACTCTCCAAAATGGTTGGATTGGTTCACAACTCCACCAACAATGAATCAATGTCCCAGTTTTCCCACATCCCCTCCAACAATCATCATTATTTTTTCCTGTCATCTTAGCCAATCTGACAGGTGTGTAGTGGTATCTTAGAGTTGTCTTAATTTGCATTTCTCTGATTAATAATGACTTGGAGCATCTTTTCATAAGTCATAGTCCTTTTAAATGTTATTAATTTTCCTGGTTTTTTTTTTCTCTTGCAGAATGATCATAGTGATAGAGAAGATGATGGACGTATTAAAAGACATCATATGACAGATTCAGAAAATGAGGATCTTACAAATCACAATGTTAGCGACTCTGAAAATGAGGAGCTTCATAGAAATAAGTACAGTGACTCTGACACCGAAGACCAGCCAGATCCTCCAGTAAGTGACTCTGAAAATGAGGACCTGAATCATCCCTCAAGTGACTCTGAAAATGATGAGCCCCAGAAGCTGCCTGCTAGTGACTCTGAAAATGAAGAACCTCTCAATGGGCATGCAAGTGACTCAGAGAATGAGTATGCCCCTAAGATTCCTGCTAGTGACTCTGAGAACGAGGAATTTCAGAAAGGCATTGATAGCGATTCAGATGTTGAAGAGCCCCATAAAGATCCTGCTAGTGACTCGGAGGCTGATGAGTCCCAGAAAGGTCCTGCCAGTGACTCAGAAGCTGATGAATCCCGGAAAGGTCCTGCCAGCGACTCAGAAGTTGATGAGCCCAGGAAAGGTCCTCCTAGTGACTCTGAAGCTGATGAACCCAGGAAAGGTCTTGCCAGTGACTCTGAAGCTGATGAATCCCGAAAAGGTGGTGCCAGTGACTCTGAAGCTGATGAACCCAGGAAAGGTCTTGCCAGTGACTCTGAAGCTGATGAATCCCGAAAAGGTGGTGCCAGTGACTCTGAAGCTGATGAGCCCAGGAAAGTTCTTGCTAGTGACTCAGAAGTTGATGAACCCAGGAAAGGTCCCATCAGTGATTCGGATGCTGATGAGCCCAGGAAAGGTCCAGCCAGTGACTCGGAAGTTGATGAGCCCAGGAAAGATCCTGCTAGCGATTCAGAAGCTGAAGAACCCCAAAAAGGCCCTGCCAGTGACTCGGAAGCTGATGAGCCCCAAAAGGGCCGTGCTAGTGACTCAGAAGCTGAGGAGGCTCCTAAAGTTGCTACTGACTCTGAAAATGAGGAGGTCCCAAAGCGCCAGCCAAGTGACTCTGAAAGTGAGGGGCTTCAGAAAGCCCATGCCAGTGATTCTGAAAATGAAAATTCCTCTAAACAAAAACAGAAGATTGAATCAGATGATAGTGACAGAGAGAACAGACGGGATAAAGGGAAATTACAGAATGACTCTTTTCATTCAGGTAACCATCCAGAGGAAAAAATATTTCACAGTTCTGACAGTGAAGATGAAGCACCTAAAAGACAGAAAATGGATAGTGAAGAGGATGAAGAGAAGGAGGAAGAGAAAGTAGTAAAGAGGAAAGCTGCTATCCTTTCTGATAGTGAAGATGAAGAGAAAGCACGTAAGATCATTTTTGTTACTTTTGTTTACTATCATATCTGTTAATAGACCCATTATAATTTCTTTATTTTTCTAGTTTGTACCTGATGTTTAAAGTGTCTCAATGAAATTTATAAAGGTTTATTTTTGAATTTATCTTACTGTGAATTAAAAATTATAGCTAAAGGAAAAGTTAAAAGCTGTCTGAGTAATGGGAATATAATTGGCTTGTATTGTTTTTAAAGAGGATTCACTGAGATAAATATATGTAGGATAATGATTATACTCAAAAAAAATTGAGTGATACTTCAATAATAGTTTGAGTTTGAAACATTGGAGACAGAACCAAATGACAGCTGAGCTATTTGCCACTATTTGCTTCTCTCACCTTGGTAAAAATTATAAGCAACTTGACTTTTTTACAGCTACCTTGTTAGCACAGCTGTCAATTCTGATTTTAGAACTTCTCCAAAAGAAGTTGACTTTCTTTGGACATCAGAACAGAAGTATATTATCTCCATAAATAGTTAGCTAAACAGTGCTTTTCAGGGGAAGGACAACTGATGAGGGGACCAGAGCCTGCACCATTATGGTGGAAATATCAGAGCAGAGAAAATGTTATGAAGGTAAAAATTGGCAGCACTAAGCAATTGATTGAACATGAACAGGGTATGAGATGAAGAGTCAAGAATGACTCATAGATTGCAAAGGCTGGGTGATTGAGAAGATGGTAAAACCCCCACAGTAATTTTAAAGGAAGTTAGGAAGATGGAGAGGGTTTGGGAAGAAAGTAAATTCAGTTTGAGACATGTCACAAGTTTAGATGTGTTGGTGTCTACAGGACATCCAATTGGAAATGTCAAAAAGTAGTTGGAAATGTGAGACAAGTAGTTAGCAAAGAAGTTCGGGTTGGAGAAAGAGATCTGAGAATCATCAGCTTGGTGGTAATGATTGAATCCGTGAGTGCTGCTAAGATCACCAGTAAAATAATTTAGAGAAGAGAGTTCAGGACAGCACATTGGGGGATACTCCCAGATAACAGGCTTAACCTGGATAAAGATCCATCAAAGGAAACAGAAGGGATGTAGGACCAAGGTAGCTGAACTAGGAGAGAATAGTGTGTTATAGAAAGCAAATGGGTATCAAGAAGAGAGGGATCATTACAAAGAGGTAAGATGCTAATTAAGAAATAATTGGTAATTTTGAAGAGAGCCATTTCAAGTAAATGATGAGGTTAGAAGCTTGACTGCAGAGGATTAATAAGAGAATGAGAGGGAAGGAAGTGGAGGTGCCAGTTGTAAATGACCTTCTCAAGGGGTTTAACAATGAACAAGATAAGGGATACATCGTCAAGATTGCTGGCAGGGATAGAAAGAACAAATGGGGTTTTGAGGATGCAAGAGACATGAATATGTTTTGTAGACAATAGAGAAGTAGATAATACACAGAGAGATTGAAAATAAATGAGAGAGAGAAATTCATTCTTAGGTGGCAGGAAGAGGATGAATCAGCAATGGTATTAGTGGAAAGACAAGAAAAGGGATTCAAAAAGCAAATCAAGAAAGAAATGTAGAAGTCGAGGGAAATCTAGACAAGAGTGTTAAGCAGGGTCAGATGCTGCAGAGAGATTAAGGAGTGTGACCTGTGAGAGAACAGTTTCAGAAGAAGTTTCAGTCTCCTAATGGAGACAGGACACAAATTTCAGTGAATTGAGGAGTTCAGTGAGTAGTAAGGATGTGTAGAAGTAACAAGTAGACGTTTCTCAGAGGTTTGTAGAAGCAGGGATGAAGAAAACTTGTATGTCAGGGGAAGTTTTATTTTCTTAATTGGGAATGGAGAACAGCAGTGTATTTGTAGCATCAAGGAAGTAGTCTGTGAAATGGAAGTCTGTAATATTCTCTCTTAAGCAATGTTCTCTGTTGAGGTTTTCTTGGGGTTTCTGGGAGCAGCCTTTGTTTCAGTTCTGTAATCGCCACAAGTGCAGCCAGGAGTTAAAGTCCAAATTCTTTATTGTCTCCTTCAAAGTCCTATCTCCTTCACTTGCTTGGCTAGTTTTCTGGAGGCCTTTCAGAGTCTTGGTTTCAGTGGAGAAGCAAAGGAAGAGAGCCTGCCACCAAGGTGGTGCGAGGTGGGATGAATCTGTCCTAGGGCTTGGACTTGTGCTCCAGCCTTCAGCCTCCAGCCTTCTGTCCACTTGTCTCTGAATCTCCCTGGCTGAGAGCTTCTTCCACACTGAGTACAAACTAATCATTGTATCACTAAGAAACCATTATTTGTTATAGGATTAAAGCTAGATTTAACCACTGTCTCCTCAATTTCACTTAATACCTTGTTTTAAGTTCTGGCCCATAACATCTCCTTGTAGGATTAAATCGATAATACTGAACCATGATAAATTATATAACTATTGTCTCTATCAATTTCACTAACTTAGCACCTTGTAAAAATCCTTTGTTTCAAGTTCAGAGTTCTGACCCATAACAGAAGTCTGATTGGTAATATAACGTCTTAAAGAACAAAGAGGTTGGCATCAAGGGCACAAGCTTTGGCTTGAAGAAAGATTACCTCATCTGGAACTGAAACAAAGGAGGATAAAGTGAATGATGGTAGAGCTTTTGGAGTTTGGGGGAGAGAGGACATATGAAGGAACTCAAAAGAGCTTTACTCAATTTTTTATTAAAAACTAGAGAAGGAAGTTTGAGGGGAGAGCTTTGGAGCAGTCGCTAGGAAGAATATGAAAAAGTATCAGATATGAATAAAAGAAAGAATTGTCATAGGTCAGTGAAAGCTCAGTTGATGTTGTATTGCATCAAAGCGTAGTTAACCTAGATTTTTTTAATTGATTTCCTGCTGTGCCATGTGGCTCTGGCAGTAGGATTGAAAAAAATCAGATAATAGAAGCCAGTATTGGAGATGAGCAGGATGGGAAGTGGAAGAACAAGGAAAGGGATTCAGGAGTAGAGGATACCTTGTTGAAGTGATTGATGACTATAAAGGCTCGACTAAAGAGAGGGAAATAAAATCATAACTGGGTGGACAGGAAGGTCTTGAAATACTAAATGGCATGAAGCCAGAAAGCACTTTAAGAAAAAGTGAAGCAGGAGAAAAGTAGAAAAACAGAAGAGTTTTGAGTGTTGAGAATTTCAGAGTTCTGAACCTGAGAGATGAAGTAGTTATGATGAGATTTACCATTTGGGTAAAGATACTTTGTTTCTTACAAATGGTCTGGGATCCAGATATTATTAGTTCCAGGGCAAAGCCTTTTTAAGCACAAGTTGATGAGTCCTGTTGATTTCAACAGCCTCGTGGCTCGGCTCTAGTAGCATCTCCCCCTCATAGACTATGCCAGATCCCAGACATTGGTAAGTAAGGCCACCAGTGAATGTAGGAAGGGAGCCAGAGTAGGCTCTGTAGCAGCCAGGCAGGTCTGTGCACAGTCCAAAAGGAAAAAGGAGGACTGTCTGGCCTTTGGTGGCTGGGCCATCTTACGGGGTCTGAGACAGATTGGTAAAATGTGGAATTTAATGGCTCCAGGGAATGGGAACTTCTGGGACATAGCTCTCATATAATCTTGGAAGAGAGGGGATCCCAGGAAATCTAGAATTGGGAAAGAGAAACTAGTAAAGAAAGAAGTGAGGTTCTAGAAGAGAAGAGTTTTTCCAGGTGTAAGGAAGGAACAACTCCGTACCAGAGGGAAAGAAAAGGAATTTAAAAGCAGTTTGTGTTGGGGGGAGAGAAGAGGGTGTTTGTCTGCTATGTTTCAGTCAACTGAGTTACAAAGGGGAAAAAAAGTGTGGACATTTTGGGATTGTAAGGCATCTTGATACAAACTAATCTGAATTTTTCTTAAGCTTCAAGCTTATCTCCCTAGAGGGGAGTGGGAATGACCAGGATTGCTCTCATTTTTCTTTCCTTTTTGATGTAATTTTTCTTATGCAGCATGATAAATGTGGAAATATGTATAGAAGAATTGTACATGTTTAACATATATTGGATTACTTTCTAAGGAAGAGGGGGTGGGGGGAAACAAGGAAGAAAAAATTTGGAACACAGGGTTTAGCAAAGGTGAATGTTGAAAATTATCTGTGCATATATTTTGGAAATAAAAAGATAAAAACAAATTTTTTTTTAAAAAAGAAAAAGGTAGTGTCCTCCTTTTCCTAACCCTGAGTGTCAAAGAACATGCAAAAAGTATTCTCCCACTATTCCAGAGGGGAGCAAGGGATATAGTTTATTCAGAAGAAATTAGGTATATTAAAGGCATTTAATAAAAAATGAAAATCTGGGATTTGTTAATGATGTAATAGGAATTTGGGGGTTTGGGAAACTGTGCAAGGAACAAGTAAAACAGACTAGAAACTGGGAGATAATTGAAGAAAAAAATTTCTACTAAATCAAGTAGTAATTTTGAATGTCGGGGATTACAGGAAGAGAATAGTTATTTGCTAGCTATAAAGCAGAATACTAGCATGAAAAAATATATATAAAGCAAATCAGTCTGAAGGCTATGTTAGTGCACTTTCAGGATCTGTTTCTTTTAAATCTTAGAGAACATTTATTTTAAACATTCTGGAGTTCTTCCCTTATCTCATCCCCCTTCTCCCATTCTTACTGTATTTCAGAAGGTTGGTTATGCTTAGTGACAATGATACAATTATAAAAACCATTTTCAGCATATTACACTGAGTATTCTCTCAATACTCAGATACCAAGTTCTTCTGGTTCACCTCCTATCTCTCTGTTATTCCTTTTCTGCCTCTTTCACTACTTCCTCATCCTTAAGATGTGTTTCCTGAGGGTCTGCCCTTGACCTACATGCTCTCTTTTGTTCTTTTTACTCCCCTATTCTCAGCTCTGAAAAAATTTTCCCCTCATCTCCACTTCTCTCATTTAGTAGAAATTTCACTCATGAGCATCTATCTAGACAATTACAATAGCACATAGTAAGTTATGCTAATTGTATTCTCTGCTCTCCATTCTATCTAGCCCTTAATATGCCCTTACTGTAGATTGTAAATTTCATGACAGCAGGAATAATAAGCTGGTCATATCATACTTTTGCCCAGAAATCTTATGTAGCAAGTAATTATTACTTTATTTATGTAGAGTAATTATTCTTTGCTAGGCATTCAAGGAACCATCCACCATATAGTACTACTTTACCTTTTCAGACTTATCTCATCCCTTGAAATATTCTGTATAATAGTTAACATGTATTGGACTACCTGCCATCTAGGGGACAGAGTGGGGGGAAGGAGGGGAAAAGTTGGAACACAAGGTTTTGCAAAAGTCAATGTTGAAACATTATCCATGCATATGTTTTGTAAATAAATAGCTATAATTTTAAAAAAAGAAAGAAAAGAAATATTCTGTATTGAACTACTGGGTATCCTGAACATACCCTCTTGGTTTTGTTTACAACTGCCCTTTGTTCCTAGAATGATTTTCCTTTTCTCTCTACTCTTTACCAGTTGAATTCCAGCCAGTCTTTTAAGGCCCATTTGAATTGCCACATTTTCCATAAATTTTTATTTGATTTCTGGAGTTGATAATGTTTATACTCATAATGGACTTTTACATAATACCTTTCTAATGCGTTTTTTAAAAATATAGATATAAAATAATTTTTGTGTCATATATTTCCTTACTATAGTTCCATGATGTAATTATATTATATAGGAACAATAATAAGCCCTATAGACAAAGATATTGCACACAGTTGGTGCTTAATAAATTTTTGTGGCAATGAACTGATGAAGCATATGAAAACTTGATAATATAAAGTAACTGTAGAGATTTATTATTAACATTACTTTGCTTGTTAACAGCTGCAAAGAAAGGGCGCATCGTCTCTGATGCAGAAGACTCTGACAGTGATGCTGCATCAGAAAAATCTGCTAAAAGACAGAAAAAGGCTGTAGCATCAGAGAGTGAAGAAGAAGAAGCAGGGAAGGAAGAGATTGGCAAGAAAAGTGAAGAGAAAGATCTGTTTGGGAGTGACAGTGATTCAGGAAATGAAGAGGAGTAAGTGACAATTTAAATGTGTTTGAATTTTTAGAGGATTCTTACAAATAAAGTTTAGGAAAACTTTGTATGTTTCATATACATTCAGATTGCCTATTAAGCTCACAATATTATGACAGTATCCTGACTTTTTTAATGATCTATTTCGGATTTGGATTTTTTTGGATACTTTGGAAATGAGGAAGCAGCCCGATATGGTGGTACACACCTGTAATTCCTGTTAGCAAAGAATCTGAGGCTGGTGGATCATTTGAGCTTGAAAGTTCTGAATTATAGTGGCCCAAGTTGATCAGGTATCTTGATCAAGTTCCTTTGAGTCCAACATCAGTTTGGTAAAAGCCTCCCAAGAGAGTAGGAGACTACCAGGCTATCTATGGAGGAATGGAAATAAACCGAGTCAAGTCTCTGGTGCTCATCAGTAATGAGATTAGGCCTGTGAAGAGTCTGGGCAGGAAAAAGAGACACAATTCTCATTCTAAAGCCCCAGCCAAAAAAAAAAAAAAGGAAGGAAAATGAGGAAACAAAAATAACTCTTCTTCTATATCTGTTACAGGAACTTGATAGCAGATATATTTGGAGAATCTGGTGATGAAGAGGAAGAAGAATTTACTGTAAATATATGAAGCATTTACTTTTAAAATACATCAGATTTTATATATATATATATATAATTTTTAGATCAGTTTATCTAGTCCTAATCTCTCTCTTAACCTCTAAACGCACATGTCCCACTACTAATTAGACATCTCACACTGGATGTTTTGTTGATACCTTAAAGTCAACATTTCTAAAATTAAACTCACTATCTTTTCCCCCAGACCTTTCCCCCCTTCTGAATTTTCCTATCATTGTCTAAGGTACCACTCTCTCCTCAGTCATCCAAGTGCACAACCTCATTGTCAGTGTTGACTCCTCACTCCACATTTAAGCTATTGCTAAGGCTTTTTTATTTTTTACTTTTGCAGCATCTCTTGTACATGACTTTTTTTCGCTGACACTTCCTGCCACCATGCTGGTTCACAGCAGAAAGATTGGTTTCTCTGCCTCAAATCTTTTCCCACTAAAATCCATCCTCCATTAAGTTGTCATCATAATTTTCCTAAAGAAAAAGTTTTGACTATGTTACTCTCATATTCACTAAACTCTGGTGGGTTGTCATCTCTAGAATAAAATATGAAATCCCTTATTTGAATTTTAAAGCACTTCATAATTTGGCCTCTCCTACCTTTCCAGACTTTTTGCACCTTACTTCCTTTCTAAGCCACTAGATCAGTCATAATGTAGTGTCATTTAGCCTTTCCACCCACAAGACTCTATCTCCAGACACCAGACATTCTCTTTGACTGTCCTTCAGGCTTAGAATATTCTCCCTCCTTATCTCTGTCTCCTGGCTTCCTTCAGGTTCCAAATCTCGTATTCTATGAGAAAGTCAGTCTTTATTCCCCTTAATGCTAGTGCCTTTTCTCTATTGATTATCTCCAATTTATCCTGTCTATATAGATAGTTAAATGTTATCTGTGAAGTTCTTGAAGGCAAGGACCCATTTTTTTCTGTCTTCAGATCCCTAGTGCTTAGCAATAGTAGCTATGTAATCAGTGCTTATGGACCAATTGGCATTATCCAAATTGGGATAAAGAGCAATAAATCTAACATCAAGCCTCATCACTTAGAATGGACATGTGATTTTCACTTTGTTAAAATTCTCTTACATTGAGGGTTAAGAGGGTAGGATGGGAGGGAAGAGTATACAGCATACGAAGCAAGAAAAAATAGGATTGCTATTAACTAATCTGTACTGCCTCTAATTTAGGGTTTTAACCAAGAAGATTTGGAAGAAGAAAAAAATGAAACACAAGTTAAAGAGGCAGCAGATGATTCAGATTCTGATGATAACATAAAAAGAGGAAAACAGTGAGTCCATATGTGGGCAAAATGTGTTTTTTAAAAGAATTTTATAATTGAGGACAAATGTTTATCCAGTTTGTTATCTGTTTGAGATAATGATTGTAATTTTATTTGACCATAATTGCTTTGGTCAACATAGTCTTTACATTGTTCATATATCTGGAATTTAAAATCTAGATTCCTAACTGCAATACAAAGGATAAATCAGTGCCACATTTAAAAAAAAAAAAAATCTTTTTTTGATCCCAATTTATTCTACCCTAAGCTTACTCATGAAGCCAAAGGGAAAAGTATTAGTCTTACTAACAAGGTTTTTTTTTTAATATGGATTAAAATGATCCCAGATCGTTTTCTTTATATTACTTTTTAACTGAAACAGATTTGAACTCATAATAATAATAACAGATAGCATTTTGTGTGCCAGGCATTATGCTAAGCACTTTTTATAATTTTTTTTTGATCTTCACAGCAATCCTGTAGGGTGGGTGCTATTATTATCTTCATTTTATAGATGAGGAAACCTAAGGTAAAGAGAGGTTAAGGACTTGCCCAGGATCATACAGCTAGTAAGTATTTGGGACTAGATTTGAACTTGAGTCTTCCTGACTCTGGGCTCAGCACTCTATCCAATGAGCCACTTAGCTGCCTCTAAATATGTACATATTGTTGGTTGGCTTTGTAATGTCATCTTGTCTCATTTTAAATAAGTTTGCAAAATATTATTACTTTATATTTGAATCACACTTGATTTTGCAAAGCACTTTCACCATCTGTGATCTCATTCCATTTTCCCAAGAACCCTGTGAAGGAGATGGGGGAAGCAAATAGTATCACCCTATTATGCTAATAGAAGCTAAGGCACCTAATGATTAATTGATTTGTCTAAGACCATATTGGCCACAAGTTAGTAGAAAAAGTGAGACTTAATTTCAAGACTACAGAGTCCATAGTGCAGTGCTCTTGAGCAGCTTGGTGTAGTAGAAGGACTGGAGTTGGAGTCTAAAGTTTGGAAACTTACTAACCATTGGGTTTTAAAGCCTGGACCTCCTTTATTCTTTCGTGTGTAAAATCTTAATATTTATACTGCCTCTCTTGCAAAATTATTTTCTCTTTATTGCAAGGCCTATTATAAATTCATTTGATGAAAGTATAGTATTTATAAGATAAACAGCTTGTTTATTACATGTGGATGCTAGCTTCAAGACAGAACAGACCTTGAGCTTGCAAAAAATTTAAAAAGAGTTGAATGAAGCAGCTGAGGTGAGATTTGTCATATTTTAGCATAGAGCTAGAAGGGAAATTGTACATTTGTGAATATCTAGACTCTTATAATGGCTTAAAATTTTTGGTAAGACTTGAGACTATCAGTTATTGCAATGATAAACCATGAATCTAAAAGTCTGAAGATGAAACATACTGTTTGCCTGCCAGAGAAGTAATGAGACTTACAATGCAGAATGAGAACCAGGTTTTTAGATATGGTGATTTGTTTTTCTTGTCTATATAATATATGTTATGGGGTTTTTGATTCTTTTATTATTCAGTATTGAGGGAGGGGTAGCAGGAGGAAGAGATAATAAATGCTTACCAGAAATTTTAAGCCATTATAGAAGAGTCTGGAGATTCACAAATGTACAATTTTCCTTCATTAAGAGCAACTCTCTTTGATTTTTTTTTTTTTTAGTTCAAGGCCTGTTTTGAGATTAGTACCCACATGTAATAAGCAAGTTGGTTAACTTACAAATACTGTACTTAGCATACTATATATGCTGAGTAAGTAAATTCACCTTAAAAAACATTTATTATAAATTTTCATTTATCTGCATATTGTAACATCCAATATTTGGTTGTACTTCATTTAAAACTACTGTGCTATACTGTAAGTTTCTTGAGTACAGAGGGACCCTATCTGGTTTATTTCTCTACTCCCAAAGCGCTTACTATCAGTTCAATTTAGCAAGCATTTCTAAAAGCATCTACTATGAAATATTAATTGCCCCCCAAAAACCCTAACACACTTTTTATTATTTTTGTGGATAGTTTAAAACATACAGATAATCTTATAATTCAGAAATTATTATATACTCAACAGTGGATATCAGTTTAAGAAATAGCTTTGTTTTCAGGTGGTAAATTATTAGAGATGAAAGTATCATTAAAGGGTTGTGGGTGGGTTTTTTTTTTAAGTACCTGGAAGTTCAGCAGCATATTCCAGAATTGAAATTTAACATGCTTATGTAAGTTTGTAGATTTTTTAAAATGGTGATGGGGAGAAGGCCTTTCTTAACATTTTCACTATACCTAATTTTGTCTTCCTTGGACTCCAGTATGGACTTCATGTCAGATTTTGAGATGATGCTGCAGCGTAAGAAGAGCATGAGTGGAAAGCGCAGGCGAAATCGTGATGGTGGAACTTTTATTAGTGATGCAGATGATGTAGTTAGTGCCATGATTGTTAAGATGAATGAAGCAGCTGAGGTGAGATTGGTCATATTCTAGCATAGATCCTTTTTTCCCTCATACTTCTAACTGAATTGGTGGCATTTTTGGACTCTGTGTTAAAAAAAAGCTTTTGAATCTTCCATTTAACAACTATTCAGATAAATCTGTCATTTTGACCTAAATTTTGAGAATGCAAATATTCATTTGTCTTGATAAAATTATGGGAACTTTTTCACTAAGTAAATAAAAAATATCAAAATGGTTATTAGGGAATTTGTATTTACTTTCTTGGGTTTGAGTAATATGAAAACTTTCAGATATTTTTATATAAGAATCATTTTTATAGCCACAAGCATAAAAGCTAGTTTACTTCCCTACATCAGTGTAATACTAATCTGTTGGTGTGAATACAGCTGCCTTATTTTCCTTTGGAGCTGTTTGGTTTTTTTTTGTTTTGTTTTGTTTTTGTTTTGGCTGAGGTAGTTGGGGTTAAGTGACTTGCCCAGGGTCATATAACTGGGAAGTGTTGAGTGTCTGAGGCCAGATTTGAACTCTGGTCCTCCTGACTTCAGGGCTGGTACT
This sequence comes from Sarcophilus harrisii, assembly GCF_902635505.1. Lineage (NCBI taxonomy): Eukaryota > Metazoa > Chordata > Mammalia > Dasyuromorphia > Dasyuridae > Sarcophilus > Sarcophilus harrisii. The sequence continues at coordinate 319,961,282 of NC_045428.1, forward strand.
CTGTCCACTCCCTTTGGAGCTTCTAAGTAGAGCCCGCAATTCTTATTTGTCCCACACATTTCAGTGTCATCCAGTTCTTAGGGTTACAAAATTCTTCCTAACATTTAAAAGAGATCTCTCTAGCTTTTTCCATTAAAGCTTATATTTTTGTATGAGTTGTCTGAAAAGTTAATGAAAGCAATTAACATTTTAGTTAAAATAATTTATTCTTTCTTTGGCTCTCACCTTATAATGGCTATTTTTATTATTTTATTATTATTATTATTTTATTTTAATTTTATTTTATTTATTTTTATGATTATTATTATTTTATTAAATAGTAATAGTTGTGTGTTTCTGACCCACATTCAGAAAGCTATGAATCTCATAATTTGGGCTTCAATAAAAAAAGTTCTTTTTTTTGCCATTCTAATCTTCACAAAGAGCAGCAAATACATCAAAAGGGACAATTTTGTATCTTTTAATGTGAAACTTAGAACTAGAAGTTGTTTTAATTTTTTAATTATCTAGTAACTATTTACAACTATTTACAATTTTCTGTCTGCCTCACTTTTATAGGAAGATAGGCAATTGAACAATCAAAAAAAGCCAGCACTGAAGAAGCTAACTTTGCTACCTACTGTTGTTATGCATCTTAAAAAGTAAGTGTCTTGTTACTTCTGTTGTCGTACAAATAGAAATGTTTTTCATAATATTAGGATCATATCATACAACTTGATTGTTTTTCTGCTTTATGAAGATTGCGGGTACAGTGAAGAACCATGTATCTCTCCTAGAACCATCCTGGCCAAGTTTTGAATGGCTTATTACTAGATTGGCTACAAAGTGATGAATTTTTTGACTAAGTAGCTTTCAGATCAATATGTTTAGTCATAACAATGCAATCTATGTCAATGCAGGGACAAAATCATAAATCTAGGGATGAATATCAAAATTTCTTTAAGTGCTCTGAAATTTAATTCCTATACAACTTGACTGTCTACTATTCATCTGGATATGATTTTATAGAATCTTGAATTCTTAAAAAAAAATTTTTAAAAATTTACAGTCATTTCTCTTGGAATTTTCCTTTGCAGGCAGGATCTTAAAGAAACTTTTATTGATAGTGGTGTAATGTCTGCCATCAAAGAGTGGCTTTCACCTTTACCAGATAGGAGTTTGCCAGCGCTGAAGATTCGGGAGGAACTGTTAAAGATCCTACAAGAGGTTGGAGCATTATTTCTAATGACTTGATCCCTAGATATTGCCTATTTTCTTTTACAATTATTTAAGTAAATAAAAAATATGGAAAAAGGTTATTAGGGAATTTATATCTATTTTCTTGAGTTTGAATAGTATACTGAGAACTTTCAGATTTTTTTATATAAGAATCCTTTTTATGTCCATAAGCATAAAGGTATAAGCCCAAATCTGTTTATTTTTATTTTTAGCAGAAATGACATAGTGGTATATTTCTGCTAAGTAGTAGTAGTGAATATAGGATGATGCTGTTGATCACATCACTGTATGAGAATATTGAAGCCTAAAAAGACATATTTTGTATTTTTATTTTTAAAATTATGCTAATAGACCTGGGTTAATTTGTACAACTGAATTGAAAAGTTATAATTTTAAGGACCCAATAAACTTTGCCATTCTTAATTTTCCTTTTATTCTAGAGAAATGCAAATTTTTTGTATATGTCTCTTTGACATCCAGAAAATGCATATTACCTATGAATGTAGTATATGCTTTGAATGTTGTTATACACCTGGATTCAGAGATGAATAATATTTCACTGTTACTGTTTTTTTTTTTCTCCCCACCCCTCAGCAACCCTTACATTTTCTTCCCTCTTGTCTAGAACAAGTTTTAAACTTTTTCTGCTCTCAACCCCTTTTCATCTGAGAAATTTAACCCCTTTTCATCTGAGAAATTTTTATGTGACTCCAGGCACATTGATATATAAAATAGGGATATAAATTAAACATTTACTGATAATAAATCACAAAGAAAATTATTTTTAAAAAAAATTTTTGGTAGATATAATTTTACCCTTTATTAAAGGTGAAAGCAAATTTACCTACCAATGAGATATATATGCTTTCTTATTTTTACATAAAGAATTAAATCTCAAGTTTAATACTGTAGAATGTAGAGCATTTAGAAACTTTTTTACTGTTGCCAAATTTTTCACGATCCTGACAATTCAGTTATACAGTCCCATGTGGGGTAGTGACCCACAGTTTAAGACCTTTGGACTGGAGTATCCTAACTCCAGAGGTGGAATTATGTACCTATAGACTTGAACTGCATCTTTCAGTTCCACCAGATTTGGTCAACAAGCTTTTTGTTTCTCTAATATTTAATGAATATTCATGTCTGATTTCCAGCTACCTAGTGTGAGCCAGGAGACCCTGAAGCACAGTGGTATTGGACGGGCAGTGATGTATCTTTATAAGCATCCCAAGGAATCAAGACCCAACAAAGACATGGCAGGAAAATTGATCAGTATGTAAATCTTTTCATAGTAGCACCTTTTTTTCTATATTAGCTTCTGTCTAATATATAGCCATCTATCTTTAAAAAAATGAGGGGAAAATCCTTATTGTGTTTCATGTGCAGAATCCTTGGTTCTATCTCCATTGATTTGTGATTAATTTCTGTAATATGTTAAATCAAATATTAGTCTCCTCGTGTTGTAAAAAGAGAAACACAATGATAACTGAACAGCAAATACATAAAAAGTTTCTTTCCACCTAACTTGGTCACCTGAGGGATAACTCATGCTTAATAGTTTCTCATCTAAAAATGTGGAATTTATTTTACTCATTTCAATATTCAGATTTTTTTTAGCAATATGATTATGAATACTTTTGTATTTTTGTAAGTGGGGCAAAAAAAAAATCCTTTTACTTGTGTATATAGGCTTCTTTCTCAACCCATTGTTTCCTTAAACTATATTTATATAATGCTTATACAACTAATTGAAAGGAGAACATTGAGTTAACTATTATTTGTGTGTATTTGCAAAGACAACCATAGTTCAATAAGATATTAGAGCCTCTATAGAGTCAGATAGCATGGTTTGAATTTACTTTTTGCCACTTTGTTTGCTTCTTGAGCATGACCAAATTGCTTAATTGAGCCTCATTTCATTCTCTAAAAATTTGTAAAAACATGTTTTACTTATTTAATTTATTTGTTGTGCAGAAAACAGTTTGCAAACCTTACAATGATTTATGAGTTATATTTAGCCTGATTGCGTATCACTGAAGTGACAGGAAATTGTGGGTTGGGGCAGGTTGTGAATTAATGTAGCCACAACTTTTTATGTCTTCCAATTCAGAAATTATCAGTCATGCTCAATCGTAAAGAGATGCTAAAAGTATTTAACTTTCAAAGGTAGGGTGTTGTAAGGGCTTTGAGTATAATCAGTTTGAAAATGGGGGAGAGTATTTTTATGATTGTAAGCAGACATGTCCATAACAGCTGGCCCTTTTGTTCAAATTGTAGATGAGTGGTCTCGACCCATCTTTGGCCTCACCTCTAACTACAAAGGGATGACTAGAGAGGAGAGGGAACAGAGAGATCTGGAACAAATGCCTCAGCGTAGACGAATGAACAGGTGAGAGAGAAGGTCACCAAGCTCTAATTGCATACATTGCCACTTTCAGGTTTCTCTCTCCATTGCCTTGTTAGTGATTATTCATACATTAGAAAGTCTGAAAGTTTATCCCAACATGATTGTCCTCTCCATTTACCTACTTAGCCAGGAGAACTGTAATAAAGTAATGTTGTGAAATGTGGTCATATAGATTTTTTTTTCCCTCAAGATTCAGCTCTGAAAGCATTTCTTGATACTAAAATATAAATAAAGGATGTTATCTACACTGATAGATTGGAAAAGCTTAACATTTCAATTTGATTTTCTTCATAATTAAAAATAAGAGAAAGTCTTAACTCTGATTTTTTTTCTGTATAGTTCTGGTGGTCAGACACCACGAAGAGATTTGGAAAAGGTGTTGACAGGAGAAGAAAAGTAAGCTTTTTCTTTTCTCTACAATAGATTCAGTATAACTTAATTTTTCTGCCTTCTGTGTTTGATGAGAAAATACCAAAACATTTAGAATAACACCATTTAGTGTTTAAAAATTTTGCTAGGGTTCCTCTTCTTTATTTTTAGATGTTTCACTGATTTTTGTTTGTTTCTGTCACTTCCCAATTCCTCACTACCATCACCACCACCATCCCCTCCCCAAAAAATAAAAAAATTCTTCACCCTTGTATAGAAAGTGCTGTCAATAAGTTACTGGTTATTTATTAAGCATCTAACTTCTGCCTGGCCCTGTGGTCCTATTGGAAATACAAAGACAAAAACAGTCTTCACTCTCAGGGAATTTACAAGCTAATGTGGCAGACAGTGTGTAAATAACTATGTATAAAGAACATAATCTCATGCTAACTTACAAGTAGTCTCAGAGAAGGCACCAACATTGTGAATGGAACCTTTTCTTCTCTCTTTGATCTTCTTCGGTGATATTTCTGGTTGTGGTATCAGTGGACCAGAGCTACATGTAGTTTAGGCACTTTTCATTAGTATGATTCCAAATTGTTGACAAGGATGATTGGACCAATTCACAACTCCACCAAGAATATGTTGGTGGATTCCTTCAGCCCCTTTAGTGTTTATCAAAATATTTTATCATCTTGACTAATGTAATGGCAGTATAGCGACACCATAATTTTTTTCCCATTTAAAATTTATTTTGTTCCAAACTTAAAAACCTAAAAAGAATATCTTCACATACATAGTAGAATAGAAATTCCATATAAAATCATAAATCTTATTTCATATCACTTGCTTTAAAAAAAATAAATAAATATATATATATATATATATACACATACACATACACACGAATGTTTATTACACTCTTCACTTTCAAAACTCTCCTGCTTGGTTTCTGAACTTGCTTTTCTTCTGTGCATTTTCAAAAAATGTCTAAAAATATTTTTTTTTAATGTTTAAAAAATGTGCATTAAAAAAAAAAAAAGTCTGATGGCTTTTTGTGGGATAATGATTATCACTAACACCTCAACCTTTGTGTCTCATTAATAATCAAGAAAAAGAAATTTAAAAAAACACCCTCCCCACCCCCCTGCTTATTACAACTAATAGTCAAGCAAAGCAGATCCACACAGGAGCCAAAAACAAACTACATGTTTCTTTTTGTTCCTTTAAGTCTTTCAGGAATTGGTCATCTGGAGACATGACTGATCATTGCTTTTAACAGAGTTTTAGTTCTTTCAGGGTTCTTTTTCTTTATAGTATTCTTATATAAATTATTCTGGCTATGCTCATTATACTTTGCATCAGTTGACACTATGCATATTCCCTAAATTATCTTTTATTGTTTCTCATTATGTAATTATGTCCCAGCACATTTACTGCCACAATTTGTTCAGTCATTCCCCACTTGACAAGCACCTTATATTCTAGCTATCTTCTTTTTTTCCCCTTGTTAATTCCTCAAAGTAGTCTTAATGTGCATTTCTTCTGCCAGTAATGTTTTGAGACATTCTGTCTTATGTATTAACAGCTTTTATATCTTTCAAAAGATGTTTGTTCATGCCATTTCACTCCTTAAATACAGAAGAATGTCTTATTTTTATATATTTGTATCGATTCTTGGATATTGGAAAAAAAACTTATTGAGATTTTCTTCTAATTCTGGCATCAGTCCTTTTGTTTTAACAAAGCTTTTCAATTTAATCTGATCAAAATAATCTGTTTTATTTTTTAGGATGATTTAGGATAGTTGTAGTGGACAAGAAAGCATTCTTCCTTCTAATCACCTGTGGTATTTTAAAATATAGCTTTTTGTATTTAGGTTATCTAGATTATGTATTTCTTCTGTATTTTTGACATATGGTGTAAGACACTGATCTAAACTTAATTCTTTCAAACTGATTTCTAATGTTCCCAGCTTTTTTTTTTTTTCTTTCTCTCTTTTTTTTGGGGGGGGGGTAAGAGCAAAAGGACTTTATTGCCCCAATAGTTAGTCTCCTTGATTTTATTGAATATTATTCATGTTTCAGATTTTATTTGGGTCTTGCTTACCTAATCTTCCATTGATTACAAAGCTATCTTTTTAGGTTATTTCTCTCAAGATTTGTGATCTTATGTTCCTCTGCATCAGAGGTTTCAAACTTGCAACTCCTGGCCATTGTTACACAATGTAAATAACAATTCGGAACATCATTAGTAAGTTAATTTGTGGTTTTCTAAGTCATTATGCTGCTTCCAGGGATCATTTGCTATTGACACAGACTTTGTGGTAAAGACTCCTTTGGTCACCTAATAAATTTGCTAATTTATTGCTAAATTGTTAAACCAGTTTACAATTCTACCCGTAGTGCATCAATATTCCATTTTTCCCACAAATGCTGGCCCTTAAATATTTATCATTTTTCTAAATGAATTTTTGTTATTATTTTGTCTGACTCTCTGAAGTGATTCTTTGGTAAATCTGTATATTGATTTAGTTATTACAGCCATTTTTATTGGCAAAGCCTAACCATACACAATGAGTATTTCTCAAATTATTAATTCTTCTTTTATTTCTGTAAAGTATATTTTGTAGTCACATTCATATAAATATAGATTGTGCCTTTGTAAAATGCTCAAGTATTTTATGCATTTGTAGTTATTTTGAATGGAATTTCTCTCTCTTGCTGGGTTTTAAAGATAGACAAAAGGGCTTATATTTTTGTGAGTTCATTTCATATTCTATTACTTTACTAAATGTACTAATTTCAATTTTTTTTCCAATGAATTTCTAGGCTTTTCTCAAACTAAACCATCATATCTGTCATATGCAAATAAAGACAATTTTGAAGCTGCTTTGCTTATACTTAATTTTTAAATTTCTTTTTCTCATGTTAATCCTTAACATTTCTAGATCTATATCAATAAGTTTTAAATAATATCCATTAAATGTGTATAAATAAATGGATACATTACTATTGCTTTACAGCCCTGATATTTTTCTTTTTTTTTAATTAGAAACTCAGTTTGTCTTTCTTCAATATAGTACCTAAGTAGCAAAGTGTTTTAGATTTATTCCTTTGCTTCTTTTCCTTGGAATGTTCATTCTTTTGGTTAAGAAGAAAACTTTTAAAGGCCTAATTTTATTGGAAAGATTGTTTTGGATTTTATCACTTTGTATTGTAACAAAATAAATAAAACTGACTCTTAAAGTTTACTTTTCTAAGACAGCCTTTTAAAAAGAAACACTTCCCTTTTTGCTATTCCAGAGCTCTTAGACCTGGAGACCCTGGCTTTTGTGCTCGTGCCAGGGTACCAATGCCCTCCAACAAGGATTATGTTGTCAGACCTAAGTGGAATGTGGAAGTAGAATCATCAAGGGTAAGTGACAATGGAAAGGGAAAAAAGATCTCTTTTATTGCCTCATCTCCCCTCCCTGTCATCTGTATGTGTGTTGAGAGAGGCTTAGTGTTTTCTTCTCCAGCCAAATCAAGTATCCAGAAGCAATACAATGATTGTCAAGAACATGAACATGACCCTTTATGAAGATGTATATAGTTCCATTTTCAACTGCAGTCTTTTAAGAGAGAAATCTTTTATTGTAGACTTTACTTTATATAAACTTAGTATCCTAGGATATCTGAGAAATTATTACTGTACCTGAATAACTGCTTTCACATGATCTTCACTATTTTCATTAAATCTGTTAGGGGAAATACATGGTTGAAATTGTGTGATCTGAGTCTTTAAGATAAAAGTAAAATGTTAAGACAAAATTAGCCAAATGGTCCTTTATTTCTTTAGTTAATTTTAGTTTTATACATTAATTGAAATACTGTTTCTAGCCTGGTATTCTTAGAAAAGGTCTAAGCCGCTTGGAAAAACACAAGAGGCGATTTGCAGAGCAGAAACGACTCAGCAAAATGCATCGAGCTGTCAAGTTCAGCATTGAAGGCAACAGGATGCCCTTGTAATCAGAGAGGTATCTCTGAGGAAGTGTGAATCTCTGCATGTGCTTTAGCTAATAGTATTTATGGAGTGAAGATCACATTCACATCTTAACCAGGAATGCCAAGCTTTGTCATTTGTGATTATGACCTTAACATATATTTTATGAAATTCAAATATCTTTGAAATTGTCATCTTAGACTAGAGATTTCAAGTGCCTTTCAGAATGATTTTGTTCAAATCATGCTTTTTGAGTCTCTTGAGTGGTAACAAGAGAGGTGGTAACTCATTCAAAATCATAAACTCAGAAACTACTTTTTAAAAAACTTCTGTTATGTCTTACTGAGATGTACACCCAGTCCTTTTCTATAAACATAAAAGGATACCTAATAGGACCCAAAACTCTTCTTTCCTCCCCCTCTTTACTTCATCTCCCTTTCTCAGCATCTTTTCATTTCTCCTTCCCTACAGCCTTTTTCCTAACTCCCTTATCCCTGTTTCTTTCTGTCTCCTTCATCCCCCTTTTTCCCCTCTCTTAAAATCCAAAATCTTGTACTTCTGAATTTTTGCTCTCCTACTGTTATTAGCTCTCTCAGTTGCTGCCATCTAGTGTCAAATTTGAGAACTATAATATGCCTGAAGAAGAAGAAATCCATTTTATTCACTCATCCTACATGAAATGTATCTTCTTTGTTGGTCAAGATTCATTTAGTGTTTCAGTTTCATTAGATTAAGATGAATTGCTATATAGTCTGTGCCTTTAAAAAATTTACTGTATAGGAGGGATCATAGAACTTTAGAGCTGGACCTCAGAGAATCTTAGTCTACGGGTTAACTTTTTTTGTGTCATGGACTTCCTTTGTTACTCTGGTGAAAACTATGACCCTTTCATAGATAACATTCTATAAACATATAAAATTATGAAGGAAGATCAGTTCTGTTGATTTGAAGTAGTCATAAAAAAATTTTAAAAAGCCAATTTACAAACCTCAGGATAAGAACCCCTAACTAGTCTAAGTCCCTAAATTTATAGATGAGTTCAGAGAGGTTATGAGACTTGCTAAAAGTCATGTGCAGGTTAGTGCTGTAGGCCAAAAGATATTTAAGCAGACACACAATATCTCTTTGGATAAAGGACAATTAGAGATTGATAATAAAAGTTAAAATTTTATAATTTATAGTGGTAAATCTGGATTTGTCCATTATATCAGACTATTTAAGGAGTCTTAAGTCCCTTCAATTAAGAAGTTTCTTTTTTCCTTTTTCTTTGAAAATATTCTTGCATCTAAAGCAAGTTAGAATAATTATTACTCATTTCTTACTTTTTCAGATTCTGTCAGCTTGTTGCTATTTTCTACCCCCTTAGGTATAATATGCCCCCATTATCTTGTAAGATCCTTTCATGCTCAATTTTCTGTGGGATTATAAGTTTGAAGTGGTTTTAGTATGTAGCTTAATTTTATTCAAATAGAATAGGACAGGATTCTTCTTTTTTTCCCCCCTTCTTTTTACATGATTTTTTACCTTAGAAAATTTTCCCTGTACTAAGTAACAATAAATAGGCATCAGTACTAAACATTCTTTTAACTCTAATGCAATAGCATATGTACGTGAATTGTTATTACCACTTGCTGTGCATATTTGTTGTGCTAGTCCTTAGCCCACCAAAGTATCTTGTTGATATTATAGATCTAATTAATTTGATTGTTGTATTTCCATTGCCAGAAGACAGAACTGGGTGTGTTTCATTTCTGCTCTCTTTTCTTAACTTTTTTTTTAATCTGTTAGTTTCAGGGAACTTCTAAGAAAGGAATCAGTCGATTGGATAAACAGATGCGGAAATTCACAGATATACGGAAAAAGAGCAGGTCTGCTCATGCAGTGAAAATCAGCATTGAAGGCAATAAAATGCCGTTGTGACCTTGCTGATCTTCCCTCATCTCTACTGTGAGAAATGCACCATTGGACTTTTGGGAAAGGATGACATTTTAAATTTTTTTTAGTGTATCTGTAAATTGTTGGTTCAACTTCTGTATTGTGTCCTTGGACTGAGACTCTAAGGGCATTTCTCCCAATTGTATTTAAACCGTTCTGTTGTGTACTTTGTACAGATGAATACTCGTTGTACTGCTTCAGACTTTAGACAATAAATGCCCATCTGGTTTTGGGAAGCTGTCTCTTTATTGTTTCAGAAGAAATGTGTATATAATAGAAAACCATATTGCATGTTTTATCAATTAGAGAAGTGGTTTGGGGGTAAGAACTTAGTTATTTTGGAAGATTTTTAAAATTCTTGTATTTCTTCCATATTCTTTAGGTTGCTAGGTCACCTCCCCTATTTGATTTTATGTAAGATTAGGGATATTTTTTGCTGTAACCTAGCGTTCTAAGTCCCAGAAAGATGAACCTGTTTAGCAGCAATTCATTCTCCAATTTATGGCAATAGGACTATAATAATTAACTAGAAAGGCAATAACCTTTGTTATCCCAGAGCACATCCAAGAGACCTGCATAGGAACTATCTTCTCCCTGTTCCCCAAACACCAACTATATAAGAACAGAAGAGCTATATTTTTCTCATAGGAAAGTCTCCTGAGCTGTAACACATGCAAGGCATTATTCTTTATTCTAGATACTCTGACAAATTTATCTATCCGGTTTCACAGGATATAGCAAATGACACAGTAAAGTGGGGAGGGAATACTGCTGAGACAGGAGTGCTAAGAAACTAAGGAAGACTTCTTTAATATTTCACTGGATCATAACAGTACAATTTGAAATCCATTCTAGCTTCTCATTTTGTGAACAATTCTTGTCTTTGTCCTCCCATAAATTCCCTACAAAGGATCTACACAGTGTGCCTGATGTTTTCCTTTAGGGTTGTTGTTGTGTTGTATTTTCAAACAATGTATGGATACTGCTATAGCCCTAAGGTTAACTCACAACAAGACAAAAAAAAAAAAAAAAAAACCAAATTTTTGCCCATTTTAGCACTGGGACAAAAAGACACTAAAAACCCAATGACTTTTGAATTTCATCAGTGCAGTATATAACACAAGACAAGAATTGATGCCCCTTAAAATAACCTCAAATCAGTAAGGAAAAAAATTCCATTTCAAGAAAGAAGGAATATACTTCCATCAAAAATGGTTATAAGAATCTCCCTAGAAAATTGATAAACAATGAAATATTCCTTATTGGTATCAGATATATTCAGGATACCTCCCAGAAAATAATAAAGATTAACTTTAACCATGTTCAACTATCACTAATCTTTGAATAAGAGATCTAGGAAATATGGGCCAGGTTTGTATTTCTTAGCATTTCTGTTCCTGAGGGATTGAGGAAAGTTTTAAAGGAGACAACCTTCCATGTTTGTAGGAGAAGGGCACCCACTATGTCATGGTTTACATTAGTCATTGCTTCCTTCCTGCTCTGTCATCTCTTCCAAAATGGCAAAAAGTGTCATCCTTATCATGTTGCCATTTCTTAATCCTCTGATTATCCTGAGAATGCATCAGGCTCTCCTGAACACCTTTGTTGTGCATAGCCAGGTAACAGTAGGGCTTGCCCCAAACTAGTACTGTGAGGACAGTGGCGAGTAGCAAGTGTTAAGGCTTACTAGGCATTTTGCTAAATAGCGATACTCTGAGAGAGGACAACTAGCATTAAAGGGCACCAGGAAAGTCCTCTTGCAGTAAGTGGAATCTTGGTTGGACTTGTATAACTCCAGGAGGCAGAGGTGAAATGAAAAGGGAAGAATTTCTAGGTATGAAAGACAGCCAGTGAAAATACATACGGTCAGGGAGTGCTATGCACAAGGAACAGCGAGGAAACCAGTCATTGGGTCACAAAATACATGGAAAAGTAATAAGGGTCCAGGTGATGAGCTTTAAAAACCAAAAAGAACATTATATTTGATCTCCAAGATAACAGTGGAATTTATTGGATAGAAGCAGCAAGATTAGATGTACTTTGGGAAGATCAATTTTGACAACTGATTGAATACGAGTCAAGGAGGCTGATCAAAAGGGTGGGTGATGAGAGAGCTAAGTTAGACTAGAGATTTTTTTGTTTGTTTGTTTTGCTCTCTACCTCATTTTTTTAATGAGGTTTAGGAAGTCCTGAGGGATAATTGGCACAAACCCTTCGTGATGGGATGATAGGCAAAAATTGTTACTATAGAAATGTGGGTTCAAAAAAACTGACTCTCGAGATTGAAATCTCTTAGACCAACCTTGTCCTTTCTTGAGATACAAACATACACCATAGTTTGTAACACAGGTATCCATCGCAAGACTTGGCTGACACTAAGATTCTTAAAGTAGTCAATGCTGAAAAGAGATAGGGATATTTCACTCATTCAAAAATTATTCCTTTGGTTTGTTTCACTTTCAACATAATAGGTTTTGTAAAAAGTCACCATGGGATCCCTTTTAATACCAAGCTCGTAGTGTAGGGCATTTAAAATAGGATCTGATGTATAAAATCCTAATTTGCACAGCATTTTTAAGGAGTATTACTATTCTAGAAACTACAGCTTTAGTGACTCATGTTGATAGGTCAGAACAAGAGAATTGGGTTTTCAAGTTCCCAGGAGCTAGCTGAGTGAATTTATATGATGGAGGGTCAGGCAAGAAGAAGGATTTGTATTTGTTTGCTTATTGTAATGGGTCTGAAGAAACAGAACGTATGTTTACCATACAGTGAATTGTGGATGGTGTTGTAGATGGTTGTTGAATATGTGTGTGTCAGGACTGGCTTTATTTGTGAGTGTAAATAGAAGGGGTATGGTTTAGATTGGGTGAAATTTTAGCTCCTAATTCCACCCCAAAAAAGTTCATAGTCATTCTGGAGTCATTTTATTTTTAACCTGAGCCAGTAAGACAAGCAGATAAAACTATAGATGTTTTTAGAAGCTTCCCTAGGAGATAGAGAAGCACCTACATATAGTAAATGTCTGGTTCCCAAGAGATGAATGGAGACAGAGCAAAGGAATGTTCTTGTTATTTCGAGGGAGTTACGCTGTTTAAAAAAAACAATTCTGCTCCTCTTAAAACTTGTCTAAACAAGAAGACATTGAAGCTCTTTTCATTCTGTCGTAGATTAGTCCTCGAGACTCATACTCAAAAGTTTTTCTTAATCACTAACATCTCTGATTTTAAAGTTCTTTCTTAGATTACTAGTATTTATATCCATGTTTTGGCTCAGCCCCCCACATAGCCCTTATTCTAGTGGGGTTAGAATATAGATTGCTCAAAAGGACATAAAGACAGACCAAGTCAGGGAAAAAATTCTAAGCGACTTCAACAGAGAAATTCTGAAATTCTATAGTTACATTTTTTTTTTCCTCCCAAGGGTGATCTGGAAAGTATCCTATTTAATTTTGTTGTAATCTCAAAATATGGTGGTAGGGAAATAATATTGCTACAAAAATCACCTGAAGCTTTTTTTTTTTTTTTTGGTAGCATGAGGGGAGCAGGGAGAGTGTTCTGTAAAAACTTGAAACAGCCACAAATTTGCTTTTCCATTATTTACATTTGAACAGATGAATTTCATCATAAAGTATCCAAAACAACTTGTCAATTACTACAATCCCCCTTCACCTTTGTTACATTTTAAAAATAGTTAGACTGTATACTTTTTTCTTGTTTTGCTTTCTTGCTTCATATTATTTCATAAAAATCTTTTTGAAATTGCACTATATAGTGTTGTTACTTTAGTATACCTCAATTTACCGAGCTAGCGCTTATTTATTGGACATTGTGATTTATAGGTTTTTGCAATTACAAATAAGGTGACTAAATATATTTGAACAAATACCTGTTTTTAAATTTTTTGATAACGTTCTCTGAGGCATAGTCTTTTTTAAAAAAATTTTAATAGCTTTTTATTTACAAGTTATATGCATGAGTAATTTTACAGCATTGACAATTGCCAATGTTAATTGGCAAATTTTGTTCCAATTTTTCCCCTCCTTCCCCCCACCCCCTCCCCTGGATGGCAGGATGACCAATACATGTTAAATATATTAGAGGACAAGTTAAATACAAAATAAGTATACATGTCCAAACCATTATTTTGCTGTACAAAAAGAATCGGACTCCGAAATATTGTACAATTAGCCTGTGAAGGAAATAAAAAAAATGCAGGCGGACAAAAATAGAGGGATTGGGAATTTAATGTAATGGTTCTTAGTCATCTCCCAGAGTTCTTTCGCTGGGTGTAGCTGGTTCAGTTCTTTGAATGAAAGAGTATAATTAATTACCTTTGTAGCTTTTATTGTGTACTACCAAACTTGTCTCCAAAAAGTCCATTAATGTTTAGTTCAATGAACTTTTTATAAATAGAATATATGTTGGTTTTTCCCTGGCCTTTTCTAATTCCTGGCAACTTAAAAAAAGAAAAAACAGTATACAACTACATAAAGCAACAAGCATTTTTTAAGCACCTACTATCTGCCAAGCACCATATTAGTTTCTGAGGGTACAAATACAATAAATGAAACAATCCCTAGTAAAAAGAAGCTTTGTTCTAAGGGGGTGGCAGTAAGGATCAATATAAGTATATACAGAATCAATATAAAAAGTTTGTTTTCACTGCTCAGCCCCCATGCCTAAAATGCTTTTTTCTTCCCTCATCTCTGCCTCTCAGGTCTAACCAAAATTGTGCTAAAATTCCAATTCATATGAGAAGCTTTTTCTGATCCTCCTTAATAAGTTAGTGCCTTCCCTCTTGATTATCTCTATTTTATCCTATATGTATGATTTTTGTACATAGTTGTTTGAATGTTGTCTCCCATTAGATTGTAAGCTCTTTGAGAGCAGGAACTGGTTTTTTTTTTTTTTTTTTTCATATCTCATTTAGCCTAGTTTCTGACAAATAGAGTAAGAATCCAAAGAATGTCTGGTATTGAGCTTTCCAGGAATAGTTAGGATTTAAAGGATGTAAGTGAATATAGAAGAACTTGCCTGTCTGTGATTTGAACTTTGACTCTCATATGTTGCTCTTGACCTATATTTCTGTCCCCACATAGACAGTCACTTCTCCTATTTCTTTTTTATATAAATGACTATGTATAACTTCTTTTTTCAGGTTTGGACTGTTCATCACGTCTCAGAGACATAGTTGGGAGAACTCATTTGGATGTAAGTAGCGGCCCTAACCCTCCAAAGAAGAGTTGATTAACTCTGACATTTTTCTCATTTTAATTTATTTTATTATGAATTTAACAAACAACAACAAAATTTCTGAATACGAAATAGCACAGGAAAAGAAGATTCTTTGTCAAACTTCAAATTTCAAATTATGGATAACACACACACAGAAAATACATCCACATTAGTATATGTATATATTTGGGGCAAGGGAGGCAACTGGGGTTAAGTGTGCCCAGGGTAACACAGCCAGAGTATCTGAGGTCAAATTTGGACCAAGTCCTTCTGACACCAGAACCAGTGTTTTATCTATTACTTCACCTACCTGACCCTGTATGTGTACATTTTGGGTGTATATATTACACATGTATATGTGCATACATATATGTATGTTTTCTATTGTGCATCAGTATATAGTGGTATGCATATTTTTATATGCACTGTGCCCATGAGTATTTATACACCTATATTTTGTGTGCATGTATGTATGCATATGCATGTGTATGTATGAATATATGTGTATATATACATACATACACATCACACTGATATTTTAGTAAAGATTTATTATTTACTCAGATTTAAGATATAGAAACCATGAAAATCCTGTAGATATTTAAGTGTAATTCAGTTCAATTCGACATAATTCCTGGCAGATCCACTGCTCCCAAAGGGAATTTAGAGGCACTTACTCAGTTGCTTACTTACTTAGCTTGCTTCCTTTAAGCAGAATAGAGAAGACAGTTTATGAAGGTGTGACCTAATTCCCTCCAGATTTTTTTTTATGTCAGTTGATTATGGATTGGGAATTAAGTTGTTTGCAGATAATAGTATATAGTAGCACTTTTAAAAATTATTAAAGCTTTTTTATTTTCAAAACACATGCATAAAAATAGTTTTCAACATTCATTGTTGCAAATTTTTTTGTTCCAATTTTTTTTCCCTTTCTACCCCCCCCATCCCCTCCCCTAGATGGCAAGTAATCCAATATATGTTAAATATGTACAATTCTTCTATACATATTTCCACTGTAATGTCACTTTTAAATAAAACTATTATCAAATTATAATAAATATATTTGTGGATTTGTTTGTTTTTTAATTTCTTTTATTTTGGGGGGGGTATTTTTATTTAACAAAAAACAACACTGGGGAGCACAAAGTTTCACTTGGTATTAGGTGTTCTCAGCTTTCCATACTGTCCTCAGATTTGAAATCCCATCTTCCCATTGTGAATTGATCATGGTCAGATCATTTCAGTTTGTAGCTGGAGTTACATTACTGGCATCGATTGCAACTTCAGCGGTCTCTTTGATCCATGAGACATAATTGGAAACTCGAGTGTACACGCCATACTTGCCTTCTTCAGCCCAGCCTTCTCCCCAGCTGACAACCCCCAGCGAGTACCATGGGTGTCCCGGTAGAACACAGCCAGGGACCCACCACTATCTCACTTACAAGAGTCCTTCACCTCCACGTTGTAACCAGCACAGAACATATTATCGGTGATTATCTTGTTTGTTGATTTTCAGCAAGTTTCCACATTAATCATTTGCAAATCCACATGCGAAAGGAAGGGAGGGAGGACCTAGGTAGTATGTGGATCCCCACCCACTCACCATCCCTACCTTTCCTTCTTTAGTTAGAAGTGTCCCCAGATTGTGGTTGGGAAGACAAATAGGAAGAATGTATTTATTGAAAACCACATCTTGGCTCAAGTAGAGAAGGGCTATCTCATTGTCATAGTTCTCCAAGACGTAGTAAGGGTATGTATGAATTTCCTTCACATCAATCTTCTCTTCACTTGGCTCTCTTCGCATACTCACCTATAGTGGTATAAACATTAGATATTGATATTGCTGTAGTCTGTATTATTCTCTCTTCGTTTTATTAGGAATTTTCCTTTTCTATAAGTTCACTGGGGCTTTCCTTAGCAAAATTATTTGCATATAGTATATTACTGATAGTTGACAACTTTTGACTTACCTTGAATAAAAGCTAAAAGGTGGGATTCAGCTCAGAGACCTGAGCTTCAGGGTACCTTTGACAAAGAGACCGACTCACCTAGAATCACATAATGTGGCTTCATGATCTCCAGGCAGGGGGCAGCAGTGACCACCCAGCGATTCCTGATTAATCTTCCACCACAGAAGTCATGATTTTGTTCATTCCAAATCAGGACCTTAAGGAGGGAAATGAAGAAGCCTGAAATCATTTTCTCACTAACTCATCTTTATAGGGTACCCTGTTTCTGTTATAGGGTACCATTTCTGTTATTGCTGGGTCTCCTTGTTTCTTCATTTTTTAATAACAATAATTCACTGTGTAGCATGTCCTGTGAGCAGCATCAAGGCTGAACAAAAACAGAAAAATCCATGCACAGAAGCACAGCACCCAGTAATCCCAGATTTCCTAATGTACAATAACTTTAATCAAACAGTAAACCAGCCAATATGCCTCCTGTCTTAATCTCCATTGGTTCTCTGTCCCATCTGAGCTACTGGCAAATTTTTAGGTAAATCCCCTGGAACTGGTGAGAAAACATACCTCTTACCTCTTGGCAAAGAGCTAGTACACAACAGTTGCACAATGAGGCTTACATTTCATACATGACCAATGTGTTGATTTTTTTTTTTTTGGCCTGATAATACTTGTTACAAAAGAGAGTTCTGTTAGAGACAGGGGCCATCACTAAAAAGTAAGTATTGTTTTAAACCATATTTTTAAAAATATTTCAACAGAAACTTTTTTGTAAAGAGAGGAAATTCTCCTGCGTGATGGGAAGAATATAGGCAAATCATTCTCTTGCTCAAGTACTGACTTCTCACAACTAAGACCCAGGAAATGGACAAATTATAGAAGAAGCAGATTAAAATCCCATAGACTTTTAGAACAGAGTTTTGTCAATTTCCTCTATTTTTCCAAACTTCTCCACTGGAGGAAGATGGAAGATGGAAAGAGAGACCAAACCTACAAAGAGAAACATTACCTGCCATGGGCATTTTCCCCAGTGATAGGAAAATCCTCCAATGATTTTGGTTCTGTCCTCTACAAAGGGAGGGACATGAATCGGGGCCTGTTGCAGTTTAGAATTTGCCTGCATTTCAAACCCGGTTTTCTATCATTTCTCAGTAGGTACCTTCTGTTCTTGCCAGGCTAATCTACTCATGAATCCTACACTGTATTCCCTGTTTTACCCATCCCTATTTGACCTCCTGTCTCATCATGGTCAAATCCTTCTCTTCCAGGATCCAGCTCCATTTACTGCTGCCTTCAAGAAGCTTTATCTGAGCCACACTAAATGCATGCTCTCTGTGTCTGTCTATCTCTGTCTCTGTCTCTCTCTGTTTCTCTGTCTCTGTCTGTCTCTCTGCTCCCCCCTTTCTGTGTCTCTCTCTGTCTCCGTCTCTCTGCTCCCCCCTCTCTCTATGTCTCTGTTTCTCTGTCTCTCTCTCTTTCTGTGTGTCTCTGTGTCTCTGTCTCTCTCTTGCTCTCACTTCCTGTGCCATTCAACTGCTCCCCCACTTTTTTGAACTTTTATATCACCTTATATTAGGACAAAGGATGGATCATAGATTTAGAATTATAAGGGAGCTTAGAAGCCATTTAGTCCTAGACCATTCATTTACAGATAAAAATTCTAAGGTTCAGAGAAGTTAAATCATTTGCCCCTGGTCACATAGACATATATATATATGTAAGTGTCAAAGGTGGAATTTGAACCCAAGGTTTCCTGGCTCCAAATCCAGCACTCCAAACACATGCCAAGAATAACTCATTTGACAAGCAATAATAAACATCTGTTGAGTTTCTACTATACATTTTATCTCCTCTAGTTCTACATGTATGATCCCATGAGATAAGACAGTATATACATATGTTTATATATTTCTTCATGTTATAGATTTTACAATATGTTGTATATAACATGTATAATATATATTTATATATATGAAACACTAAATGAGAGACATAAATGATGTAAGGTATTCCAAAAGTCTTAGTGCAGTTTTAAGTTATTAAAAATTATTAAAGGGACAGCTAATTGGTGTAGTGGATAGAGCACCAGCCCTGAAGTCAGGAGGACCTGAGTTCAAGTCTGATCTCAGACACTTAACACTGCCTAGCTGTGTGACCCTGGGCAAGTCACTTAACCCCACTTGCCGGGAGTGGGTGGGTGGGTGGGATTATTAAAGCTTACAGCTGGACTAAAACTTTTGGAACATCTTGTATAATAAAATTAAGAATTTTACATTGTGGAATTCAGTATTTGACAATCATCATTATTATAATCATTATTATAATAACTTTTCTTATGGGAGTCATCAACCCAACTAGATTCTAAGCTCCATAAGATTATGGTATCTTCTCTTGTCATACATAGGACTAGGCACATAGCAGATATACAACAAATATTCCATGAATGAAAGGAATGAATCATATCTATTATCTTCCATTCTGTAATTGATTACATTTCCCCAACTTTAACATTATGGAAAGCCTTTTTCTCCTTGTTCTCACCTGTCTTGTTGCTCCAAAAAATTCCTTTTCCAGTTACATTCCAACACACATTCTCATGTGTCATGTTGCCCTGGAAAATTTCTTCATGAAGATCCCTTGTATTGGGCACTTTGATGAGCCCACAAGGAAATAAAGCTAAAAGAAGAGATGGTTTTTGTGTCAAGATCCAATCTCTGGCACGAGTATATCAACATTCCAAATTATTGAGGAATCCACATTCCAAATCATTGGGAAATGACTTTTAGTGGCTATTTGGGGATTCTTCATAACTGCTAAATAGCATGTAATCAAAAACCCACATGCACATAGTCCTGTGGTTTGGGCAATCTGGTTCTAAATTTCTAGAACACAATATAACAATGAAAGGAGTAAATTTTTTTCTTTCCTTTTTAGGACAACTGATTTAATTTAATTAGGCAGCTAGAGGGGACAGTGAATAGAGGACTAGATCTGAAATCAGAAAAACATCAGATCAATTCTACCTCTAGACATTTACTGTATGACCATGGAAAAATCACTTAAACTCAGTCTACTTCAGTTTCCTTACTGTACTATAGGGATAACAATAGTATTACCTCAAAGAGTTGTTGTAAGAATAAAACAAATAACATTTTCAAAGTCTTTGTGATCCTTAAAACTATAAACACTAGCTTCCATTATTATCATCCTCAGCCTCATTATTGTTATTAATTATTATTATTATCAGTATAGGAAATCTGAGGGGTAAAGCACTCAAAGCCAAATGTTGGGATTTGTTGGGATACCTGGGGCCTAATCCAGACTGTGTCACTAGCTAGCTGATGGAGTTTAGATTTTTAAGATAAGATTTTAAGCTGGAAGATATCTTACAGAGCATCTAGTCCAAACCCCTCATTAAAAAGGAGAAAACTAAGGTCTAGAGGCAT
Source organism: Sarcophilus harrisii (assembly GCF_902635505.1). Lineage (NCBI taxonomy): Eukaryota > Metazoa > Chordata > Mammalia > Dasyuromorphia > Dasyuridae > Sarcophilus > Sarcophilus harrisii. The sequence goes on from NC_045428.1 coordinate 319,981,842, forward strand.
TAAATAATTCCCCTAAGGCCATACAAGTAGTAAATAACAGAGCAGGGATTGGAACTAAGGTTTTCTGATATTCTAATCTAATGCATGCTTTGTGTGTGTATCTTTAACATCTCTCCTCAGTTTCTCCATAAATTGAATTAGATTGATATTTCACATAACTAAGTGCATGGATGATGCATCTTCTAATTATTATTCATGTTTATATATTGCTTTAAGGTTTATAAATGCACTTTCCTCATAAGAACCCTGTGACGTAGAATATTTTTCCCTCATTTTGCCGATAAAGTGAACCTCAGAGAGGCTGTAATTTGCCCCGTGTTATAGAATTGAAATTTGAACTCATACCTGATTCTGAGTTTCCTTCCCAATATCCTACACTGCCTCAACATTTATTGAGTGCCCTCTGTGTTTTCAGTATTGTGTTTTCAGCCCTGTGTTACGACAAAATAGGAGGGAAGGGAAGTGTTTTAAGTATCATATACATAAAGATGTTTTTCCATCATATAAATAAATTGCTTTTCTATGTAACTTCCTGATATCACTACCAGAAGAGAAACATCTCCTCTTCACAAATAAAGACTAAAACTTTATGAATTGCATCTGGGGGGTTTTGTCTGTTTTGGATTTTGTTGTAGTTCATCCTTTATTTTTGAAGAGGACTAATGAACATTGTGGGGTGATCTCTCGACTAGTGCATGGATTGGATTTAAGTAAGGTAGAGTTGCACAAAGAAAGTCATTAGCCTCCCTCTCTCTTCAAGAGTCAGATTGAAGTCCAGTGACAGGGCAAAAGCCAGGACCGCTGTGGATGACCTTGGTGTCTTTGGTGTCTGTGGTGTCTGACCAAGCTCTAAGAGCTTCATGGTGCCTGTTTCAGCTGCTTTTGTGGATGTTGAAACAAATTGTTCCTACTCACCCATTTCTTTAGGGGAAGGTTTTTCCTAGATAACCCCCTAATTCACCAATGGGTTTGAGGCTTGTCAGCTGTTCCCAACATGGTTTAGTTCATCTGCTGACTTCATTTTACTCCCTAGAGCCACCAGTGAGAGCTGGCTGAATGAGGTGGACACCCAAGGTGGATGAGTAGCCCTGAAAAAGGCCTGATAGTTCTTGCCACCTCTTTTAAACTGGAGCCCAGTGACCCTCTCACTTGGACAGTTGTTTCCTTAGATTCATTTTCATTACTTTTTCCTGTGACTAGAGTTTCTTCCACCATCCCATTTCCCAACAACCCAATTTTTCCGAAACACAAACACAATATGTAGATCACACTAATTGGGCTGGGGAGGGAATGCTAGGTGGATATTCTGGGCAAGTCTCCCATGCTATGAAGCTCCCAGCCCTTTGTGGAACTCATTCAGCTTCCTCCTCACACTTCTTCCCATCCTCTACTATGATATAGCCCTCAGCACAGGAGCATTTTGCGTGGCCAGACTCCTGTCCCTGGCAGTATTGCCAGCAGCTGCCACTTTGGTACCAGCATTGGCGATGCTTTGGAAAGGAAAACACATGTTGTCCTTTGTGAATGTCCCAGCATGAGTAGGACCTCTTAGTTAGCCTTTGGCATGGCCTAGGACAGTGACCCAAGTTCATAACCCTCCCCACCTGAAGTTGATTATTTGATATAAAACCTCACCCTATGTCAACAATTTGGTGTAATTGGGAAGGTTTGTAGTGTGAAGACCCCAGTTCATTCCTACCACTTACTACCTAGATGACCTTAGGTACATTATTTAACCTTTCTCAGCCTCAGTTCCCTCATCTTTAAAATGATGGGATTGTGCTAGGTGACCCCTAATATCTTTTCCAACTCAACATCTATAATTCCTAGCTCCTGAGTTTCTGAAGTGGCAATGATCTTGCCTGGAGTGGAGAAAGAGAAGAAGAGGTGGAAGGAACATTTTCTCAATAGCCAAGACACCTAAATTCTAGTCCTAATTTTGCTTCTAGCTCACTGTGTCATCTGGAAGCAAATCACTTAATTTCCCTCTCCATATTTGTAAAATAAATATAATAACATCAATTCTAATCAATTTGTCCATTTGGAATGTCTTCAGATGGACAGAAATAGTTTATAGAGTGCAATATTTTTAAAACCTTGACCAGGTCATACAAATCTGTTTCACAAAGGTACTCTGAGAATCAAAAACATTATGGAAAAAGGTGAGATTCGAACCCAGTTTCTCGATTCTAAGTCCAGCAATATGAAGGCACTTAGATGGAAATTATTTTAAAAACATAAAAGCATCGAGGGAGCACAATGAATAGAGCACAAAACCTAGAGTCAGGAAGACCTGAATTCAAATCCAGCCTCAGATACTTACTAGTTTTGTGACACTAGGCAAGTTGATTAACCTCTGCATTCTCTCATCTGTGCAATGGAAATAATAATAGCACCTAACTCCCAGGGTTGTTGTAAGAATCAAATGGAATATTTTAATGCATTTTGTAAACTTACAGCATTTTATAAATTCTAATTATTATTATAAAGTATACAATTTCAAAGATCATTATTTTTAAGAATAAGAATAACTCAAGCATGAGAGGATCTTGCCACTTGGAAATGCTGGATTTTCCCGCTTTGATCTACTGTGGTAGCTTCCCTCAAGGTTCATTTCATATGCTATCTTTTACAGCAAGCCTTCCAGATTCCCTTAGTTAACAGTTTCTCCCTTCAAAAATGTCCATATATTATACTAAGGTTTCACCTTATACCCATCTAACTGGCAAATATAAGAAAATGTAAAAATTGGTAAATTATGGAGAGGTTTAGAGAAAACAGGAACACTAAAGCACAGATGGTAAATCTGTGGATTGGATCAACTTTTGAAACAATGTGGAATTATGGTAAGAAAGTCACTAAACCCAGGGATACCATGAATTGATATATTCCCTAAGCAAGTCAAATTCAGAGGGAGAGTCCCATATATACAAAAATATTGATTGCCACACTTTTCATAATAGTAAAGAACTAAAAGAAAAGTGAGTTCCCATCAATGGGGGAGTGGCTGAATAAATCATATTATATGAAGATACCTAATACTGTTACTTTGTAAACAATGACAAACATAAAGATCTATGAAATCATGCAGAGCAAAGTACCCAAAACTAATAGAAAAATTGTTTGATTTCCACAATATAAAGAAAAATAGCACTATCAGTGTAGTAACCAATCACATCTTGAGGGGACTCACAGTAAAAGAAATCTGTGACTCTAGACATAGTAGACTTTGGGTGCAGAACAAAGCACACATGTTAGACATGGCCAATGTGTAGATTTATTTTACTTGATTATACTTATTTGTTTGAAGAAAGAGGTCTATTGAAGAGTAAAAGTTGGGAGGGAATCAATGACAGTGATAGGTTTTTTAAAAGAGTTTAATGAAACTTTTTTTAAACTAGCACCTATATACTTATCTATTTGCATATGGTTTCCTTCCATTCCCTCCTTATCCCCAAAGTAAGCTTCCTGAGGATAGGGCCTACTTTTATTTTCCAGCACAGTATTTTAATTTTATATTATCATATCAAATATATATTATCATATGAAATCATATCATATCATATCAAAATTTATCATAAATTTTAATTGGATTAGATTAAATTGGCCACAACATGTGTTTGCTAACCCCTCTCCCACCACATGCTCCAGTCCTCGTTGCTTTAATTTTTCCATCTCAGAGCAACAAATCTCAAAGAATGGACAATGATGTCAATCAATCAAGAAACATCAAGTATTTATAATGTGCCAGACTTTGTACCAAGCACTGGGTATATATAGAAAGGTGAAAACAGTCTCTGCCCTCAAAAATTCACACTCTAATAGGGGAAGGAGATCTTTGTATCAAGAAGAAATTTAGGCTTATCCTATGTATGCAGGATAAATCTTGCTTTGACTTCAACATCTCTTTTACTCTTTATCATCAGCAACAACGACATAGATATTACTTTGAGCCTCCAAGGAGGAAAACACCATTGGAACTGTAACATTTAAACTATGGAGTTCATAAGTTGTGACCCTTGATCTCAAGAAACTCAATCTAATGACAGGACAAGGCATTCTAATGGGAATAGCTGATGCATCTTTGTTATTAATAATTATTAACATTTTATATAGCTACATATCTATAAATAGATACAGATATGTAGACACATTTTTTAATCTAACAGTAAATAGCCATAAGTTGATGTTCCCATTAGCAATACCACATAAATAAAATTAGGTAATAAAATAAATATAAATAAAATTAGAATAATTAAAATTAGATAATATTTGTAAAGTCCTTAGTACAGTTCTTGGCACATAGTTGATGCTGAATAAATGCTTATTCCCTCCCACTTGAAACAAACGCATTAGGCCCTTCAGATCAGGAATCAATCTGTCTTCTTTAACACAGTTAGTCATTCAATAAACATTTATTAAGCTCCTACTATGTGCCAGGCACCATATTAAGCACTTGGAATTTTAAAAAAGGCAAAAGACAGTCCCTGATCTCAAAAAGCTGGCAGGCTAATGGGGGAGACAGTATGCAAATAACTATACCCAAATGAGTTATATATGGATTTAACTGGAAATAATCAGCAGAGAAAAGGCACTAGAATTAATAGATTTTGAGAAAACCTTCCTGTGAAAAGTGGAATTTTAGCAGGAACCCAAAGACCCAAGGAAGCCAAGAGGCAGAGATGATGAAGGAGAACTTTGTAGGTTTTATTCTACAGTTCTATCTGTAGCTTCACCACAGTTCTATCTCTCTTGATTATTTTTGGATCTGTTATGCAGGAATTTGGTGGGTAGGAGGCATGAACCTGATTATCAATTGATCACAAGCTAATTGAGAAAGGCCTTCTCTGAAGAAAAGGAGACTTTGGCTTAGAGCCCAAGGGTGAAGAATGAAATTCCTATACTCACCAATTTCACAGTGTTTCCCCACAAAACGGGGTGGGCAAATGCAAACCATTTGATAATGCTTCACTTGACATACACCCCCATTTCTACAGGTATTTGATTTGTAGGGACTTTTATCTGAGAGAAAAAGAAAAAGAAAACTGATGATGTACAGATTCCCTGGAGTCAGAGACCATAGCTAGAGACTGACCCCTAACACCAGTCAAGATTCAAGTAAACATAAGACTCAGTAAATAGAATTCTTTCCTATTGTTTATTTTATCTTTCTTGAAATTCTTCTGAAATTGTGCTTGGATGCAAGGGCTCAAGTCATTATTCTGAATGCTTATGACCCAGGACAATTAAAGTGATGGATAAGCTTGGCTCCTTTCAAAACTCAACACAAATGCTTTTCACTACAATAAGGCTATTTTGATACTACTCTATATCCCCATCAGTTTCGAATTCTTCTCTAAGAAGTAATTTGTATGTATTTTGTATTTAATTTCCTATATATGTCTAGTTTTCCTGCTCTACCCCTCTCAAGGAATACAAATTCCCTCAGGGCAGAAACTGTTTCATTTTTGTCTCTGTATCTCCAAGGCCCAATACTGTGTCTGTCGATTAATAAACAAGCATTTGTTAAGCATCTGCTATGTGGCAACCACAAAGTAAACACTGAGACTACAAAAACAAGATGATCCCTACCCTCAAGAAGCATATAATCTCATACAGAAACATCCTACAGGGGTCTCAATATCTAAATATTTAAGTATATTCAGAATAAATATAACATAATACAAGCTAGTTTAGGTACTAGTAACTTGGGGGATTAGAAAAGTCTTCATATAGAAAGTATATTTGAGTTCTCCATGGGAGAGATAGAAAGGAATGGATTTTGGCATTTTGTATAGAGAGGTAGTGCACTTTGTGAGGAACAGTAATAATTCCAACTTGGCTGGATTGTAGAGTGCACAAAGTGGAGTAAATAGTATTTAATGATGCTAGAAGAGTAGCTGAAACTCAGTTTTAACCTTTTTTTAAAAAAACCAAAGAAAGGAGTTTATTGTTATCCTAGAGACAATAAGGAGTTACTAGAATTTCTTGAGTGGGGTAATAACACAGTCAGACCTGTACTTAAAGCTTGCATAGGCAGCTTGATGGAAGATGAACATGAATGAGGAGAAATGTGAGGCAGAGACAAATTAGTGGGACTGTCACATTACATGACCAACAATATATGCCAGACCAATGTCTGGCATACTAGACATTTTCTCTGGTCCTCATGAGCTTTTAAACCTCTATAAAATAGGAATTTGACTCAGATGATAAATCAATCTCCAGGGTCTAAGACTCCAAGAATCCAAATAATTCAATGAACTAACAGTAGATAAAGCTAATTGCTAATTCTAATGTGCTCACTAGATACTTTTTGCACCATTGCCTACTACTTCTTACAAAAGGACTGCAAAAACTGACCTATGGACATGCAACAGAATTCAATTTTACATTTCCTACTTTTCCTCACAATCCTAGGGAAAACCAGAAGGCAGAAGCATGGTTAAGTCAAAACATCAGTGTAACAACCCTCTGTAGTTCATCTAGAAAACTAAGGGACAAAGGGAACTGGGGCAAGACAGGTATGTGTGACTCTATGGCACTATACTGAGCTTGCTACAAAAGAGTTCCACTTTCAACCAATTCTTCTCCTCTCACCCCGTGAAGTTACTTGAAACAGAGATAAAGACTGGTGAATTCAATTATCCAGTAAAGAGGAGGTTAAGATGTCTTTAAAATCCAGTTCCCAGGAAAATCACACTCAGAGGAAGGAGTCAGAAAGTGTGATAGAGGATTGTAAGAAAAGAAAAAAGACTGAAAATACCAAGATCTCAGGATAAAATGCAATTAAAGACATACAGCATAAGCCAAAAAACGAACAGAAAAGATATTAATAACAGAAGGAAATATGGTCTCCTGATCAGGTAAAATAATTCAAACATCAGAGGCAGCTTAGGTGGTGCAGTGGATACAGTGCCATCCCTGAAGTCCTGAGTTCAAATATGGCCTCAAACACTTAATACTGCCTAGCTGTGTGACCCTGGGCAAGTCAGTTAACCCCAATTGCCTCATAAAAAAAAAAAAAAAAAAAAAAAAAAAGAATTCAGATATCTACGAATAAATATCGCAAGACAAAGGGAAATGAATCAACACTTAATGGGGCAAAACATCCTGTAAATTCATTCCTGAATTGTTTAAAATAGAAATAAGAATGTGATAGTAGAATTTACAGCCTACACAGGAGAAATAATTGGCAGAATAGAAAACTTTGAACCCACAGTGGCAAGTCTCCCTGAAGAAACAAAAGAAAAAGTGACTTGAGTGGGAATGAAAATACACAGAAGAATCTGAAAGTAGAACCAAAGAACATTAACATTAAAAGAAAACATTATTTCCATGCAAGCAAAAAATACTTAACTCAAAGATAAGATTCATAGAGAAAACTTAATGATTACAGGTCTTCTAGAAAAACATGACAAGTCAAAAAACCTAAACACTATAACACAAGATATAATACAAGAAAACTGTTCAGAACTTTTGAACACTGAAAGCAATTTATACAGGATTTTTCCTCCAGAAAAAATCCCATGCTTCTATCTCTAATACACAACATTAAATTTAATAGTTTCTCTAACCAAAAACAAGTCCTTCAAGTGACCACAAGAAAGACCTCCAAATATAAATGAAAGGAAATTTGAATTACACAAGACTACCATATTCTACATTCACCAGAAAATGTAGGAAGGGATGGGAAAATGTGTTGTAAGGATCAAAGAAACTCAAAATACAGTTCAAGATCTCTAAAACTAAAATCCAAAACTCTAACTATAGGGCAATATGTTCTCTATCACCTGCAGGAATTTATATTTCTAAGAGTGAAACACCACAGAACGAGAAGGCCAAGGAGCAAGGTATACAAGACAGTAATATGTAAACTGTGTAGAGGAAGGTGCTATAAAAATTTTAATTCCGTGAAGAATAGAGAGACTAAAGAGGACTAAGTAAAAATAAAGACCATGAGCTAAAGAATAGAAATCTAGTTAAGACAGAAAGGCAAATCATGAAGAAAGTGAAAGAAAATTTTTATAAAGGCACAGGAAATGAACATTTAAAACTAGTATATGAAACAAGTTTTAAAAGAAAGGGAAAGCAAGAGTTTATTTGACTTCTAAACTGAAAGGGAAAAAAAGAGAGGGAGAATTAAATAACTAGTTAAAAACTAGAAAGAAAAAAAGAACTAATAAAAAGCAAAATTCTAAAACTAGGGAAAAGTATAACAAACCAGGGGAGATTGGGTTGAGAATAAGAACAAGAAAGCTAATGAGAAATGAATTGCCTTAAAATATGAAATAACTAATTGTATTTACAGAGGAAGAGGGGGAAATAATCCTCATTTGAAGACTAAATAGGAAGTCACTATGATAATCCAAGCAAGATTGACACAGTCCTGAACTAAAATGCTGTCTGAGTACTAATGAGAAGAGAACATCAGAAAGATAAGGTAAAGGTAGAAACAACAAGATTTTACAACTGATTGGATATGTGGGTGGAGGGAGGATGAGAAATTGAGGATAATGCCAAAGTTTTGAAGTAGGAGATTGGAATGCTAGCAGGACAGAAATAGACAAGAACTGGATGGATTTGGGGAGAAAGATAATGAGTGATGCTTTGGATACTTTGAATTGGAAACATTTATGGGTCATCTAATTTGAAACATCCAATGAAACATCCAATTCAAAATGAAACATCTAATTGATCATGCTGGAGCAGAACTCTGCTCAGAAAAGAGACCTAGACATACAGTCCTGAAAGTCATGTGCATAAAAATAATTAAAAACCAAGGAGTTAATGAAGACACCAATAGTGAGAGTGGAGAGAAAGAAAAGGGGGAGCTTCAGGCCAAAGGTTAGATACTTGCATGATATACTTACAGTTAGGGAACTTAATGTGGATGATGATCCAACAAAGGAGAAGGGGAAAGAATGGTTAGATAGATGGGAGGGGAACCAGGTCATAAAAACCCAGAAAAAAAGAGGCTATACAGGAAGGAGCAGTCAACAATGCTACTTATTATAGAGAAGTAAAGGATGAGATTTGCTAATGATGAGAGCCTTAGTAGCTTTAGAGAGAGCTTAATAAATGCTTAATGAATTAAAGAAAACTAGACCTGAAGTCAGAAGACCTGAGGTCAAACCTCAGCTGTGATAATTATTAGCTAAATATTTTGAATCCAGTCATTAAGCTCCGTTTCCTCATTTACAAAAATTATCATTTCTGCCTTACAAAACCTCACAAATTTGTGATGGGAAGCATATGAAATCATGGATGAAAAGGTATTAATTAAAAATAATAGTACCTTTGGCATTTTTCAGAGTGTATAACATTGAACTGATATGATCATGATCTGCTCTTAAGACATCCCTGCAATTGTGAGAGGGAAAAAAAATTCAATTCTTGTTGCTGACTTGTTGTACTTTCATTTGCATTTCCCCCAATCACTAATGGTAGCCAAGAGTCTGATTAATGGAGATCTCTTTCCTTGAACACGATCTTGTCCTAGATTATTCCTAAAAATAATGGATATGTCCTAAGTCATAAGAGCATAGAGTTGGTTAAAGCTGGAAAGGACTTCAGTGATCAATTAGTCCAAACCATACAGATGGGGAAAGTGAGGTCCAGAGAGATTAAAGAACTTTCCAAAGGAAGGAGAAATAGAAAATAATAGAGGAAGAATTTGATTAAAGTTCACTGCTTTCTTCACCATCTTCCTGCTAAGTCTTTCGGTTCTCTCCTTTGCTTGACTTATAAGGTCCTAATGGGGGTTTGCATTCATATGCTGTCTTTCCAAGATTCAATATGCATGATTCCTTTTTAATTTTAATTTTAGCAAAACTGGACACCAAAACAAAGCTCTGTTTTATCAAGATTATTAGTTAGAGACCAAACCACTTACAGGCACCTTGTATTTTCCTAGTAGAGCCTGGATAGAATCCATTACTTTGCCTGGCAATGAACTGAGTCCCCACATAACTGTTGGTTCCCCACCAGCATACACATTTTGTTTAAAATGTTATTAATGTTCTTGGTTTTGACATCATAATCATCTAGGAGATAACAAAATCCCTCCTCCTACACCATTAGAACTTAATCTTCTCTTTAACAGAGAAAAATAGTTTGGCAAAAAACAACCAAAGCATTCACCACATTTCATAATATATACAACATCCTGCACATATTATACCTAGAAACCTTCCATCTCTCTGCCAAGCGGAGGGTAATGTGTTATTGGCCAATATTGGTTTTTATAGTTACTTAAGAGTTTGGCTTCCTTTTAATGCTTTTTTTTTTTAATTTACACTGCAGTCATTGTGTAAATTACTCTTGATTCTGCTTATTTCTTCTCAGCATTAGTTCATACATCATTTCCCATAAGCCTGTTGAGTCTTTCATATCCCCAGGACTCTCTTTCTCTTGGGCTGTCATGATGCAGGGCCCCATAAAGTCACTGGGGTAGGAGTGCAATGGGTGCTAGCTTCCATGAGGTTACTGTGGCCTCCTACACCAAAGCTACCGCCCTGGCATTTTAGAATCAGAAAAGCCCTTCAAGACTATTTAATTTAATCCCTCATCTCAGAGGCTTCCCAGCAACAGCTTTGAAAAAAAAGAACATAATTTTTAAAATTATATTAATAATCCTATTTCAGTTTTCATTGAATAAGTGAAGTAATTAAAAAAGTAGATGGACATTTTTAACTTTTCAAAAAAGTTCTAACCTGTTTGCTATTTTATCTGATCCCTACATCCACCCTATGAGGTAAATAAGACAGTTATTGTTTGCTTTACTGAGGTAATATGCTTTGGAAAGCACTCTGGGCTGGGTTGACCACAACTAATTTCTGTGAACCTCAGTTTCCTCCTTTAGAAAATAAAGAAAACAATCTATGAATATGTGATTAGAAGATCTCCAATATTCCTTCCCACTTGAATATCCTAATTCACTTTACATGTAGAGAAACTGAGGACAAAATCACCAAAGTGACTAGCCTGAAATCACAATATGTTTAGCTGAGCCAAAATTAGAATTTAGGTCCCCTGATCCCTGATCGAGTCTCTGTCCACTATCCAGCAGGATGAAAGATAACCTTACTTCCTCCCCTTCTTACCTTGGTAGTAGAACCAGAATTCCAGCTGCAGAAACAAACACACAATAAAGAGTCATCAAAAAGAGTTGTTAGCTCTATTTTCCTTTTCAGGAACAGCCTATCTATCCTCATGTCTTTGCCTCCAACTCACTAGAACAAGTTAGAAGGATACTCTCACTTTAAAAAAAAGGATCCTGTCTCCAGAGACAGATGGGATTGCTGAACCTCACCTCATTTGTTAACTTCTCTGCTCCAAGGTCCCTCTGGTGACTAATGAGGAAAAGGATGGAAGATATGGAAGAAAAAGTACCTATTCTTTGTTTTTTGCATTTTGTTTTTAACAAAGCTTTTTATTTTCAAAATATATGTATAGGTAATTTTCATCATTCACCCTTGCAAAACTTTGTGTTACAAAATTTATTCCCTCTTTCCCTCACCTCCTCCCCCAGACGGCAAGTAATCCAATATATGTTAAACATGTGCAGTTCTTCTATACATATTTCCACAGATATGCTGCATAAAACAAATTAGATTAAAAAGGAAAAAAATAAGAAAGAAAACAAAATGCAAGCAAACAACAACAAAAAGAATAAAAATTCTATGTTGTGAACCACACTCAGTTCCCAAGTTCTCTTTCTGGATGCAAATGGCTCTCTTCATCACAAGACCATTCGGAACTGGCCTGAATCATGTCATTGTTGAAAAAAAAGTATCTATTCTTGATCAATTCAGTGTGCCTGAACTTTTAAATCTTTGTGCCACTGGAGCAGGGCTGGGGTGCAGCTAACATAACACAGCAGAGAATCACACACTTAAAAATCACATAAAGGATGAAAGCTATTTTAAAGGTTATCTAATCCAATTCCATTATTTCAGAAATGTGTAAATTGAGGCCCTCTAAAGTAAAGACTTGTCCCAGCCATACAATTAGTAGACAAGCTAGCACTGGAACCCAAGCCTCTAAAAAAGAAATCTATACATGGCTTTGGAATGCACATGTATGGCTGAATTTTGCTTCAGTCTTATAGCTACTTCAGCTATTATTAAAACAAATTTCTACTCCTTGAACACATATCTACTGATGATGGAAATGTTTGCTCTAGGTGTGACAGGAAATAGGGCAAGAATGGGAGGAAAAGGGAACAGAGCAACCTCGTAATTACATGAGAGCCATGGATGATCTTCAAAATAAATAAACAAACAAATGAAAGAATAAATAAATAGAAAACTTGGTATTGAGTTGGCCTATGAAAACTAGAGCATATGGATTGAGTCATAGAGAAAAGACAGGAGGACACAGCATTATAGAAAGAAAGAAGAAGGGGGACCTACTGTTTTCTCTTGGGACTCAAAAACCTCCTGGGCTTCTTCAAAGGAGCAGCTCTCCTCCACACACTTCCTTTCAATGTTCCCTTGTTTCAGTTCCTCCAGAAATTGGTTCTCTCTCTTTCATAGTCTCAAGATCCTGGTGGCTTCAATTTTTCTTAATTCATCAATTTTAGGTATCTTTAAGTGAAGGGCCAATAATAGAAAGAATCAATGCTCTTTTAGTCATTGTCCAATCCTGTATGGAAAGGCTTAGCAGAAGTAGATTCATCAGCACCTAGAGAACAATTCTGATTGTTATAAAACTACATCCCGGGTTAGGTAATGAAATTCAGGAAGACAGGGAAGTTTGAATGTAGTGGGAACAGCAGACTCTGGTCATTAAAGGATTATGCTTTCAAATTCATAGAATTCCATTGGTCAGATAAAAAGGATCCTTTTTCTTATCTTTCTCTCAATGAAGGATCTGCTTTGTGTTCTCACCAACATTGAGAACTACTGGCCATCCCATAGACAGTTTTGGCAACCATAAACTCCTTGGCATTTTGATTACAAAATCATTTAATATCAAATGTCTGGTTCTTCTCTATTTCTCTTATTCAGTGGTTTGATGGAACTCACATATCTTAATCTGCCATTAGTCAATGGCACAACTTTTTTTTTTCCAAGTGGTTTCTTAAGTCTGCTATCTTGGAAAGAATATCCCCTTCCTCCCACCCCAAGCCTTCTTATAAGAGCATAGGTAGTTATAGAAGTGGATTGTATAGTACCCTCCTTAGCTATATCCTACTTATGCATTGAAAACCCCTCAACTCTACCACTAGTTTCATCAAGTGATGTATTTATTCCATGAGCACCAAGGAATTTCCAAAAATCAAACTTCTTTAGCTATACCTTCATGGTCGAGGATTTGGAGAGGAACCTGAAAGTGCTAATTGCCATGAACCTGTGTGTTCCTTACTAGAACTGCCTTCTGCTCTTTAAGTTTGTTCAGAGGAGATGTGAATGGTAAGGAAGTTCCAGTACTATACCCCCACTCCCCCACACTATATATAGTACCATGTAAGCATTCTGCATAACTAGAATTAGTCTCACTCAAAGCAGAAATATTGGTTGAATTTAGACACATCAGTCCTATGATATCCTTCTCTTCAATGGCACCTACAGATACTTCAAAATAACTCAAATCAAAGTGGTCCCTGATAAGTTTCAGAGAGATTTAGAGGTAGCAAAGGTGTTTTAGCTTTTGTCAAATGAGTTTTATTAATTATTACTTGGGAGTCACTGTTTGGTTCATTAGGATATTATAACTTTTATATTTTCAAGGAAATACTATATATCTTATTTTCCCCTTTTTCTTCCTGTGCTATTGAGACATGTAATAGCTATTAAGGCCCCATTCTGAAAAACCTCCCCTTTCTCTGTCTATCCAAATCCTTCCTAAAATAAATCCTACTTCAACCAACTAATATTTATTAAATATTTATTATGTTATCAGGCACTGGGGATTTAAATATGAAGAATGAAATAATCTCAAATTAATTGCAAGTATAATGAGTTATATTCTGATGAGGAAGACATCAAATATTTATGAAAATATTGATCCACCCTAGCCTACAAAGGCAATAATAATAACAATAATAATGATAAACTTCACTTATATCAAGCATCCTAGAAGTCTTAGTGGCATTTTAAAATTAAACATCCTGTATAGCCCTTTAAAGTCTACAACGTATTTTCTTCATATTGACTCTGTAAAATAAGTAATATAAATATCATTATCCCCATCTGAGCCTTTCCAGAAGTTAAAAGAGATTAAAAGACCTGCTGAAGGATACTTACAATTGCTAAGTATCTAATGTGAAATTTAAATCAGCCTCTTACCCTGAAGTCTACCACATATTCTACTATGCTTCTCAATTCTTAAGCCAGTTGTATAGTCTGTTTACCATTTGGGTGTTTAATTATTTATTATTTTATGCCATTCACTCCAATTTCATGTATATTAGTCTTCTCTCCCTATACATTAACTCCTAAGTAGTCCAGAAGTGTCATAAACTCACAGACCATATCTTATACAAGGCGTCTCAAAAATCTTAATGTGGTTTTAAACTTTTATAACTTAAATTCACTAAAACTTTTGGTACACCCTAATTTGTGTGTGTGTTGGTGTGTCTGTGTGTGTCTGTGTTCCATCGTACCTAGCATGGGATTAGATAAATAGATGTTGCTGATAAGGCTTGATTGAAAAAAAAAAAGATAATTTCAAGTTACCACAGTGGAGGGAGTATATTCTCATTAGAGAAATCATGGGATTTGGTCAAGGAGAGTGAATTGCCTGAATCAGAAAAATTAGAAAAACAAAACAAAACACACATGCATGCATGATGAGCTGCATTATTCCCATGAGTTATGAGTCTCTGCCTACTGTGAAGATCGTGTATTTTAAAATCAGCCGGAGTCAGGAATTCAGGTTAGGGGAAAATCGTCAGTCTTTATTCTCAGTGAAGAAGGATCGGAGGTGGAAGAGAATGGGCAATGGCAATGTGTGTAGCTAAGTCAAGAAGCTAGCTAGACCAGCAGCCACACAACCAGCAGCTAAGAGTATGGAACCAGGCCCAATCTCTCCCAGCTTCTCTTCCTGTCTCTCTCTGCCTCCACCCACCAAAATCGTCATTTCCTATACAACACATCAGAACTTGCACAGAGAGTGGGTGGGGGCCATTCTTTATCCAAGCATGTATATTAATAGAGTATAGCCCAATTACTATTTAGCCTCAAGGACTTGGGACCTCAGTGCATCAACTCAAACCTCAGCCCATTATAGCCTAACTGACTGTGCTCCAGCCATGCAGAGGAAGATCAGATCCAGGACCAGGACTGTTGTAATCAGTGAGAACTTCCATGTCATGATGAGAAAAGGAAATAAAATGCTTCAGAGGTTACAGAAATTCTGAAGCAGAAAAGACAAAAAGATACCTCAGAGAAGGAAAAGACACACACAGGTAAAAGGGATGGAAAACAAGAATGTCAAGGCATTTTAAACATTCCTATCTTTTTCAGTCCCAACACTCCTACTGACATACTCAACTCCCTCAATCTAATATTTGATAATTTTGCTTTTTATCTCTTACATCTGATTTTTCTTTCCCACAAAGTAGTAAACTTTTTTTGACTAGGAACCATGTGTTTTATTTTCTGATTCCATTCACCTACTATAAACACTGGTCTGTGCCCACAAATTAGTTGCATCTTTGTGTGCATTTATAATCTTGTGTGACCCTGGGCTAGGCACTTTGTGAGTAGTGTATATAAAATATAAAATGTAATATAAATATATATAATATATAAATAAAAATTAATATAATGTATAATTTCTGCCCCCAAGAGGTTTTAAATCTTTTAAGAGATATACAATCTGAAAGCATCAGTATAGCAAGAAGCTGAGGCTTGCCTTTGCCAACTGATCCTTTGTTGGAATGGATTCTGAATGAAGAAAGACAAGATAAGATTGGATGAGCTAGAATAGTCCCACCTCTACCCACAAGTTCACTGAACACTGTTTGCCCTCTTCTCCTTCCCAAAGGAGTGATATTGGCTGATGTCACATTTGCCAGATGGAAACCACTGGCTATTCTGAAAGGCTGGAGGCCATATCTCTTACTTTGTGAAATAAGAGTCCATTCTGGCTTGTATTATTAGGGTTTAAAAGGAAGAAAAGGAAAGAGGAATGCAATTTTTTTTCCTTTCAGGATAACAGGCAATCAGCTCATCCATATGGGATTGAGCCTATATTTTCTCAATACTATCCACATCTTTTCCCCAGTTATCCCCTCAATCTCCCTGCAGGTCCCCCCAAATAAATCCAAGTTGTCAGAATGAATACTCACCTTATGGGGAGATCAGGGCTGTGGTGGCTTCTGGAGCCCTAAGGACAGCCACCAGCTAATGATTGACATCTTGTAAATATTGACAAGATATATGGTCTACCCTGGCCACTGCCCAATCAAACATGATTGTCCACAATTTATTTCCTTTCTCCTATAAGAGTGAAGAAAACTTCCTGATAGCCTCTTCTTAGGTAAAGGGGATCTTCAAGGTTCACACCTTGTTCCTTCTTGGGAGGCAATAAATACCTTCGAATATAAATAAATATATAAATAAAAACTTCACTCATCATCCTCCTGAACCTGGCAGCAACCCCACTCAACTTGTCTCTCACTGCTTCTCAAAACTCACCCTCCCCTTCAATCAGGCTGGCTGCTTCGCCTTCCTCCCACTTTTTCCCATTCTTGTGTTAAACCTCACTCTTACCCTGTTCCTCCCATCAAGAATTGATTGATTGATTTAATTCCAGGAAGACTTTCTCTTAGGTAGCAGAAGAAGCCATCTTAATAGATATGAAGTGAGAGAACCTAATAATGTGGTCAATTTCATAGTATTACAGATTTAAAATTGAAAGGGATCTTAGAGACCAACCCCTTCATTTTCCAGATAAGGAAATTGAGGTTAAAACTGATTAAGTGACTTGTCAGCCAGCTACACCTAGTTAATAAAAGTAAAAAAATAAGGTTTTTTACTTGTCTTACTGATTCCAAATCAGTCACTATGATATTTGAATTTAAACTTTTCAACTCCTTTCTTTCCAATCAGCTGACTCTTTACTATCTTTAGTCAAAGGCAATTCTCACCTCACCCCAACCCCAGGGCACCTCCCTACAGAAGGCACGGGAAGTCCTGTTTTTTCTATGATCAAGAGATAGACAAAACGAGACAAGAGAGGAAGAGGAAGAGAGAGAGGAAAAGAGAGAGAGAGGGACAAATCAAGACAGAGAAAGACAGCGAGAGAAAGACAAAGAGAGACAGAGACAGAGAGGAAGAGAGATGGCAATAGAGATATAGAGATAGACACACAAAAACAGAGAAATAGAGAGACAGAGACAGAGAAGAGACAGAGACAGAGAGGGAAAGAAACAGAGAGGGAGAGACACACAGAGAGAATTGCCTGATTGGAGTTTACACAACCAACAAAGTTGACTCACCCATGCCAGGAAATCCTGGGCATCACCAGTGATTACCCAGCCTTGGAAATAAGTACACACCCTTGACCTGGTCACATTGATTTTGACCCAGGAGTTCTTTCTAACAGTGGTTGCTAGAGTTCTTTGCTTCTCTTTTTGTGTGTGTTATATTTGAAAGCTAATCCAATTATGAACACTCCAAGATATCTTTTTGATATCTATTCCAAAATGCCTTCTCTCATCACCCCAGATAAAAATTATTATTACTTCTCTCTATGAACTCCTATAGTAATAATTGTTATCTCTTTATTTCTATGACACTTAGCATCTGAAGCTTTGAATAATAATTGTATGCATGTAGTTATATTGCAGAAACAACATAGTATAATGGGAAAATTATAGTAGCTAGGCTGTTCTTTGGATAGAGCACTGGACTGGGAGTCAGGAGGACTTGAGTTCAAATATGGCCTCATATACCAACTGTGGGATCCTGGGTAAGTCACTTTGCCTCAATCTGCCTCAATTCCCTCATCTATAAAATAAAGATAATAACATTTACTTGCTAGGATTACTTATGGATTAAATGGAATGATATTTGTAGGGCGATTTGCAAATTTTAAGCACTATATAAATGCTTTTTATTATTATAGCAATTATTATCTATAGTCAAGAGATACCAAATTTGAATCTTGACATTAACTATGTCCTCATGTGAAAAATTATTTAATCCCTTTAAGCTTCAGTTCCCTCATCAGCAGAATAGAGATAATAATAAATAAGGGTTATCACATGGATCTGAGTGTATGTTTTAGGTCCTTGGAAATGGATATGTGCCTTGGTCTTTTTCTGTGGTACATGTGTTCCTGGCTCTTGCTAAAGAGCATGCTACTGGTTGGTCAAAAAGGATTAGCTACTGAACATTGCAGAGGATGAACTTTTATATAAGGACCTCCCTTCTCAAACGAGTTGTACAAAATCTTTTCCCTGTCCTTTTAGAAAGACACTTTGGGACTGTGGCAGGTCTTCTTTGGACTTCCTCTGAAGGGAGAAGGGAAATTCTACGTACACACACACACACACACACACACACACACACACACACCACACACACCAGCAGCAGCAAAGGCTGCTCATAGCTAGAACACACGTGAGTGAGAATATGTACTTACCTAGGCAAATCAATCTGAACCTTCAGACCCTGGGTGCCTCTTTCCTCCCTGAACACAGGTCATAGGCTTATAGGATTATATATTTAGAGCCAAAAAAGGATCTAAAAGGTCACTTAGTCTAACTCCTCCTTGCCACAACTCACCAAGGGACCCACAACTAGTAAGTGTCCAAGAAAGCAATCCAGATAACAGTATTTCTAGTCCTGTCAACAATATGAGAGTTTAAGAGTTCCTAGGTTCTTGAGTCTATCCTGACTGCCTAGGAGGAGGGACTGCATGCAATTACATCACTTCTGTGCACTAACAGGATCCTGTTGTGAAGGGACTAAGAAAGTTTAAACCATGCCTTGGGTGGCCAAGAGATCTGGGTCTTATGAGTCTGTCAGATAGGAAGATATGAAATGAAGGTGAAAAGTCTGTTTGACAGTCTCCCAAAGTTGCTGTTTTTCTTTAGCTTCCTAGGAAAGTATAATAAGTGTGGTGCTATTATTTTAAGAGTGTTATACTTTCAGGATTTTCTTTCCTTTTAAAAAATAAAATAAATAGCTGTCCTATACGTGATTTCTATTTAGTATCATGAGTACCTTTCCTAGAGGAGGTAAGGAGTACTATATAGATATATAGATATAGATATGCATATAATCATTTGATATACATATAATCAATTTGAACATGGAAGGAAAAATGCCACTCACATCTCTTTCTTAGAGAATATGTGTTACCAAGTACCCTTTCTCCCATAAAAATGAGAAATAATCAAGTACTTGCACAGATGAGCAAACTCACAGAGTTCTTACATTGTATCAATCCTTCCTAATCATCACTTTCTAGAGGAGAAGCTGACAAGGGATAAAAAAAAAAAAGGCCTAAGACTGGGGAAAAGAAGACCTATCTCTGGGAGATAAGGAGAGGGGAAGGGGAGTGCCATGGGCTAGGAGTGAACAAAGGAGGAGGTGAGAGAGTCACACTTTTAAAAGTGTCTTGATCTTTTTGTTCTGTTAAATCTTAGTATGGTAAGGAATTTGTGTTTGAATTCTCATGCTACATCCCTGACTTCCATCCTCCACAGCAAGCTCTCACACCACAGCCTTTTGGTTTCACAGACAAAATAAAATAGTCCCTATAAGACTTAAGGATAATAGAGGAAAAAACCTTCTATTGATCCAAAACAAAACTTCCACTACTTTTGAAAGATTGTCTCTTCCTTAATTTTCCAGGTTGGATTCTCAGGCACATAAAGTCGGATGGATTGGAAGGGATCACTACTCCCACATTTTGCATGTGTTTTCCTTTAAAAAGAATAGTGAAGATGCTGTGAGTCATATGGCAAAAACTTCCAGACAGTGTGTGAAGTCCAGAGATAGGTGCTAATCAGAGAGTTCCAGAGACATATCAAAGATGAGAGGTTATCTGAAGTATCTGCCATGTACACTGAGCACCCTTCCTACAATTCTTTTGGGAGAGATTCTAGACGTAAGTTAGATCTAAACTTTGTTTAAAATATTTTTATCAGAGTTCTACTCTAGCCATAATAGAAGCAAAATGACCCCCGCAAAAAATTAAAAAAAGCTTGACTTCTCTCTTTGGAAACCTGGTGCCCGAATATTGTCTTCATGGGAGTACAGACTCAGAGCTACTTTTTGGAAGGGAGGAAATATGATATAATGCAGAAGTTATCTCACAGCATTACAAGAAATTCAAATAAGCTATGGAAGGAAAATATGGGCATTGGGTTGCCTATGGCTGTCCAGTTCTGCCCCTCTGACTTTCTGTCAGTGTTCCTGGTCCTACCAGAGGTTATGTCATATGCAAGACTTAGTATTTAATGTAGAGGAAATTTGAAAAGAAAAATGCAAAAAAAAAAAGTTTTTCACTAGTCTTAAAAAGAGTCAACAGAAGTTGTTGACAGGTCTGAGAGACTGGAAACATATAGACTTCAGGCACCTGAAGGCAAGAAAAAGATTAAATGTAATTCACTTACCCTAACTGTTGAGTATCTTCCTTTGAGAAAGCACATCAACAAGTTTTGAAGAAGTCCTCATCAGTCAAGTATTTAAATGAATAAGTTTAATAATGAATGAGTTTAATAAATACTCTTACTCTATATTAGGCATTGTTCTAAGAGCTGGTGATAAAAAAGAAAGACACAGATAAACTTTGCCTTTAAGTGGGCGAATCTATTTAGAATCTAAATATACTAAGTACCTAATTAGCAAGAATAATTATTTAAAAGAAAGTTATTTTTATTTTTACAAATACATGTAAAAATAATCTTCAACATACATTTTTGTAATACTTTGCATTCTAAATTTTCCAAAAAAAAGGAAAAATAAAAGGAAGTTAGCAGATGGTCCTTAGGCAGGGTGATCTTTCTAACCCAGTGGTTGCCCCAATCCTTTCCCTGGTGGTGGCCCTACCAACAATGGCCTTGTGGTATCTTCATGGTATCCTGGGATCTCCATGTCCCCATCATGGTGCAATACCCCTGGTTTGCTATATAGTGTTATGGATGGAATGCTGGACCTGAGTCAGGAAACCTGAGTTCAAATCAAGCCTTAGACATTTACTAGCTGTATGATCCTGGGCAAATCACCTCAACTCTGTCTACCTTCATTTCCCCATCTGTAAAATGATGATAATAATAGCTCTCAGGGTTGTAATAAAGATCAAATGAGAAAATATTTTTAAAAAGCTTAGTGCAGTTCTTAGATTATAACCAGGAAGGGTAATTAATAAACCCTTCCTTCCTTCTTTCTTCCTTCTCTTTCTCCCTTTCTCCCACCCTTCTTTTTTCCTTCCTTCCTTCCTTTCCTCATTCTTCCTTTTTTCCTTCCTTGCCTCTCTTCCTTCCATTCTCCCTCCCTTGTCCTCTTTCCTTTCTTCCTTCCTTTTTTCCTTCCTTAAGGTCTTATATATTTGAAATCTTAAATCTTTCCCTGAGGTTTTTTCATACCATAACCACTTCTCATCCCATCCCACCCCACCCTGGTCATACTCAACAGAATTTGTTTCTGAAAGTTCATAATTTACACTAATAGTAGAGCAAGGGATAGTCTACCTGTCATATTTGTGGAGAAAAGAAGAATTAATGGCCAAAGAAGAACTGAAGAGCATTATGAAATACAAAATAAATAATTTTGGTTACATTAAATTTTAAAAATTGCACAAATAAAGTCAATGCAGCCAAGATTAAATATTTTAAACAGAAAACTGGGGAAAATTTTTACAGCCAGTATTTCTGATAAAGACTTCATTTATGAAACATATAGAGAACTGATTCAAATATAAGAATACAAGTCATTCTTCAATTGATAAATGGTCAAAGGATATGAACAATTTTCAGATTAAGAAAAACATTTCTAGTTATATGAAGATATTCTAAATCACTATTGATTAGAGAAATGCATATTAAACAACTCTGAAATTGTTTTTTAATACATTATTGATAGAATTGTGAAATAATTCAACCATCCTGGAAAACAATTTGGAACTGCCCAAATGGCTATAAAAGTGTGCATACCTCACTGCTGCGCAGTCTCACTACTGGGTCTGTATCCCAAAGCGATCATAAAAAAGGGAAAGGGATCCATAAGTACAAAAATGTTTGTAGCAACTCTTTTTGTAGTGGCAAGGAACTAGAAATTGAGTGGATGTCCATCAGTTGGGGATGACTGAATAAGTTAGGGTATATGAAAGCAATGGAATGTTATTGTTCTATAAGAAATGATGTCAGCTAATTTCAGAAAAGCATGAAAAGACATGAACTGATGCTGAATGAAGCGAGCAGAACCAGGAGAACATTGTAACAAAATTATGTGATAATCAACTGTGATAGATTTTGCTCTTCTCAGTTGTGATTCAAGGCAATTCCAATAGATTTGGGATGGAAAATAACATCCTTATCTAGAGAGAGAACTACAGAGATGGAATGTAGATTGAAGCATAGTATTTTCACCTTTTTTTTGGTTTGTTTCTTCTTTTCTAATGGCTTCTTTCTTTCTTTCTTACAGTTTTTTCCTTTTGGTTTGATTTTTCTTGCACAACTTGACAAATATGGAAATATGTTTAAAAGGATTGCACATATTTAACCTATACTGGATTTCTTGCTGTTTTTGGAGAGGGGAAATAAGGGAGAAAAATTTAGAACACAAAGTTTTATAAAAATGTATGTTGAAGATAATCTTTACGTGTGTTTGGAAAAATAAAATACTATTGGGGGAAAAAAGAAAGTTCATTTCAGGAGTCTTTTCTTTCCCTTGATATGTCCTATGGTGCTCATCCTATACGCCAGAATTGCTTGGTATCACTCTGACAGAGGCAACATGGAGAAGTAGAATGAGTACATTATGCCATTACTAACTGAGGGAATTTAGGGACTGGCCTCTATAAAATGAGGGACCTGAACAAGATGATCACAAAGATCCCTTCCAACTCCAACATTTAATGATTCTATGGCAAGGATTGTGTTTTATCTTCCCTAGTGCCTAGCAAAATGACTCACTTGTACTAGTATCTCAATATTTGTTGAACAAATGAATCTCATTCCATAGTCCTATCTTGGGATATGGGGCTAAATTTTCTCCCCTACTTATTCATTCTATATTTAAATTTTTTTTGACAGTTAACTCTTATCTCTTGTAGTTTTAATTGATGAACTCTTGAAATACAGCTCTGAAAAAGCTGACTTTCATAAAAACCCAGTGGGATTCAAATGGAGCTACTTGACTATACTTTTAAACTCAAATCACTTAGGCTCTCACTGATTGGCCAATAATAGGTCCCAGTACATGTCTCATTTACTTCTTGTTTTGGTTTTGATGGCTCTAAGTGAGGGAAAATTGCAATCGTCTCTGTTCTGGCCAGAAACTCTGAGGGTCTTCCCGTTCCAGATTGATGCTTTTGAGAGGGCAAACTAGATCATCTTTTTTCCCCCTCAGTTCTTACCTAGCTTTTAACCACTGTTGTTTCAGACAAATTGAAACCTGGGAAACATCTTAATTTAAAATGGCCACAATCTTTCATCGGGAACCATTGCCAATCATCCTAACCTATGTCTTGCTACTGGACTCCGATGACTATGGAAAGCTCTGTCTCATTTAAATCCAACTCACTTATAACCAGCACATCTCCCCGTGTTTTTCTCGTATCTCCCTTCCTGATAGATTTTATTCAGATACCCACTGCCATTCTGCTCTCTGTAGGGAGTCTGAATCTTTGCCAGATTCCATTTCCTCTCATTTTTAAGGTTGAACCTTACCAAGAGTCCCTGATAAATTAAGTCATATGACATTGTTAATGATTTAACAAGTTATCCATCTCAAGGGCAGACTTTAAAAAGAGGAGCCTAGAGAGAATAATGCTTAACCCTAAAGGGTAACTAATTATGAGTTGGTCAGACTTTGTGAAAGGATAGTGAGGAAAATATTTTGGAGTATGTAGGACTTCCCCTCAAATCATACTATGTAGGCAAACCACCTATTCATGCATACTCTCTGTTGTAGATGCAATAACTATAGTAAGATAATTCACAAATTTCCACTAGATCTTAAATGTCTTTTAATATTTTTATTAGAGCTGGAAGGGGAAAAATATTGACTGGTTTATATTTTGTTCCTTATTTAATATCACAGAGTTTTGATAATGGGAGCTGGGAAGATCTGAGTTCAAATTCAGTTTTAGATATTTACTTATTCTGTGACTTTTGACTTAACTTCTGTCTGCCTCAGTTTCCTCCTTTGTAAATTGAATATAATGAGAATACCCACCTTACAGGGTTGTGGGATACCACAAAGTATTATTGTAAACCTTAATGTGCTAGCCATGATGGTGATGATGATGGTAGTGGTAGTGGTAGTTATGAAGATGATGATGATGATAAGTTCCAACATCCTTAATTTTTGTAGATGAGAACACAGACTTTCAGAGAAGCTAAGTTACTTATGTAAAGTCCCACAGGAAGGAGAACTGGAATTATTACTCAAGTTTCCTGACTTCTAATCTCATCTTCTTTCCATGATATGTTGTTTCTTCCAGTCCCCACTTTTATAAATGGACATCAAGAAGGACAAAGAGGAGATCACAGGACCTGGGCCTCAGTTTCCTCACAGATGATATTTAGGGCCCCTTCCTACTCTAAAATTCTCTGATTCTATGAAATACATAAGATAAATTCTTAGGCCATGAATAACTAAAGGTTATTTATATCCCTGGATAGTTCAATGGTCTTTCACATTTGCAAAAAACAAACAAACAAACAAACAAACAAAAAAAAAAACCCTGGGGCAGCTAGGTGGCCCAGTGGATAGAGCATCAGCCCTGAAGTCAGGAGAATATTAGTTCAAATTTGGCTTCAGACACTTAACCACTTCCTGTGTATTTAATATATACTTTAACATATTTAACATGAATTGGTCAACCTGCCATCTGGGGGAGAAAGTGAGGGGAAGGAGGGGAAAAATTGGAACAAAAGGTTTTGCGATTGTCAATGCTGAAAAATTACCCATTCATATATCTTGTAAATAAAAAGCTATAATAAAAAAATACAACATGAATGCATAAAGGGAAAAAACCTGACTGTTGCTTATGATCTTAGACAAGCATTTAAACCGTATAAGTCATAATCTCCTCATATTTAAAGTGAAGAGACTAGACTACTACATGATTTATGCCCTTTCACCTCTCAGTCTATATCAGGGTGGGGAACATCTGGTCAACTCTTCAGCCAGCAAAGACTCCTAAGAATTGAACTCTACCTTCCCCTATTATCCCTCAATGATTCTTCCCCAACCTTTTGTCAAATAGTTAAAGATTTACAAATAAAGGACAATGTAGAGTTCCAAAGGACCTCAGTTTATAGTCCAATGCTTTCCTTTTCCTTATACCAATGAAGAAATGAAGAGAGTTTCTGGAATTGTGTAAGGTCTGTGAAATCATTTGCCAAGGCAACTACGGTCAATGACGAGCTGAAAGCTAAGTACAACAAACTTCTTACTGCTTGAGTTCTATAAACTGATAATTTTGCAAGTCCCTCAAGTGATGTTAGGAATATCCAAATGATCCTTGGCAGAAAAAAAGGCTCCCCATCCCTAATCTTATGTCCTTAGTACTAGAAAACAGGAGATGAAGCCTTTTTCCTTTTGCCCCTAGTTCTACTAAGTATAGAGTAAAGGTAAAGGAATTACTCCTAACTTTACTAACTTACTAACTCCTAACTTTACTTTACTTCTTACTTTACTAACTAGTAAACTAACTAGTAAACTAGTAAACTAGTAAAAAAAAAAGTTATTAAGGAGAGTAGGAGTCTACTCCTCTAATACTTAAGAGTCCTTGGCTTAATGCAATTGATGTGGAGTTGAAAAACTGGTTTTAAATCATCACACTTCTATAAGTCCCTTCCTTGCTTCTCATTGATTTACATTGTGATTTCTGATGTGAGTTATCTTATTTCCTAACCAATATTTCAGCCAGCAAAGACTCCTAAGAATTGAACTCTACCTTTCCCTACATTTCTTCCATGATTCTTACCCGACCTTTTGTCAAATAGTTAAAGATCTACAAATAAAGGACAATGCAGAGTTCCAAAGGACCTCAGATTAAAGTTCAATGCTTTCCTTTTCCTTTCACCAATGAAGAAACTCAGAGAGAGGAAATAATTTGCCTAAAATCATTGTAGGTAAAAGTGTTGCATATGAAGTTAGGAAGACTAACATTCCTGAATTCAACTATGGCCACAGACACTATTAACTGTATGAACCTGGGCAAGTCACTTAATCTTGTTTGTCTCAATTTTCTCATCTGTAAAATGAGCTGGAGAAGAAAATGGCAAACCACTTCAGTATTTCTGCCAAGAAAACCCCAAAGAGGATCACAAAGAATCAGACATGACTGAAACAACTGGGCAATAAAAATACAATTAAGTCTTTTAAGACTCCAATCTTAAATGACACCCAAGTGTCATTTCCTACAGAAGATCTTTCTCGTTTTCCCCCAGTTTCTAGAGCCCTCCCCTCTGAGAGCTTTTCTCCAATCTGTTCTGTATGTATCTTGCTTGTACCAACTTTTGTACATTTTGCCTCCCCATTAAAATGTGAAATTCTTAAAGGAAAGGACTATTAACCATTAACACAGTGCTTGGCACATAATTGGATCTTAATAAATGCTTGCTTTAGTTGATTGATAGAACCAGAATTTAAACCCAAGTCTTTGACTGAAATTTATAAAAAATCTTTTTTTAAAATAAATAACTGTATGTCTAGAGTTATGTATATGGAGTTCTCTTAACTTAGAGTTCATCTGTATTTTGTCAATTTGTAATTATGGATGTGCTTTAGTTGTTATATTTGAAACTCAAGAACCTTAGTAATAATTTAGTTCAGACCAGTAACTTTACAGATGAGAAAACTAAAGTCTGAAGATGTGAAATAATTTGTTCATTTTCACATAGGTACTCATTTATAGAGACCAAGAGTAAAATCTGGTCATCCAAACACCAAATCCAGTGTTTCATACATATCATTTTGTTTTCAATCAATAAAGTGTTTATTTAGGTTAATTAATTGATAATATTTATTATTACCCGACTATCCTCCAGGCATTGTGCTGGGTGTTGGGATACAAAGAAAGGCAAAAAAACCAAAAAAACAAAAACCCAAATCAATCCCTGCCCTCAAGGAGCTTACATACTAATGGAGGGCTCCTAAAGAGGTGACAACATATAAATAAATAGGAGCAGTAAGATATGTACAGATTAAGAGGAAGAAAACTTTGAAATGGAAGATTCATGTGAATGAAAGGACCAGAAGAGAACCCCTACAGCAGGTGGCATTTGATCTGAATCTTGAAGGAAGCCAAGAATGTCAAGAGGAAAAAGAAAGGAGAGAGAAAATTCCAGGCATGAGGGAGAAGTAGGTCAAAGGCATTGTCTGGAGATGTGTATATAGGGAGATGCTATATGGCAAGTTCAAAGAGAGGTAGGTTCTTGTCTTATTCTATTGGCATCTCCTCTCCATCCATAGTAGGTGCTTAATAGCTTTCAGATTAAGAGAAAAATAAGTATGGACATGGGTAAGCTTTGCACTCTGTTTAATGCCAGTGGAAGGCCCATCATCTCACTTTGGGTTCTGAACTCCACTGAGTCCTTCCCTAAGGACTAAGGTGCTGATTCACTCTTTGATGAAAGTTCTTTTGCTTTGATGTGGTCCTGCATCCAGCTGAGATACTGGCTGACTTTGGTGTAGATGCCAAAGTTGTTTGGTCGCCCACAGCCCTCTCCCCAGCTCACCAGGCCCACTAGGAACCATGTCCCCCGGAATTCTGTAATCATAGGGCCCCCACTGTCCCCCTCACAAGCATCGCGCCGGTCACCAAGGATTCCTGCACAGAGCATATTCTCTGAGACGCTGTTTTGCATGGTTTGAGAGCATTCAGTATGAGAGGCCAGGGGGATTTTGATGAACCTGAGAATATAGGTGCGGTTCTTGGACTCTTCAAACTGACGGCCCCAGCCTGTTATCACCATTTCCTTCCCCACCTTCATGAGCTCTCTATGGGCCAGTCCCTGGTTGGGAAGGCAGATGGGCAGGATGTATTTGGAGAAGGCAACGGGCTTGTTCAGGTAGAGCAGTGCAATGT
This sequence comes from Sarcophilus harrisii, assembly GCF_902635505.1. Lineage (NCBI taxonomy): Eukaryota > Metazoa > Chordata > Mammalia > Dasyuromorphia > Dasyuridae > Sarcophilus > Sarcophilus harrisii. The sequence goes on from NC_045428.1 coordinate 320,010,072, forward strand.
CATTGTCCGAGGTACTTTTGGTGTAGTTTGGGTGCACAATAGTTTCCTGTATGCTAAAATCCATCTCTGAATTCTCGTGCCGCCGTATGTTGTATTCACCTGGCACAAAGAAAAGGTGTCAGGAGACCCAGAGAGAGGGGGAGAGAGAGGGGAAAAAAAAGCAAAAAAAGACTCAGAAACTGTTCTTCCACCTGTTTCTTTCCCCCAGCAAATGATTGCCCACATAAAGAAATATACAGGCAATGCACTCCTTCAAAGCAAGTCCGGGATTAGAGTCTCTCTATTCTGTGTTTTGACTGTAGTTTGGCATAAAGTAAAAGGTGCTAGAATTGCAGATCAAAGATCAGAGTTTAAGTCCATTTCTGCTATTTCCTACTTATATGATCTTAGGCAATTCAATTATGCTCAGGGGATCTCAATTATCTCTTCTGGGGAAAATGTAGCCTGCCTTAGAACATATTAAACTCAGACAGAAATCGATACATATAGCCTCATATTGCCTTAGAAAACCACAAAGTAACATTATCTACAATGTATTGAATCTTTGTTTTCTTAAACATTTCCCCGTTACAGTTTAGCCTGGTTCCTGCAGTAGGAAGTTTTGTGAATTGCATGCTGCCCACAAGCAGCAAGTCTGACACCTCTGAATACTTGGTCACTCCTTCCATCTCTCAGTCTTACAAACAGCTAGGTGGGATAGTGGATAGCATGCTGGACTTGAAGTCAGGAAGATGTGCGTTCAAATCTAAGCTCAGACACTTCCTAACTCTGTAATTTGGAAAGTCACTTTACCTCTTTCTGCCTGTTTCCCAGTTTATAAAACGGGGATCTTAATAAGATCCCCCCACCAACCATGGTTGTTATAAACTGAAATAATATTTGCAAAGTGCTTTGGAAACCTCAGGTAGTATATAAATGTTAGCTACTGGGAATCTCTCCATAATCACACACACAGAGGGTCGTCTTTATGTTTATGTTGAGTGGGCATTCAATTAATTCATTCAACAAATATTTATGAAGCACATATCATATATGCTAAGCACTGGGAGTAGGAAGATAGACACAGAAGCCATCACTGACCTCCAGAAGCATGTGTGCAAACATCAGTAAATATAAAATATTTGTATAAATATATATGCATAAGCATGATAAATATGGAAATATATTTAGAAGAATTACACATGTTTAACCTGTATTGGATTACTTGCTGTCTAGGGAAGGAGGTAGGGAGAAGGGAGAGAGAAAAATTTGGAACACAAGGTTTTGCAAAGGAGAATATTGAAAACTATCTTTGCATACATTTTAAAAATAAAAAATATTATAATTTAAAAAAATAAAACTTAATTTAAAATTATATATATAAAACAAAATATAAATACAAGTAAATTCAGAATATAGTTGTGGAAGGAAAATACTAGCAATTTTAGGTTTGGAGATCAAGATGAGCTTTGTGTAGGTGGGCGGACTTGAGCTAAGCCTTGAAAGAATGAAGAGAGTCCAAGAGATAGAACTAGGCAGAAGGAACAACTTTGGTAAGGACGAAGAGATGAAATATCAAATAGGAGAAAATCAAATGGATCCATTTAAGCTACATAATGGGGGTGGGGGAAACCCCATCACCTAAATATTTACCAATTGCTAGACCATCATAGTACCTGAAAATTCATCATTATAAATCCATTTATTTGAGTTAAGGAGGCATCTCCCAAAAGATACTCTATAAAATCCTGTTATTTTACATAATGAGAATTTTGCTTCTCTGGGAGAATTTCAGTCCTAATAATATTTTCCCCTATTATGTACACCAATTAGTTCATACAAAATATGTTTAAATTTCTCCAAGCTCCTTTTACCCAGGTCGTCATCTAGACCTGTAGGCCAGTCAATGAATTCCAAAACCCCAAATGGAGCTCAGACAATTAATACAGCTTGCACTAAATCATTATCTTTCTAAATATAGCTTCTTTTGAAATCTAAATATTCTTAGAAGGTTAATACAGTCAGAAATCAATAATATCTTATTCAGATGTTTGAAATCAGCGCACTGAGGGAATGGGAATCCTGAATGAGAGGGAGATAAGAAGACAGTTTTAGAGCATGGGATGTTCACTTTTCAGTGAGGACTAGGCACCTAAAAAGAGCAATATGAAGAACAAAATGCAAAAGAACAAACTTTGATCATCTGGGAATTTCTGTAAGATTTATTTAGCATATACTTAAATACTGCCTTGTAGTAGTAATTTCTTTATGAAGGTTATGTCCAATCTCCTAGATTTAAATCTTTAGTCTCCTCAAGGCCAGGACCTGATTCTGATCTGATTATATTTTTATTACCCAGAGAACCCAGTAGGATGTCATATAAATAATAAGTGTCATATAAATAACCTTAGTTCAATAAGTGTTTGATGGACACATCCGGCATCCTGGAGCTGAAATGTGCTTGATGCCATTACTTCATTTCTCCCTCTTTTTCCTACAGGGTAAACTTTGATTCAAGGAATTCAAAGGATGAAAGAAATGGATCACTCCCACAAACCCTCACTTTCTGTGCCTACTCTGTGCTGTAATGGAAAAAGTAATGAATTTAGAGCTGGGAAACCTGAGTTCCAATCCCAAATCTGCCAATTATTGCTTAAGAGATACTCGATAAATCACTGAACCTCTTTAAACCTGTCAAATTAGGAGGTTGTTCTAGATCATCTTTTATAATCCTTCATTGCAGCTCTAAATCAGATCATTCTTCCTATTCCCATTTTAAGCTGCTTATCTCAGGAGAACAATAACAATAATCTGGTGAAATTCTCTCAAAAGGTAAAGGACAGACTAGCATTCTTCATATAGATTATTTGAATCATAACAGATTTGGACAATAGAGAATCATTATGTTTCATGGAGGGATGCTGAATCATAGATTAAAAACCTTAGAGTTCACATTTAATTCCTTGATATTCTAAATGAGGAAGCTGAGGTCTAAACAGAATAAAGTGAATTCTCATATTTGCTTAGATAATTACAAAGTCAGGGCTAAGCCCTAAGTCTCTTGACTCTCAGTCCAATCAATGCTCCTTCCATTATAATACATTGCTTCTTATTATTTCACCCATAATGTTCCCACATAGGAACTGTTAAGTCCTTTTTAATGGAGTGCTCCTGTGTCTTTTCAGGTAGTTTTTTTTCCCCCTCTAGTTCTATAATGATGGAAAAAATGCTAGTTTGGGAAGTAGAGAATCCAGGTTCAAATTTCATCCCTGAAACTATTTGTATAGCCTCTTGGACCCTCAATTTCCTAATCTGTAAAATGGGAGGGTTGGGGTCAATGACCTTTCAAGTCCTTTGTAGTTCTAAATCTATGACCCTATGGACCTCTTGCAGTATAGTAAAAAAGGACTCCTTTCATAATAATATATTGCCTCTTATTATTTCACCCATAATGTTCCCACATTGAACTCAATGACTTCTCAAGTCCTTTCTAGTTCTAAATCTATGAGCCTATATGCCAGATTTTTTTTTGAATCCTGGTTCTGTTATCTATATGATCTTGAACAAGTCACTTCCTTCTCTGAGTTTTGGTTTTCCATCAATAAATCAAAGAGGGTGGACTAGATGATGTCTAAAGTCCCCTCCAGATCCAACCCTATGACTATGACAGGATATGATCCCTTCATCTTCATGGGATCCCTGTTTGGGGAACTGTTCCCACTGTTATGATCCTAACTCACATTTGTCTACCCCTTCATATTTGGCAAAACTGTTCTGATCCTTACAATAGCCCTTTGAAAGAGGTAGGGCAACTATTTTCTCCCCTTTTATTGAAGAAGAAACTGAATATACCAAGAGCTTGAGTAATTTGTTCAAAGATATACAGAACATTAAGCCAAGCATTTAGCAATAAAAAAATCACTTATCACCTTGGAGAGAGCAGTTTCAATCATGTTGATGAGAATTAAATCCAGACTGCAGGGGATTGAAATGTGATGGAGAAGAAAGTGGAGGTAATGACTGTAAATATTTTTACTGAAAAATGGAAGTCTAATATCTGATAAAGCCCTCTACCACTTCAATATTCAATATTTTTAACAAAAGGGATTATATACAGGACAGGTATTTTATAATTGCCATTTTACATGAGGACCATAGATCATAGAAAGAGTTAAGTGACTTAAGTCACAAAGCTAGTAAATAACAATCAGAAGTAGGACCTAGATTTTCTGTCTTCAGTCTAATTCCATTTCCCTTACAGCATAATGGTAAATATGTGACAGGGATGGGAAGTGCTGTAAAATTTAGACACCTCCTCTTCACTTAAAGTCTTCTTTTCATTGTGTTACATTACCATTTCATAGTAGAAGACATTGCTAGAGGACAGTTGTTTAACTAGAAAAAGTAGCAACCAGAGACCACACAGTTAGTTAAGGCAAAGTCAGAAGTACAAGTCAGATGGTTTTATGCTCTTGCCTCTGGAAACTCAGTGGGATAATGTGACTCAGATTCAGTCACCCTTCCTTGATGAACTGCTAGCCTTGGTCTGGATCCTAGTGAATCCTTTTCAAGGATGAACTACTTCTTCAAAGTCAGTTGGGCATCTATACAGAAATAAGCAGTCCCTGGAAACTCAGACCACTGTTTCTTCCTTTCCCTCAATCCTGATAAAAATAGAAATGGTTCAAATTCCGAGGGAGAGTCTCAGGAAAAAAATGACTATCTCCTCACTATTTTTCTGACTCTAGATACACAGGGTCACAGACACATAGAAGTTTCTAAAACCTCATGAAGAATCATAGAAATTAACAAAAAGAAATTTAAAGTAGTCTCTTAAATATCAGATATTAGTTGGAAAATGATTAAGATATTTTCTAATCTTTCCCACACCCCAAGCTTGCCTTCCCCAACACAAGCAGAGAGACCATGTGCAATTTCCTTACCAAGTCTTACTATAAGGTATTTTGGATGTTCCACACAGTGGGCTGCAGTTAGCACCCAAGAAGAGTGAATAAGGACACCCCCACACTTTAGTTTTGCCCTGGAGTCCAACAGTATCACCTGAAACAAGAGTTCACAGGATTCAGAGATGGAAAGAATGCTAGATATAGTTTACCCACTCATTTGGCAGAGGAGGAGAAACTAAGGCCACTTTTGTCTTTGAAGAATATGTTCAGCTTTGTTGAACACCTGATTTGGGTATGAAATCCAGTTTCCCTTGATTTTCAACTTGTTATATTCCAATTCTGTTATTCCTAACTTCTGATATGGAGCCTTTCTTTTTTTGGCTGCTTACAAAACAATCTACTTATCCTTATAATCCTGAAGTTTAATAATAATGTGTTTAATTAGGTTGAATTTGTGATTGACACTTTTGGAGGTGTGAAGTACAATGTTGTCTATTCCTTTAAGAAAGCATTCCTGAGGCATATTCTAATATTCTTTCTTTTTAGGGGGTATCAATAACTTAATACTTAGTTTATATGAATTTTGTAACACTCCACCCCTCCAGATTTATTACTTTTGTTTGCAAAACTTCCAAGTACTCTTCTAGATGAATACTTTTGGAACTTGTTCACTCCATCCTCTAGAAAAATTATTTCTGCGGTAGCTAGGTAGCACAGTGGATAGAGCACCAGCCCTGAAGTCAGGAGGACCTGAGTTCAAATGTAGCTTCCGACACTTAACACTTCCTGGCTGTGTGACCCTGGGCAGCTTAACCCCAATTGCCTTAGCAATAATAATAATAATAAATAAATAATAAATCATGTCTTTTTCTCAGTGAATACATTGTTTTGACAGCTTAACAAGTTAATGTTTAGGTTATCACTCTGGGTTTTGTTGCCCCCATTTACCCCCATCTAGAGCTATTACTTTTGTTTGCAAAATTTCCATTCTTCTAAATGAGTAGTTTTGAAATTTATTTGTTCTGTCCTCTAGAAAAATTATTTCTTTTTCTCAGTGAATACATTGTTTTACTTGCAAGTTGTCAAATTTCATAATTTTATCTTCATCTTTTAAAGAACGTTATCTTTGATAATTTTGCTCACTTCTCTTATTCCTTTATCTTCTTCAGTGTGTTTATTATTCACATTGATATAACTTGAGAGTTCCACCTTCATTTCTGGGGGACAATCACTGATGCTAAAGAGATAAAAATCTTTCAATTCCCTTTCTCTAGCCTTGACTCAAATTTCCATATGCTTCCTATACATCTTTACCTGGGTGCTTTATCACTCCATGAGCTTAATAGTTCTAAATTAAGATCATAAAGCCAGCAGAAAGAAGTGATTTTTTTTCTGTATAAAAATCTTATCTCTACATGTATGTCATTTGTATATTTCTTTTATTCTTTAGCTCCACAAGGACATAAATTGTGTTTTATTCATGTTGTATACAGAGGGTATGATATACTGTATTGTACTAGGTGGTATAGTGGATAGAGCCCTGACTCTGAAGATATGAATTCAAATCTACACTCAGATACTTACTAGGGAAGTGAATTTGGGCAAGTTATTTTACCTGTCTGCCTTTTTCCTCATCTGCAAAATGAGAGTGATAGAACTTACCTCCTAGAATTGTTGTGAGAATAAAATTAGATAATATTTTTTAAACTGAGATAACATTTGTAAATTTCTTTGTAAACCTAAAAGTACCATTAAATGCTAGCTAGTTATAGTAGTTGTAGTAATAATAGTAGTAGAAGTAGTAGTAATAATAATAGTAATAGTAGTGAGGAGGAGAGATAGTAATAATAGTAGTAAAAACTTGAGAATTATTTGAATGAATAAATAAATTAAAGGTGGTTATAATTCTGAATGGAGACTTTCTTACCTGCCATGGGCTGTCCCCTTTGTTTGCTGGTCTCCCTCCTAAGATTCGGATTTGTAATTCTTCAGAATTTGGCATTGGATAACTCACCTTTGGTTTCCCACATGGAAAATTTGCTAGAAAACAAGGAGACACTGTCAGTGAGAAATCAAATAGGCAAACTGCTCAGTCCTCAAAAGCCCTTTATAGAAACATCCAGCCAGGTCAGTATCTTTCCATCTATCATAGTCACCTCCTTCATACAGATTTACTTGTGATGCTGACCCAGCTGTGTGATCTCAAGTAAATTACATCCTCTATTTCTTCATTTGGATCAAGAGTCTCTAAAAGCTTTTCCAATCCAAACATTTCATGGTTGTGGCTATTTCTCTTCAGAGATCAGTCAGTATACCAACAATAAGCACTTACTAGGTTGCCTGGGCCTGTAGCTTGTTAATCAAAAATAAAAGCTACCATATGTCCAGTTAGTTCTATACTAGGACTAGTGGTGGATATTGGATCAGTCATGGTGCTTGACCTTAAAGAATTTGCAATCATAAAACGCAAATATATAAAAATTAGAGAACCATTAAATCCCTGGGTTGTAGACTTGGAATAAGGTATTATGTGGCAAGGACTGTAAGAATAAGGGTAGCCAGAGTCGTCTGGGAATGCTTCATGAAAGGTGAGATTTGAGTCAAGATTTCAAGGGGAATGGGGAAGGATTTAGCTAAGAGGAGACATAGGAAGAGCTTCAGAATAAAGAGTAAATCCTAGAGAGGCTTGAGAGCAGGAATGTGTCTTCCAGGTAATTGTTCTAAAGTAGAGGGTATGCTACTTCTGAGATGAGACACCCAAGAAAGCCTGAAGAGAATAAAGAGAAGGTGGGCTATTCAATATTCCTATTCCATTTTTGTTTTCTTTGTCCTGGAAATAATAGGATGAAAATGGCTAACAGGGAGTTTATATTCAAGATAGTTCAGAAAATAATGAGAGGACATTATTATCCTTGATAAATTCTAGTCACTATCCAGGCCTTAAAGAATTGGCAGGTGGTGATTGTTGAGCTCCTATCGCTGATGTTTGAAAGGTCATGGAAAATGACTGATGGAAAAGATAAATGTCCTGATTTTTTTTAAAAGGAGAACAAAGTCAGAAAATTGTAGGCAGCAAATTTATATTTGATTCCCAGAAAATTCTAGTGTAATGACAAGTAAATGGCAGCAACCCCTCCATGTTACCCCTACCCCACCACCAAAATAAAAAGCATAGGCTATTCTTCCCAGAGTCCAATTGGTGTGGTACTGAACCTGTGCCCTAGATACTTTCAGGGAAATATATGGCTCAATGCTGAAAGGACTTGGTGCTTTGATATGATACAGTAAACTCTGGGTAGTCCTCTGGACCTCTCTCTATAGAGAGGTGAAGTACTCTATCATTAAAAGGGAGAGACAGTTTCCAGCACACTCTCTCCCTTTGACTTTTCTAGGTAGCAAGTTGTTTTCCCTGAGTTCTCTGTAAGAGATTGATGGTTGGGGATAGGAGAAGCCGTTCTTCCCCATCTCAGTAAAAATGGCAAATTCTAAACATATAGCAACTAAAATAGGGATGGAAGAGCTAAGCCTGGGCCTTTATATTCTTTCTTTCTTTCCTGAGTATGAGTGCTTAAGTAATCACCCTGAGATGGATAGTTCCACCCTTAGAGTCAGCCTTGTGATTTCAAGAGATTAAAGTTCAGTAAGAACTAATTGGCAACAAGAGGAACTCCAGAATCAGAAAATATGACTAACAGCAAGAAGAAGAGCTTAGCTCCTAAAAAAGCTTACAAGAAAGCATGGATCTGAAGGGGATTGACTGAATAGTGCAGAATTGAAGTGAAATGTAAAAAGCCTATTTATCAGCTCTTGCTTCAGATTCTAATGTTTGTCCTAATTTCCCTGGAGTGTATAATGATAATAATGTTATTACTATAACTTAAGTGTTTCAGTCAATGAGCATTTGTGAGGTTTATATTTATTTAAAATGTCATTTGTGTAGAAGAAATAAATAGGACAGTATTTATATACTGTCTTATACATGATTTACACTGTACCTTGAGAACATTTCCACTCTACCTTTGGGGAGACCCTGAACATAACTTAACTTGTCAGGGTCTCCTCAAATAAGCTTAACAAGTTAAAATCACTCTCCCTAGTATTTTGAGTCAAGTATCATAAAGTCAGAGAGTGAAACAAAAGAACCTGACTCCTATCGTTGAAGATTAGGCTCTATTTGGATTATGGACATTTTGGGGTGCAGAATTCAGATCCCTCAGTGGAAAAAGAAAGTGACTCAGTCTTGTCTCCCTCTTTTGGGTCCAGTGGCAGCTGGTTTTTATTGTTACACTAAAATTAATCCTTAAAGAAATAGTGAATATCTTACAAAAAAAGTGGTATGAGAATTGATTGAAAGACTTGGGTGTGTGTAACCAGGCAAGGAGAAGACTCAGGGACATGGCAGCTATATTCAAGTATTTAAAGGTAGGTCATTTAGCAAAAAACAAAACAACAACAACAAAAAAAAAATCCAAAAAAAAAAAAAACCTGCCCAGAGGGTAGAACCAAAAGCAACAGTGGAAACTACATAGAATCAAATTTAGGCTGATATCAGGAAAATTTCTCAAAATTAGAACAACCCCAAGTGATATCTTGGAAGGTAGTGGGCTCTTCTCTTTAGAAGTCTTCAACTAGGAGTCTGGAAGACCATTTATCAGGAAGGGGTTAGATAAGATGAACAACTCATTAGGGTTGGCCTTAAGGACAAGCAAAATAAGAGTCCACCTTATTATAGTGGACTATAAGGTGGACTCTCTACTCAATTCCCAGCCAACATGTGCCTCCCCTGTCACCTATCTTTGATATCTAAGATTCCACTATTAGCCTGGGAATGCTCATAGGAGATGGGAACACACTAATCCAGAGGTTCTTTGCTCCTCAGCATCCTGGTGAAGCCTATGGTAGCCTTGGAAAAAAATGTTTGCTGCCTACATTCAATAAAAGGAAATGTTACATTTCATTTAATGATTAGTGCATTTTTTCCATCTGAGTTAATATACCCTTTTTAATCTATTTATGGGGAATGATTCCCCATAAGAATTCCCATTTCAAGTTATTATGGGCTATCACTTTAGCTTAGATTACTTAACAAACAGTTGAGAATTAAGTTTCTGAAGGAATGGAACATAAGAAAGGCACCATAAGAAGATATATCAGATCAAAAAAGAAAAGAATTTGATCGCTAAAGACAGATAATTCGATGATTCCTAATTTTCTTGGGTTGGCCCTCAGTGAAATGACATACTTATATGACAATGGAGCCAAAAATTATGGCTAGTTCTCCCACAAAGATCCAGTTCTGCCCCATCTTCTCTTTTTGTATGAATAAAAGACCTTGGATATTCTCCCTCTGGTTCCCCATTCTTATTTCTGGTTCCCCACTCACCAACAGGTTTACACTCCATAGGGTTGTCCTCCTCCTTGTATCCAGGAGCACACATGCAATAACGTTGCTGATTCTTGAGGTCCTCAGTGCAGTAGTGAGCACAGCCACCATTGTTTAAGGAGCAATTGGTATACCTCACCTCTGAGACAGGAACAAGAGCAGGAAGTTAATCAATCAGGCTCTGGAGGTTCCCAACACCTCTGAAATGGGAGTGGCCATGAGGGGTGAGGGGAGAAAGAAGAGAAAGTAGGTTTTTATCCCTAATCAACAATCCTGAACTATCTCTAAGGGGGTGTATGAATAAACAGATGATGGCAACACTGATAAATGTAACTTCATACAAATGGAAAAATGTCTTTCAAATGATGGCCCTCCTAAGATGCTCAGGGAGAGTGCATGCCAAAGAAAGAATGTACTTCTCAGTTTAATTTAATGAGCATCATATAGTCCTTTGGGCTATTATATGAATCAGAGGACCTGAGTTCAAATCTTTCTTCAGATGCTCGCTATCTGTATGATTTGGGGACAAGTTTCTTAACCTTCCTGGGTCACATTTGTAAAATGAAGGAGTTGGAATAAGTGGCACCTGAGCTTCCTAGCTCTAGGAAGGGATTCTTAGCCTGGGATCCATTGACAGCTCCCCTTCTCCCCCAATAGAATTTCGGGATGGGGAGTGAACTTGGATGGGGAAAAATTACATCTTTATTTTCTTTTATCTCTAACTGAAATTGATTATTTCCTTCAATTATTTTAAATTATTTAATTTAATTATTTTAAAAGTTTAGTCTGAGAAGGGGTCTATAGGCTTCATCGGGTTGCCAGAGGGGTCCATGACTCAAAAGAAGGTTAATAATCCCTATTGTAAGAATGTGATCCTATGAAAAATCCTGCTTCTCAATTCAACAGCATCCGGTGGAATTTGGAGCCAGAGACCTGGAATGGAATACTAGTTCTTATACTTGCCACTTTTGTGATCTCAAATACTTTGTGACCTCACCTCGCTGGGTCTCGGTTCTATTTATAAAATGAGAGGGTTTCATGAGATGAGTTATAAGGCACCCTTCAATTCCAAACCCTATGATTTTTTCCTGCATTTATTAAGCACTTACTGTATTATCATTGGGGATACCAATTCAAATCATTCTTGTCCCCAAGAAGCTTACATTCTACTTAGCCACTCATAAATTTCCATCATTAATACACAATCTGTGTCCCAGCCAAGCTTGCTGCCCCCTCTCAGGCTTGCTCATTCCTGTTTGAGCTCATTGTCCCCACTCTAATCCCCCTTTTCCTTGCTATGCTCCCCACCTCAAACATATTCTCTGACTTCCTAGTCAAACACTGCCACTGTCACAATTTTAATCATCTTTCTCTGAAATACCTGAGGAAGGCAGGGATTTAGTTGGAAAAAGAAGAAATTGAAACTTAATTTAGGGTGAAAAGGGACCAGAGTCATTCCTGCTATAAAGCCCTAAACCCTCTCCTGTTGGGGGGTTCCCAATTCTTCCTTAGCAAATGCTACTTTGACCTACCACGTTGGTCAAGAGAAGAAATCAAAGATAAGCTTCTGAGAGTTACCATGCTCACAAAGGCGTCCTTCCCAGCCTTCATTGCAGATGCACTGAAAGCTACCAATACCGTCAATACAGGTCCCATTATTGCAGGGATGGGGCTCACACAGGTCTCCATCTGGAAGATATTTAGAGGATGGGAATTGGGAGAATAATGAGGTGGGGTCAATTGTTCACAAAACAGTCTTTTCTTTAACCTCCCAGGTTTGGCCAATTTCCTGATTTAATCCTGAAAAGCTTGGCACAGTTTTGAGGGAGAAAATATATACCCAAGTTCTTAAGGATGCCCCAGAGAGGACTGGTTGTCAAGGGTTTTTGCAGATCTAAAATATTGTGTGAATGTGACTAAGGAGTAAGTACTTTTCCTTAAGGATAGGAAAATGGACTGGGGCTCTGGGGCCAAGAATACTCTGTACATCTGTAAGTCTGGTTCAATGGGCCAGATATAGTCACAGAAGATATTCTGAGGATAGTAACAGGTTTCAAGAAGCATGAAATCAATTTTCCATCTTCAGATAGAATAAGCTTGTGGTGTTTTCTCCTAATTTTCCTTAAAAATTAAAGAAAAAGTCAGGCAAAGCTGGAAGAACCCAGAAGAAATTAATGTTTGTTGGCTTACTGTCTGTTGGAATAGCAAAAGTCATAATAAAAAATTTGGTACTTACCCACATATTTTGACCAGTAAGCTAACTGTGAAGGGAAGAAACACAAGTTTTAGTGGAGGGTTAGATCAAGACAAATGCATCAAGTATAAGTAAACTTATCTGCCTTTCAGGCTAGATTTCTTCTCAAAACAGCACTGCCTGCAGGCCCACACTAAGTCAGAAATGGGAAAAAAGTTGCTGTGTCAATAAGACCAAGCAAAGGGTAGCCTATACTGTGCCATAAGACAAGTTTTCTTTGGTCTCAATTTTCCCATTCTGTAAAATAGGGTTATTCTAACCCCATCCATGAACATTTCTGACTTTGTGACCTGCTTTTAATTCTAGATCCTATTCTCTAGGCTTTGTCCTGGGGATCACCATACACTTATCATAGGAACAAATCAGAGGCAGCTAGTTAGGCCAGTGAATAATATGCTAGCTCTAGTATCAGGAAGACCTGAGTTTAGATCCAGCCTTAGACACTAGCTTTGTGGTCTTGGGCAAACCACTTAATCTTTGTTTGCTTCAGTTTCCCTAGCTATAACATAGGAATAATAATAGTACTTATTTCCCAGCGTTGTTTCAAGAATCAAATGAGATAATATTTGTAAAGTGTTTAGCACAGGGCCTGGCACATAGTAGGTATTTAATTAATGCTTCTTCCCTTACCTTCCCACAGGTAATTGTTCCAAGATTATTGCTGATTAGTCAGATTGTCCTTAAGATTCTTTCTTCTCATCAGTCTCTCCTCCCTTTTCTCCAAGCAGAGAAAGGAGAATTTTTGTTTGGGAACTTTCTCCTGGTCTAGGAGTGGAGCTAAGCAGTCTCCAGAAATAGAAGTATTCTTCCAGTAACACATGGGAGTCAAAGAAGGACTGGAGGCTGATACTTGTTTTGAATCAGAATGGATCTCAGTTTTCTATCTTTGCAAAATGAGAAGTCCTAACTCAGTACAGCAAAATAAAATGATATCTGAAACTGGACTTGATTCTTTGGAAGAAAAGACTCATCCTATTTTGGAGTGCCATTGTCATTATTATTCACCAGCAGTATTCCTTTCATCTAGCTCCCCAGGATAAATAACCCAATTCCTTGTTTACAAGGAGTTGTGAAAGGGAGAAAGATCCATTTTTTCCATGTTGGTGTAGTGAACAGGAAGAAATGGAAGAATTGAACACAAAGACCTCCATCCTCCAGAAGTTTGAGAGAGAAACAGAAACACAGACAGACAGAGAGAAAGCAGGAGAGGGACAGACAGAGAGGGGAAAAGGAGGGAGAGAAAGAGGAGAGAACAAGAGGAAGAGAGGGGGAAAAAAGAGCATCTCTAAGATTCTAATTCAATCTAGTAAACATTAAGTGCTTTCTATGTGCAAGATACTACACTGAGTCCTGGAGACATAAAAACAAAGCAAAAAAAAAATGCAACAAGGAAAGTTCCTACCCTCAAGGAAGTTAAATTTTACAAAGCATTCAATTTGTATCAAAATAAATAAGTCTAAAATAATTTGAAAAGAAGGTAAGTTAATATTTACCTACTAATATAAGTACCTACTACATGCCAGCTACTGTGCAAAGCACTTCACAATTATTACCTATTTGATCCTCGAAACAACTCTGAAAGGCAGATGCTATTATTATTCCCATTTTACAGATGAGGAAATGGAGGTATACAGAGATAATATGATTTTCCCAGAGTCACACAGCTAGTGAATATCTGAGAAAGAATTTGAACTCAGGTCTTCATAACTGCAGGCCAGACAATCTATCCATTGCACCACCTAGATGCCTCTGGAGGAGAAGAGAAGGAGGAATGAGAGCATTAACAATTAGATAATCAAGAAAGTAAAACAGCTCCTTTGCTGGTTTCAGAATAGCATCCAATTGACCTCTAACTTGACTCTGAACTTGATTCCTTGCTCAGTATAGAACCTCTTGTAGTGAGTGTTCATCTGTGAGAGGATAAGACATATTGCAATCCCAACTTACTGTGTCTTCCCTAGTTGTAAAAATCTCCTGGACTTCTTCCAGGTCACATATCTCCTCATGGCATTCCCGCTCCAGGTTGCCAGGTTTAATCTCTTCCAGGAACGAATTAGCTCGTTTCTGAATCCTCAGGATTTGGTTGGCTTTCTTGCTGCTAGAGAACACTAAAGAAAGGAGGAGTGGTGGGTGCAGTAGGGAGAGCATGAGTAGAAGTCTATGTAAGCCAATATTTGAATCCTGGCATTGAAGTCAGAACTTCCACCATTCTGCAAGATTGTAAGCCTGAGGGTGGGTGGTGATACATGGCCAGGAACCCAGAACTGGCATCAGCGAAATTGTGAAGTCTACAGAAGTTCCTTTGATTTCCCTCTACACCCATTCCCAGCCTCCCTTTTCAGAATCCTCTTTTCCTTCCTATGATGGGTCCTTTTGGCCACCAGTATCCTTTTTATTTCTTTCCTCTGTCTCCAAAGGAGAGATCAGAAGCAGGAGGTATCAGGTTGGTCTCCTCACTCTCCCCTAAATTTTATATTTTTTCCAAGTTAAGGGGCATAGATTTATTACACTCTTGAGAGCAAGTTAATTCTGAGGAAATTTAGCCCCTAAATTTCCCAGGATGTATGCTTCATTTTCCTAATTAGATGGTAGATTCTATTCATGGCTAGGACTATAATAGTTTCAACATTCAATATTTCCTTAAAATGTATTGAGCTTCTTCTCTGTATAGAGCTGTGTGTTGAGTGAAGGGAGTGTAAAACATTTAGAAAAGGTATTGTCTGCCCTCAGAAAACACATAGTCTAGAATAGGGCTATGGCAGCAGCACATTTGTAAAACAGACTGCTATGTGAAATCTCTGGGGCAAGATTACTATTGTATTAAAGAAAACTTCATGGAACTGCTGAACTTTGGGGTGAGTTTTAAAGGATAATGAAGAATTCAACTACCAAAAAATATTCCATTTGACTAGAGGTTTTAAGTAGGTAAAATAAGATAAGTTCTTGTAATGTGGAAATGTTTTGCATGATCACATATGTATAATCTATGTTAAATTGCTTTCTCAATGGGAGAAAATTTGGAACTCAAAATTTGAAAAAAAGCATGTTAAAATTATTTTTATATGTAATTGGGAAAACAAATTATTTTTGAAAAGTATTTAATATTTAAAAGTATTTTTAAATGTATTGCTATATTAAGGAAAGTTTTTAATGCCAAGCAAAAGAATTTGAATTTTATTTGCTAAGCAATAGGGAGCCACTGAAGTTACTGAGCTGGAAAGTGATAGGATCAAAAGTATGCACAAAGAAAGCCATTATGACAGTACCTTGACAGATTGATTGAGGCAGAGAGGGTGGAGGCAGAATGATCTATCAAGATAAGAGGCTACTTTAATAGTCCAGAAAAGTTGTAACAAACACCTGCATTAAGGTATGCTATACATTTTTGTATCCCTCATAATGATTAGCACATAGTAGGTGTACAGCAATCATCCATATAAAAAGAGAGGACATGGAAAAAAAAAAGGAATAGTAACCAACATTAGTATACACTTGGAACATTGGATGGAAGAAAAAGGGAGACAATAAATTTAATCTAATGTCACAAAGTTAAATCAGTTGATAAGGGAGAGATGGAAGTATGAGAAAAAAACAAAACTAAAGCAAACTCTTGATTACCCCAATGAATCAACCAATAATTACTGAGTACCAACTCCATCTCAGAGCAGCTAGATGGCATAGTGCACAGAACACTGGGCTTGAAATCAGGGTTCAAGAAGACCTGAGTTCAAATTTGACCTCAGACAATTACTACTCATGTTATCTGGGCAAGTTACTTAAAACTGTTTGCCTCAATTTCCTTATCTGTAAAATGAGCTGGAGAAGTAAATGGCAAACAACTCCATTTTCTTTGCCAAGAAAACCCCAAATGGGGTCACAAAAAGTTGGACTTCACTAAAATGTTTCAACAACTGCATATTCAGATATGTTGGGTATGTTGATAGTACAATATAGCATATTATGAAATATCTTCCTGAATTCAGGAAACTTGACATCATGTTGGGGAGACCCATGAAACTGCAGCAAATAATCTAAGGAACTAGGTAATTAAATGCTCCATTTTTTTTTTTTTTACAAGGGATCATTAACCAAGAAGACTCTTTAGAGAGTCCAGTCCCCCTCATCTTAAAGATAAAGAAACCAAATCTCAAAGGACTAACTTCCAATTCTGACTTTTTCAAAAGCTTTGAATTAAAAGGGGCCTGAGAGGCCACTGAGTCTAATTCTCAAACCAAAGTGTGAATGCCCTTTGCAATAGACTAGAGCTTCCCAAGATAACATCCTGTACCCACCAAATAGCCTTTTTCCTACACCCATCCATCTTCTGTGATGCATCTTGCAAAACTATAACAGGCATATAACTTCCCAATTCTTTCTACTATGCTCTCTTGTTTTTATGGTCAGTTAACTTCACATTTATTCATCAGTAATCATTTTTAAGGGCCTACTGTGAAGCATATTTACTGTATTATATCTCTTTATGGGATGAAAATCCACCTTTTACCTGAGTTGGCGTGTCCACCGAGTGAATCCCAGGAAGCCACAAACACCAAGAAGCTCACCAGATGCCACATTTTGGAAGAACTGATACCTGGCAAAGAGAAGAAGTTAACACAAGTTTCCTTCTCTGCCCTACTCCCTTCCATTCCCAACTATCCCACCTAGAAAAAAAATGGAGGTACTGAAGTCAGTCTGAGGAGATAAAATATAAGAATTAGTTAATTGGGTAGCTGAACTATTCCTAAGTTATGGCATTGAGGTGATGGTCCTCTGCCAATTTTTTGAAGGTCTCTGTCCTATCAGGCCATCACTCAGAGAAACACATCACTGGAGCAACCAAAGTTGATCTTTCGACTCTTGTTTCAAAAGACCTGAGGTTCATATATGTAAAATATTCTGACGTGTCTTCACCCCAATTGTATCCAAGTTGAGCTGGGTGGGATGGCCTCCCTTCCTTTATTACTCACACCCCTATTAGCAGTAGCATTTTCATTTTTCTGACTTATTTTTCCCCTTCAAGACTATTGATATTCATTTTAACCTGATTTTACCTGATTTAAAACAAGAGAGGAAAAGGGGAAGATAAAGAAAAATAAAGAAAAACTACATGGTGAGATTTATACAGAGAAAGCTGAACTTTTTCAGGAAGGACCCACCTAATTCTTTTCCCACCCTGTCCCCCTCCCACCACAAATTATTCACCCACACAGGAATAGCTCTGCCCAAGAAGTCATGGGTCCTAGTCCTAAGTTTCCAGTTTCTTTATGCTCTCCGGCTTCTTCTAGACCTCCAAGGGAAAAGAATTAAAATCCTAATAAAATCTCTGACAAAGCCGGAAGAATGGCATTTGGTTCCTTTGCATACCATTATCAGAGAAATGTCAACTAATCACTTAGTTCAGTTCATTCTATGAACCTCATTTCATTTTCCAATTATGCCCCCTTCATTTCAAAAATTGTTTGTTTCCTTGATATATTCCTTGGATTTCGGACCCACCCTGTGAAGATTCCAAGAATATCAAGCTTCTATCTCAAGTCATGCTTACTTCTATATTGCTCTTATCCTCTTGCACTCTCTCCCTTTCCCTCCCTCTCTTGTTTTTTTTTTTGTTTTGTTTTGTTTTTGTTTTTTTACCCTCTCACACTTTCCTTTCTATGTTTTGCGTTTTATATATTCTACTTTAAAGGTTTAGAAATCATTTTGGGGAGAACTTACAAATGTGGACAGTGGAGGACTGGCTGTATCGTCTTCTTGTCGCCATGATTGCCTCAGCTGCCTGAGTTAATCCATAACCTCAAATATTTGCTCATCACTGTTGCACTAAGGTCTTCCTCTCCACAGATAAACAAAAGGACACTGACATTACCGAACTATGCTAATTGGATTTGTCTTTTTTAGGTGCAGATCATGCCTAGTATATATCTGCCTATCTCTCTAATATCTAGAAGAGTAGCATAGTATTTTATACACATTTAGGCATTTTACAAATATCTGTTGAATTGAACTGAAGATATTTTGGTTCAAATTCTAGCTTTACCTCTAATCAGCCTTATAATCCAGGATAAATCACTTAATCTTTCCTGAATATTAGTTACTTAGTTAATCCCTCTTGAGTTTTATCTCTAAAATAGGTATACTTCATTATCACCACTATTATTCAATATTATACTAGAAAAGTAACTATAGCAATGAGAAGAAAAAGAAATAGAAGGAATTAGAATAGGAAAAGAGGAGATAAAACTATCACTCTTGTAGATGATATAATGGTATACTTAGTGAATCTTAGAGGATCAACTAAAAATTAGTTGCAATAATTAACAACTTTAAATTGCAGGATAAAGTTGCAGCATATAAAATGAGCATACTTGTACTACTTGCCTTAGAAGGTTGATGGGAGAAATGCACTTAGCAAATTTTGAAGTTCTGTAGAAGTGTTAGTTATTATGGAAGCAACAAGGTAGCATGACAGATAGACTTTGGGTCCAGAATCAGAAATTCAGACCCAGTCTCTGACACTTAGTAGTTATCCTGGATAACTCACTTAATCCTCATCTACTTCAATTTCTTACAAACATGGGGGACAGGAAGTATAATTATATAATGCCTCCTATATGCTAGATACTATGCCAAATGCTTTGCAAATAATTCATTTTGTGCTTTGTAAATCTTAAAGCACTATATAAATGTGAATTGTTCTAACATTCTTCCATCTTTTTCTATGGGCTTATCACTTAGCCCAATGCCAGGCACATAATAGTTGTATAACAAATATTTATTGATTGATTAGATTCACATAGAAATTATATTGGAACAAGTCACTAATCTGCTGCTATTCCTACATGCTTGATCTCTTCTAATCCTGTTGCATAGCTGAATAAAAATAACACTTTTCCAAAATTGAATAAAGTTGTTTTTCACTCGTTTTCATTCATGACCAATTCTTTGTGACTCCATTTAGAGTTTTCTTGACAAAAATATTGGAGTAGTTTGTAATTTCCTTCTCCAGCTCATTTTACAGGATAAAATTATTAGGATGGAAATTGTAAACTCACTGATAACAGTTTTTGTACAATTCTAGTAGGACAACAGGGATGATGTGTACTTCCCACATGATTTTGATCCCCTTAATGAGGTGTCCATATTTTGAAAGCTTTCCATTCCATTTAATTTGGAGGTTATGAGAATTTTGAGTTGTTCTTAAGTTTTTATGGATCAATGTTATGTCCTGGCAATTGTTCTGTCTATGATAATGAATAGTTTGTTCTTGTATAATTTATTGGTTAAGTTTTAGTCCTCGCCCTTCTTAATCTCTGTGCAGCCTCCAATTATTAATCACCATTTCCTCCTAGACATCCTTCCTCTCTAAGTTTTCACGATGTTGTTCTTTCCTGGCACTTTTCCTACTTGTCTTACTGTTCCTTCTCAGTCTCCCTTGCTAGATCTTCATCCATATCATTGCCATTAACCATAAATGTCCCCAGAGGCTCTAAACTGGGCCTTCTTTTTTATCTATACTCTTGCGCTTGTGACCTCATCATCTCCTGTGAATTCATCAACTCCCAATTTCATTTCTTTGGCATGTGTACTAAACCTGGAATGTTCTTATTCTCACCTCCACCTCTTACCATCGGTCGTTCCCTTCAAGACGCACCTTATGCAACAGATCTTTCTGTCCTTCCCTCCCACCAATCCCCTTTCCTCCATCTGTGGTACCTTCCTTCTGCTAGTAGTATCTTCTCTCTTTGATTCCCTTTTCTATACTCGTATATATCTGTATGATGGCCATCTACATGCTGTCATTCCCTATTACTGTGTGAGCTTCTTGAGAGCAAAACAAACATTTTTGCCTTTCTTTATATTCTTAGCACTAGAAAAATGTCTAGCACAGATTAAGATCTGAACAAATGTTTCTTGAACTGACCGACTATCCCAAGAATATTTTAAGATCAGTATCTGGAGTACAGGGTTATGATCTGTCAATCCATGAAAATTAGAGAGCTTCTCACATATAATTTTAGCCACCAGATCATGCCTTACTAGTTATTATTATTATTATTATTTTGTATTATTATTGGGGTATGTGAGATATTCAAGAGGACTAACACTTCTAGTGTGAGTGCTTGCCAAATCTTTTTAGGACTTGTTCATCCATTTTGGTGTCTACTTGATTCACACAGCTCTTACCTTTGGCTCCAAGAAGCTATAGTATACATAATGGCCATACCTTGGTAAATTGTCTCTGGGTACTGGGTAAACCAGGTTGAAAGTAATTTACAGACCTCAAAACCATTGACAAATTAGAGGATTATCTACTCCAAGCATGTGAACACTTTCCCCAGTAGAATGGGTGGATAAGAATGTTTTGTTCCTACAGCCATGAAGGCAGCTGAAGTAGGTCCTGGGGAGTGCTTAGAGCTTGGTCAGACTGCAAATATATGTCAAGATCATCCACTGCATCCTGAGCCATTGTCAAGGTGTTTTTACTTTTGTCCTGCCAATGTACTTGGATGTCTCTAGAAGAGTGACGCTAATGAATGTACAATTCTGCCTCACTTAAATCCAATCCATGCACATTAAGACATCATTTTTGATATTATTGATCTTCTTTGAAAATAAAGTACATACATTTACTAAACTGAAGGATTCTGGAGTCTTTCAGGTCAAGAATAAATATGACTAGGATACAAAATTGAATTATTCTGTGAAAGAAGGAAATTTGCAATATATGTGCTTTCCTTACACTATCCACCATTACAATTCTGATAATTGGTTTTATTTTAATATTCTGGGTAAATATATTTTATTACAATTTGTAGTATTTTAAAAATATTGCTATATTAGAAACCACATCACTTAAAAAGGACATTTAATTTTAAAAAAATAAAGAAAATGAAGGAGAAACAGCAAGAATTTTAAATGGTTTTTTTTTCCAATACTAAACTATGTCTACATTTCTCTTTATTCAATCTGTATTGAATTTTACTTGTACCTCCTACTTCTTAGCTATCTAGATACTTGTCCCCACATTAAAGCTCCAAATCCCTATATAACACTAAATAGACTATATTATTACATTTATAATCATTGCACTCTGATTACCTGCTCCCTTGTTCCTAAAAGCTCATGTCTATTTTCTCCTGATATAGCAGCACATTCCTGACATTTGCCCAAGAAAAGAATCAATAGGCAGGTAGAATTTATGTGAAAGGCTATAAATTCTACCTCCTGAAGAAAAAGAAAGCAAAATAATTCACAGATGCTGGGTTTGTTCCCTTGGTCTATACTGGAAAAGATCATGATGGCCCAACAAGTACCCTGCCACCACCTAGTTTGACAGGATCTGCCAGGTGTGGCAAGTGGCTGCACTGGCTCTCCCGGTTCTATCTTCCAAACCTGCTCTCTAGATTAACTATTATCCATTGTTCAATCTGACAGGAAGGAAGAGGCATTGCTCTCTGTTTTGTCTCTTACCCCTTTTGATAGCCAAGCATTGACAGCAGCCCACTTTCAGACCAATCATCTTATAAACAAGAATGAACTTCCTAAAGATGTTGACCACCTTAGAAGATGATAAACTCCATTTGAGTTAGTAATTACGGGTAAAATCAAGTTTAGCGTTATCAAATTAAGATAGTCATGGTCTTTGGATACTTCCATTTAACAACCTAAAGTGACTTCCAAGGCCAGAGCAATGCAGGGATGGGAGGGTCAAGGGTAAGAGGATGAAGAGACAATCAAAATGAAACACTGGATTTGAGTCAGAAGAGCTGAGTTTTCAATGTTCCCACTTCTGCTAGTTCACTCTCTGTGAAATTTTGGATGAGCCCTTTTTCTTCTCTAGGCAATCAATTTGCTTGTCTGGAAAATGAGATTAGAAAAATTATTTTCAAGATCTCAAAAATATATAATCCTAAAATCCTTCTTTCTGAGCTCTGAGAGTTCAATCTTTTCTTCTTTTGGTTTCATTTTGTTCCTACCCTTGGTCTAGATTCTTAACATTATTTTTTTGTATTGTGGATCCCTTTGGCAGACAGGGAAGCCAAGTAATCCTCAAAATAATGTTTTTAAATCACTGAAGGAAATGCTCATTTCAAGTAGATATTAATGAAAATAAAGTTCTAAATTTTTCTCTATTCAAATTCATGGGTCCCCTAAAATCTATCTGTGGACCCCTCACACAGACCACAGTTTAAGAATCCTTCCTGAGATTCTCTGGTTATCTATGTGCCCAACTCTTTTTTTTTTTTTTTTTTTTTTTTGAAGTATAAAACTGCTCTTCAACTCATATTTTCCTTCATCCAGCAATGGGAAGCAGTTTCACTCTTTTGTTTGCTGAAATCTAAAATTCCTAGACAACTTCTGGAAGAATTAGAAAGATATCTCTTGTTTAACCATCAGGAAATAAAAATAAACAAA
Source organism: Sarcophilus harrisii (assembly GCF_902635505.1). NCBI lineage: Eukaryota > Metazoa > Chordata > Mammalia > Dasyuromorphia > Dasyuridae > Sarcophilus > Sarcophilus harrisii. The sequence continues at coordinate 320,033,011 of NC_045428.1, forward strand.
GTGACTTTGGAATTTGAATATGAGGTAAATAGTATATCAGTATTGCTTTAACTTGGTGGGTTGGAATTCATGCCTAGATTTTGATAATTGGAGGTTTTACTTCAATGAAGCATGGTGTCATTGATAGGGACATTGACTCAAAGGAATGTAATACAAGCCATTTATTTCTCCTCAACTGTTGTGATCCTGTAGAGGGGATATGTCCAATATTTTAAAAGTTTTCCTCTAGATCTTTTTACATTCCGTGGCTATCACGGTAGCTGTAATAGTCAAAACAGCTTGGTACTAGGTAAGAAACAGAATGGTTGATCAGTAGAACAGATTAGGTATACAATATACAGAAGCAAATGAGCACAGTAAAGAGCTCACTTAAAAGAGAGGCAAGAACTCACTTTTTGATAAGAACTATTGGGAAAACTGTAAATTAGTGTAGTTGAAACAAAATATATAGCAGTATCTCACACTATGTACTAAGAGAAGTTCAAATGGGTACATGATTTAAATGAAAAGACTGATATCATAAAAAAATTAGTGAAGCATAGAAGAAATTATCTTTTAGATTTATGGATATAACAAGAAGTTCACAGAAAGTAAAATAGAAAATTTTGATGACATAAAATTAAAAAGGTTCTTCACAAATAAAATCAATACAGATAAAATTAGAAGAAAAGGAAATGGGAATCTTTGCAGCAAGTTCTATGATAAAGGTCTCACTTTAAAAATACATAGGGAATTGAGCCAAATTTAAAGAAGAAGAGCCATTCTCCTGACGAATGGTTAAAGGATGTGAATAGGCAGTTTTTACAGAAAGAAATGTTATCAATAATCATATAAAAATACTCTAAATCACTAATAACTAGAGAAATTAAAATTAAAACAACTCTAAGGTAACCACCTCACATTCATTAAATTATCTAAACTCACAAAAAAAGAAAAATGACATTTGCTAAAGTGATTTGTGAAAATAAGAACAAAGATGCATTATTTATTGAGCTGTGAACTATTCCAATCATTCTGGAAAACGATATGGAACTATGCTCAAAAAGTTATTAAACTATATATATCCTTTGATCCAATGATACCACTATTGCTGTCTAGACTATTATAATGTGAAATATAGTCCATTTAAAGGGTGTATTAATACAAATAGCTATGGCAGACATTGCAAATTAATAATGAACTATATACCTCAAAGAAATTAAAAATAAGTAAAAAGGTCTCTATGTATAAAAAAAAATTATAGCAACTCTTTTTGTGACAACAAAGAATCAGAAGAAAAGAAAGTTTCCACCAATTGGCAATTGGCTAAATAAATTGTATTACATGAATGTAATGGAATAATGTACTATAAAAAAGATGAATATGAATAATTCAGAGACACATGGGAAGTTATGTGAATTGATGCAGAATCGAATAAGTAGAGCCAAAAATATATATATCCAACATAAACAACATTAACAAGAATGTAAATGAAAAGAACTGAAACACAAACTGAAATACTGTGTAATTATAATGGCTAAACTTGACCCCAGAGGAAAAAAAAGGAGGAAATGAATCCTTTGCTTTGCAAAGGTGGAATACTACAGAAGCACAATGTTTTGTAGATTGTCAAATGAGGTATTTTTATTAAGCTGCTTTATTTATTTCTTTTTATATCATTGCTAAAAATAATTTATCGCTGTGTAGCAGTGGGGAAAAAACTTCAAAATAAATAAATATATTGTAAATAAAAATAAGATTTCTTTTTAAAGAAGGGCTTTTGTGAGCTAATTACAATCATTAAAAGTAATACATACTTTTTAAATGCTACCCAACTCACTGTCCTCCTCTTGTTTTATTCCTAATCTAGTTCATTGTTAATTTATACTGTCTGTTATAGATACATGTAATAACACACTAAATGAATTAGACTTAACATTATAATAGTCTAGACAATAAACATTTTTTTGTACTTAGTTTTTCCAGTGTGGTCTCATTTGGGTAATTGTGGTTCACACTAAGGAAACCAAGTAACATTCTAAGCCTTTATTCAATCAATACAATATCATCCCCAAACAGAAGCATTGAGAGAATTTTACTGACTAGAGAGAATCTCTTTTCTAATTTTACCCTGAACATAGTATCTTTCATAATAGTAGCAAACAATTTTGCTAAGCAAAAATCTCCATTTTATGTTTTGCTTGATCTTAATAATCAGAAGTCTTCAAGAAGTTATTTCTGCTTTGGAATTTATCAAGAAATCTTTTAAGACATTAAAATATGCTTGAGAGACTAATCTTAGAGTTCCAGAGTCAATATTTTTTGCTAGTTAAACAAACAACTAACTAAGAAAAAAAGTGAAAAAAAAAGAATAAAGTGAGTGGGAAAAAGTGTGCTTTATTCTGCAGTTAGAGCCCATAAGTTCTTTAATTGGATGGGGATAACATTTTTCCTCATGAGTCTTTTGCACCTGTCTAAGATCATTGTGTTGCTGAGAAAAGTTGAGTCATTTATAATTTATCATCACACAATATTGCTGATAATGTGCATAGTATTTTCTTGGTTCTCATATCCACATGTTTCCACATTTTACTGAAATCTGCCTGTTCGTTATTTCTTGTTGCACAAATAGTTTTCCATTACATTCCCAAATTGATAGGCATCCCTTCAATTTCCAACATTTTGCTACCACAAAAAGGGCTGCTATATATCTTTGCACGGGTAGGTTCTTTCCCATATTTTATGATGTCTCGGGGATACAAACCTAGTAGTGGTATGCTCTCATCTTTCTGTTTTTCTTTTTCTATATTTTCTGTTATTATTATTAATAATTGGCACTTATTTGCTTCAAGGTTTGCAAAGCATATGTGCTATCTCATTTGATTCTCATAAGAACCCTACAAGATAAATGCTATTATTATCCTCATTTTACAGGTAAATTTGAGATTTAAAGAGATTAAATGATTTAGCCAGGATCACAGAACTAGTAAGTATCTGAGACAGGAATCAGTATCAGTTCTTCCTGATTCCAAGTTCAGTGCTCTATCTGCTGTGACACTGAACTGCCTCTAATTATGATTAATTATTATATGATTACATGTATCTAATATGCATATAAATATATGTGAAATATGTAAGCTCCTCTCCCCTTTCTTGTCTCGAATAAAGTATAAATTCTCTCTTCCAATGTGAATTCTCCTTATTTGTCACAGCTTTTCTTCCAGCTTTGACTCAAGTTCACCCCTTTCAAAGTTGTAACCATGAGAGAGCACCAGGAAGTCAATATCTTAGAAATTATTCATACATCTAAGCTGGCCTTTGGATTTGCCCTTTAAAAGACACAGATAAGACTTTTTGTGCCAAGATGGAGGATCAAGGGAGGAACCCTCTGAAGTCTTCCCAAATTCCCCTCCAAACAATTAAAAAAAAACATTTTAGCATTGATCTAGAAGTAGGGAAGCTGTTCACTAACATAATAGGAAAGGTCATTCTCATTGGGATGAGAAGGAAGCAAGGTCAAGAGCAGCAGCAGCAACCTGTCTCACAATAGAGAGCCTGCAGTAAGGCCCCATTTTCCTGCAAACCAGCAACTACCTAGGCAAGTGAGACTTCAGAGAGTGGAGTCAAAATGGTGGACAAAAACCAAAAAGCAGCTCAAGCTCTCCCAGTTTCCCTTGAAAACCATGTGAAACTGTCTTTGAACAGAATTTGATGGAATGAAATCACTCTCCGGCTCAAGATACCTTGGAAAAACTTCAAGAAAAGTCAATCTCACTGTGGTGAAAAGTGTGTTCAGTAACTACAACCCTCAATCCTGGTTCAATAGAGAAGCAGACCAGTGGTCTGGGACCTCCAATCCCAGTTCAGAAGGCAAACTCTGGGAAACTAGGCTGTTTCTTGAAACAAACACAAGGGGCCCCTGTGCTCAAAGTCAAATTTTAGAGCTGTGATCTCTTCATCCCAGGACCAGGTCTCAACTATAAAAATAAAAAAGGAAATATCAAAAGAAAAGGAAAGGCAATGAGCAAAAGATAAAAAAGAACCTTGACCATAAAAAGCTGACTATGGTGACAGAGAGACCAAAACCAACTCAGATGAGGACAAAATGGGCACAGAGATCACAAAGAGTGATATTAATTGGTCTCAAGCCCAAAGAAACTTCTTGAAAGTGCTCATAAAAGACATTAAAAGGCAAATAAGAGAGATAGAAGAAAAAGTGAGAAAAGAAATGAGAGGTATGCAAGAGAGAGTCAACAGCCTGGAAAAAGAAGGAAAAGGGTTAACTGAAAAAATAACTCCTTTAAAAATACAATTAGCCAAATGCAAAAAAAAAAAAAATCCATTGAAGAAAACAACACCTTCAAAAATAGAATTAACCAAATGGAAAAAGATACAAAAGCTAACTGAAGAAAATCACACATTAAAAACTAGAATGGGGCAAATGGAAGCTAGTGATTCTATGAGACAGCAAGAATCAGGCAAACAAACTAAAAAGAATGAAAAAATGGAAGAAAATGTGAAATACATTCATTGAAAACACCTAATCAAGAGAGCAGTCTGAGGAAGACAGCAAGGCCCCCACCCAAAAACCCAATCTCTAGCACAAGATCTTGTCAGATCTTGACCCCACTGCTGATCAGAAGCTGTTGGAATACACAGGAGCTGGAATATATGGGAGCCACCTGACAGTGGCTGCTGGAGATCCAACCCAGAATGGATCTCCTTGTGTGAGAGGATGATAGAAGGAGACTGAGAGACCTTAGTGTTCTCTGATCTATCTCCTCTTCCCTCTGCCTCCAATTTATTCATTCCTAGTCCACAACACCTATGTCAGCAAAGGCTACCCTGCAAGTCCTTCAGATGTTATGATCCACAGCTGTGGAGGCTCTCAGAGAACTGACCTGTCCCTTAACAAGTAGCAGAAATCTTACCCTGCAGCTAGTCAACAGTAAGACCTTACCACTGAGGCTTGTCATCAGAGAGACCTTGTATCCATAGCAACTCAGCAGCAGGGTCCCACCTCTGGGGTAGACCAACAACAAGATCCATCCTATAGGATCAGACATCAGAAAGATTCTGTTATAACAGCAACCCAGAAGAAAGATCCTATCCCTGGTACAGCCTAGCAGGAAAAGCCAAAAAGGGAGTCCCCTAGTAGAAACTAGAAGGATACCCTCCAAGGAAAGCAAGTAGCTAAGTCCTAAATCCCAGTGAAAGTCAGAGTAAGAATCTGAGCCCCAGCACAAAAAGAACCCAACTCGCAAATTTAAAAAATCACAAAAAAGGCAAAAAAAAAAAAAAAGAAAAAAAAAAGAGCAAAAAACAAAAAAAGAATTTGACTTTAAAAAGTTCCTATGGTGACAAGGATCATCTAGACATAAACTTAGAAGACAACAAGAGTGTCACAATGGATACATGCAAAGTTTCAAAGAAACATGTAATTTGGTCTCAGGCCCCCCAAAATTTTCTAGAAGAGCTTGAAAAATGTTTTGTTTTTTAAAGCAAAAGAGAAATTGGGGGAAAAACAAGAGTAATGCAAAAGAATCAGGGGAAAAGAGTCAATGGCATGGGAAAATATATGCAAAAAAGAATTTCCAAGGAAAACAACTCTCTGAAAAATAGAATTAGCCAAATAGAAATAGAAGTATAAAATCTCACTAAAAAATTAACTGTAGAACTTAAGATATAAAGTGTTGTGTATCTCCAGAGAAAGAACTGGTGGAACATGAATGCATATCAACAATACTTTTTCTTTATTTTCCTTTGAGTTTTTTTGTCCATGTTTCTTTTACAGAATGAGGTTAAGTAGAAATGAGTTTTGAATGATTGACATATATAACCTATATCAATCTTGTCTTCTTAAAGGAAGGATGAAAATAATTTGGTACTCAAATTTGAAAAAATAAAAGACAAATATTCAAAATTTAAATTGAGCAAGTGGAAGCTAATGACTCTATGAGATATAAAGATATGATAAAATGAAATAAAAAAAGTGAAAACAATGGGAAAAAATGTAAAACAACTGACCTAGAAAAAGATCCAGGAAAGAGAATATAAGAATTATTGAACTATCTGAAAGCCATGATTTTTTAAAAAAAATAAACCTGCATAACATTATTCAAGAAAGTATCAAAGAAAACTACCCATATATATGAAAATCAGAGAACAAAATAGAAATTGAAAGAATCCAATGATCACCATTTGAAAGACAGCCTAAAACGCAAGTTTCCAGGAACATCATTGTAAAATTCCAAAGCTCAGAGATCGATGAGAAAACACTAAGCAGACAAAAGGAAAGAACTGTGGAGCTACAGTCAGGATTCACAGGAATTGCTAGCTTCCACATTAAAGAACCAGAGAGCTTAGATGAAGGCAAAGGAGTCAGGTTAACAACCAACTGTAAAATTGAGAATAATCTTTCAGGGTGGAAATGAATATTTAATAAAATAAAAGACCTTCAAGCATTCCTAATTAAAAGACTAGAATTGAATAAAAAAAATTCAACCTCCAAATAGAAGACTCAAGGGAAACATAAAAAGTTTAAAAAAAGATAAAAAAAAGAAAAGAAATAAGAGAAAATGTAAAAAATTCAAAAAAGTTAAGTTGTTTAAAAACATACTTGTAATTCTTAAAAACCTTATTACTATGAGAGCAATTAGAAGGAATATAGACAGAGGGTGTAAATATCAAGTGACTCTGATGAAATGATACCCCCCAAAAATAAAACAAATGGGATAGGAAGAAAAATATATTGGAAGAAGGAGAAGGGAAATTGGATGGGGGAAATTATTCCACACAAAAAAAGGTATGAAAGAGATATTATATAACATCTAAATTTTTGAAGGAGTAGTTTAATGACTTATAGATAATAAAATTATATTAGTTGAGGACTTCAACTTTCTCCTCTCAGAAATAGATAAATCTAATTAAAAAAATAAACAAGAAAAAAGTTAAGGAAGTGAATAAAATCTTGGAAAACTTAGATATGGTGATTTCTGGAGGAATATACCTTTTCATCAGCATTACATGCCACCTACACAAAAACTGACTATATATTAGGACTGAAACATCTCACAACCAAATGCATAAAAGCAGAAATAGTAAATGAGTCCTTTTCCGATTATAACACAATGAAAGAAGCTATATTCAGTAATGAACAGTGGAGAGATTAAAGCTTAATTGGGAATCAAGCTTTACTTATTTACTTTTTTAAAGTAAAAGAACAAATTGTAGGAATAATCAATAATTTCATTTAAGAAAATGACAAAAATAAGACAAGAAACCAAAATTTATGGGATGCAATCAAAGTAATACTTAGGAGGAAATTGTTTACATCAATAACTTTATGTCAATTACTTTATTCCTGACTTCTAGGAAGACTTCTAACTTATCCTATTACAGATAATGCTTGCTGCTAGTTTTAGATAAATATCAAATATCATATTAAGGAAAATTCCATTTATTTCTTTGTTCCATTATAACCTCTATTATTTAATAATATGCTAGAAATACTAGCTATACAGGACCAGGAGATCATTATATACTTCAACAACAATACTATATGATGACCAGTTCTGATGGACCAGGCCATCCTCAGCAATGAGATCAACCAAATCATCTCCCAATGGAGCAGTAATGAACTGAACCAGCTACGCCCAGAGAAAGAATTCTGGGAGATGACTAAAAACCATTACATTGAATTCCCAATCCCTATATTTTTGCCCACCTGCATTTTTGATTTCCTTCACAAGCTAATTGTACAATATTTCAGAGTCTGATTCTTTTTGTACAGCAAAATAACGGTTTGGTCATGTATACTTATTGTGTATCTAATTTATATTTTAATATATTTAACATCTACTGGTCATCCTGCCATCTGGGGGAGGGGGTGGGGGTAAGAAGTGAAAAATTGGAACAAGAGGTTACCCATACATATAACCTGTAAATAAAAGGCTATTAAATAAAATAAAAAGAAAAAAAAGAAAAAAAGAAACAAGCAGAGCTAGGAATGCATTGTACACAGTGATAGTAAGATTGTGCAATGATAAATCATAATAGCCTTGGTTCTTCTCAATGGTATAATAATCCAAGCCTATCCCATAAATTTTGGATGGAAAATATCATCTACAGACAGAGAAAACTATATAGACTGAATATAAATCAATATGGGCTCTGTTCATTTTCATTTTCCTTTTTTCTTCTGTTTTTTTCTTCTTATGATTTTTCTTTTTTGTTCTTATTTTTCTCTCACAATATGATTCATAAGGAAATATGTAAAAAAACCTGAATATGCATGTATAATAAAAAAATGTTATTTTTAGGTGTAGCTGGGAAAAATAAAAATTTAAAAATAAAAAAAGATTAAATAATCATTATTGTAAACATGATGAAAAGGATTGCTGTACAAATATAGATTAGTTTGTTCCCTGGACATCCTTTCAGTTTTAAGATTCTGTAATTCCTTTCAATGAATTGAAATAAACACAATACAAAATGAAAAAAAAAAAAAAGAAATACTAGCTATAGCAATAAGAGAAGAAAAACACACTGAAGGAATTAGAATAGGCAATGAAGAAACAAAACTATTGTTTTTTAAGATATCATGTTACACTTAGAAAATCCTAAAGAATCAACTAAAAAGCTACTTGAAATCATTAATAATTTTAGCAATGTTGCAGAATGCAAAATAAACCCACATAAATTATCAGCATTTCTATGCATATTACTAACAAAGTCCAGCAGCAAGAGATAGAAAAATTCCATTTAAAATAAATGTAGACAATATAAAATACTTAAGAGTCTACCTGCCAAGAAAAATCTAATTTGAATATAAGTATAAAACACTTTTCACAGAAATAAAGTCATATCTAAACAACTGGAAAAAATATTAATTGTTCGTGGGTAGACCAAACCAATATAATGAAAATGACAATTCTATCTAATCTATTTATTTAGTGCTTTATCAATCAAACTATCAAAAATTATTTTATAGAGATAGAAAAACATAATAACAAAATTCATCTAGAAAAACAAAAGCTCAAGGACATCAAGGGAAACAATAAAAAATGCAAAAGAAAATAGCCTATGTGTATCAAATCTCAAACTATATTATAAAGCAATAATTATCAAAACAATTTAGTAGGCTAAGAAAGAGTGCTAGATCAGTGAAATAAATTGGATATAAATTGCATTATAGTAAATGACCCTAGTAATCTGGTATGTGATAAAACCCAAGACCCAATTCTTTTATCTGACAAATTCATTATCTGACAAAAAGTTCTACAAAAACTGGAAAACAATGAGGCAGAAACTAGGTAAAAACCAACATCTCACACTGTATATCAAGATATGATCAAAATGGGTACTAAAGGATGATACCATAAGCAAATTAAGAGAGAATTTGTCAGATTTATGGATAAGGGAAGAATTTAGGAACAATGAAGATATAGAAAACATTAAAAATGTAAAATAGAAAATTTTTATAATTTAAATTATAAAGGTTTTGCACAAATAAAGTCAATGTAACCAAATTTACAAGGAAAATGAAAACTGAGATGGAAGAGGATTTTGCAACAAGTATCTCTGATAAAGGCCTCATTTCTTAAATATATAGAAAACTAGTCAAATTTATAAAAAATACAAGTAACTTCCCAACTAATAAATGGCCAAAGGATATGAGCAAAAAAATTTCAGACAAAGAAATCAAAGCTACCAAAGTCAGGTGAAAAAATGTTTTACATCACTATTGATTAAAGAAATGTAAGTTAAAAATTACTTTGAAGTATCACTTCATACTTATCAAATTGCCTAAGCTGACAAAAAAATGAAAATGTTGGATAGTGAACTAATCCAACCATTCTGGAGATCAATTTGGAACTATGCCCAAACAGTTACAAAAGTATTCATACCCTTTAATCTAGAAGTATCATTGCTAGGTTATATCCCAAAGACATCCCCCCCAAAAAAGGAAAAGGATATCTTTATACAAAAATATTTATAGCAACTCTTTATGTAAAGAATTTATAAGAATTTGAAATTAAAGGAATGCCCATCAATTGGAGAATAGCTAAACAAGCTGTAGTATATGATATGGAATGGAATATTATTGTGTTATAAGAAATTTCAAGCAGTATGATTTTATTTTATTTATTAATTTTTTTTTTGCAGAAAAGCAGAAGTATTTAATACATCCTTTTCAGCCCATAATGTAACAATGCAGTAGAATCATGCAATGCAAACCATTCAACAAAAGAATATGGAAATATGATTGAAAAATTAATTGGAAACTAAATAACAATCATAATGAATGATTAAATAGTAGACACAACAAATAAGTTCATTAAAAATAATGGCAGCAATGTGACAATATACCAAATTTTATGGGAGACAGCAAAAGCGGTGATCAGAGAAAAATGTGTATTTTTAAAGGGCAGTATGATTTTAGAAAAACCTAAAAAGACTTAGGTGAACTGATGCATAGTGAACTGAATAGAACCAGGAGAACTTTGTACTCAGCAACAATAGCATTGTTCATTGAAGAATTGTGAGTAATTTAGCTATTCTCAACAATACAATGATCCAAGATAATCCCAAAAGACTAATGAAGAGGCAGACTATCTGCCTCCAAAGAAAGAATTGATATTGTTTAAATACACATTGAAACATGCTACTTTTTCACTTTCTTTCTTTTTTTTTCTTTTATTTGAGTCTTCTCATATAGAATAACTAATGGAAATGGTTTACATAATTCCATATCAAACTTATCTTATTCTATAAGAAATGATCAGCAGGATGATTTCAGAGAGGCCTGGAGAGACTTACATGAACTGAAGCTAAATGAAGTGAGTAAAACCAGGAGATCATTGTACATGACAACAACAAGATTATACAATGATCAATTCTGATCAGCGGCAGGCAGCTTAGGGGTTTTTTAGGAGATTCTAGCCAGATACTATTGCTCCCAATCTTAAGGGCACAAAAATATTATTAGAGACCTCCAAGGTGAACCCATTTTGTTATGTCATCTTGACATAACATAAGTGACTAAGATTCACTTAAGTACAAATTATGCATATATTCTACTTAGTTGATATGTTTTCATATAATGAAAATGTACCCATAAAGTTGCTGAGCAGAGATATTGATAATCCTAATCATTCAGAGAGAGTCCTGGACTTCAGGTCTAGAATGGAAGGACTTTACTTCAAAGGACAGAGACTTTTGTAAGTTTTGATGTTTTAACTGGAAAGTTTTAATTCACAAGATTTCCCCTAGCAACAGACCTCAGGAGAGGTTTATACAGTGAGGAATACTGAAAAGGAAGTCTTCAGAACTCTGATTCATTTTACCTTATTTGATTTTTTTTCTCCTATGATGAAAGTTCTTTCTTGCCAGAGCTTATTTTTTTTGTGTGTGCCCAAAAGATAAGCCTGTTTTTATTTCAATGTTTTACATAATTCTATGAGCATAAAAAGAGGATAAATGATGCTATATGCAATAGTGGAATAACTATATAAAATGTAAGTAATTGCAAATATATAAATGTATACAAACATACATAAGTAAATGCAAACATATAAATATGTACAAGTATACAAATATATTATGACAGGGAGACATTTACTGGAAAGACTCATGCCCTATGAGTCAGACTATTTAAAATTAGGTAGGCTTCATGGAAGAGAAAAACTTTGATCTACATTTGGGGGTGGGGACTGGGAATCTATGGAAATATGGTCCCCAACCTTGAGTGCCTGCTGGAATGCATCAATGTTTGCCATGGTCTGAGCTATCCTGTGTCCTTATCTGTTTGGAACTAATCAGAAAGACCTGGCTTCCAATTTGTAAGACAACTCTACTTTGTGAGTTAATGATTGTAATGTTGATTTTTATCAGGGAGAAGTCTTTTCAGTTACTGAGTATTTACAGTTACTTTTGTTTCTTGCTTCTGGTACTTTACTTATATTTATAATAATTATTATCATTGTCATTATTAGGTTATTACTGGGAAAGCCCCAAAGTGAACCCAATTCATTATTATCAAGCTCAAGACCGACTTGAAAACAAGTTACACATGTATTCTGTTATACATGTATTCCACATAATATGCTTTCAAATAATGAACATATACCCATTAAACCACTGATGTGGTCATTTAGTGCAAAAAACACCTACAAGGATGGAATCTGAGCTCTACTACTTTGGACAGGTCCCTTGAATTCTATGGGCTTCAATCCCTCATTTGCAAAATAAGGGGACTTAGATAAATTATTTCTATGGTCCTTTCCAGCCCTAAATCTTAGGATCTTCTGAGTCTACATTCTATGTCTGACTTCAGAATGAGTCTTAGATCCTTAAAGGGAAATGCTACCTTGCCTTTGCCAATCCTCAACTTTACTCTGATTCATTCTATCCACTTTCCCTTTTAGATTGTGGTTAATTTACTATCTGGGGTCACTCATCTTGTTTTGTTACCAAGGAGCAGGTGATTCATGCTGTTGTGAGAATAGGTGGTCAAAGATTACATACTTCTGTCTGTGGGATTGGTATATTTGATTGGTCTTTTCTTTAGGTTGCCCTTCCCAGGTCTGAATTCTCCAGCTGGCTATGTTGTTCTGTATCTGATCAACTCTGCTGAGAAATACAGCAGTGAAATGCCCTCAGAGAACTTTGGTCCTGGGCTCCCCATGTACCATGAATAACATTCATTAGCTAATCATTAATTAAGATTTTATAGCACTTTTCTGCTTAAAGAATTCAGGGACTTCCCAGTCTGCTTGTTAGTATTCTAGCAGTATTTTTTACAAAAAAAGACATTTTCTAAAGTTAGGAAAGTAAAAGGAGGAGAAGGGAGGTGTAGAAGCAAGAATTGAAAGTTCTTCAGAGAAAAAAAAAGTATGTCCAAAGTATAAAAGGAAGCACATGACTCAAATATCAGAAACTAGCAGCCATCATCATGCTTGCAGACAATTTTTTTTTTTTACTATTCTATTCCCACAGCTCTAGTTTCATCAGAAGGTGGTTTTTTTTCCTGTAGACTTATGGCAATATTTTTAGCTTGTACTAGTTGAAAGGTTGACCTTTAGGTGTTAATGGAAAAAGTGAGCGCTTAATTGTATAATTTGGGGGATACTGGAAAAGCCCCGTCCAAAAAAAATATATATATATATATATTTTAAATTGGCATTACTTTATTATTTATTTACTTTTTATTATTTAACAGGAGCTGTTAATGCTGATCTATAACAGAACTCCCTACCAGCCCCAAATCTGGGCAAAAAGTGTAGAAATGAAATGGTGTTTATTCTAGTATTTTTTTGATTTCTGCATGTGTGTCTACATTATTTCCTATCTTAGACTGTAAAGTCTTGGAAGGAAAGGACTCTGAAGTTCTATTAAGCCTTCCATAGCATTACAGCAAAATATTTAAGAAAGACTTTTCCACATTAATTACCGTTGGCTACCTTATCACCTGCTCGATCATGAACTTCTTGATGTCAGTGTCTAATCTTTAATATATACTGATAGTGCCTAAGAAGGAAAACATTGGGCCTATTATTTGTGAATTCCAACCCAACTCCAAAAGCATACTGTGATTACAAAAATAAAATGAAAAATAGTTCCTGTCTTTAAGATGTTTACATTCTATCACAGACTTGTATTAAACAGGATATCAACCATCTTTCTGAACTGACCCAGGGGTTCTCAAACTTTTTAAATAGGGAGCCAGTTTACTGTCCCTCAGACTGTTGGAGGGCCGGACTATAATAAAAACAAAAATTTTGTTTTGTGGGCCTTTAAATAAAGAAACTTCATAGCCCTGGGCGAAGGGGATAAATGTCCTCAGCTGCTGCATCTGGCCCGCAGGCCGTAGTTTGAGGGCCCTGTATCTGGTTCTATCACATCTCTACTCAAAACATTTTAGTTGCTCTCTGCTGCTGAGTAAAATTCAAATGTCTGGCATTCAAGGCCTTTGGTCATTTGATACTACCGTGCCTGTTCAACTTTATTGTGTGTCATTTGTCTCCATAGCTTCTATATTCCAGCAATATTAGCTTTTCCCTAATGTACTTTGTGCTCCCTTACCTACCTGACTTTTCTTATATTGTTCCTAAGTCTGGAATATTATGCCTCCTCTTTATCTGTTGATATCCCATCAGTCCTTTAGTACCCAGTTCAAATGCTATCTTCTTCATGAAGCTTTCCCTAACCTCCCCAGTAAATGACATTTTTCCTCCACCAACCTCTTACATAGTATTTTTGTTTTATACTTAATATATTTATAATTTTCAAGTTATAGTTATATCCCCTTTGGGGGTATTTTCATGCCCTCTGATGTATTCATTTCCAAATAGGATAAGCATAAGGAATAAAGCCTTAAAAAACAATTTAACTGGTTGAAAGTTCCTGTGGTAGAAATACTTTGTTGATAAGAATATTGAAACTACTGGTTAAAATGTATTTTAGGAATTATCTGTGCATTTCAATTACTCAAGTTCTCTCTCACTCCTCCATAACAGATTAGACTGCTCTTTGTGAGTAGAGATAGTTTCATTTTTTTAATATTTATTTTCCCAGTGCATAGTACAGAAGCTTAGAACATACAAAGAGGCTTAATAAAGGCTTGCTGTATACCTTTCTCTCTTTTTGTTCCCAGCTTCAATTCCTGCCTTGTCCCCTTTTGATTTTGCTTCAGTAATTGTAGTTTTCGGGGCTAAAAGGGAGTAAGAGGACATTTTAGCCAAACTAGAAAAGCAGGGCCTGATGGAGTTCATGCTGTGGATTGTGCAATAGAGACACATCCAGCCCTTGGCTTCCATCCCATCCCATGTACAGGAGTTGACTCTGCTTACTCCCTTGATAGAGGTCTGAGAACAGCAACAACATTAATGATTTCAGTCTTCCAGTGAACAGTTGCCAAGAACTTGCCTTTCTCTGGGATGGCTGAGGAGGGAGCCAGTGCGTCCACTGCATTGGTTGATCTTTAGCTTTCTGTCTCCTGGCCATGAAATCTTTCACCCATCTCTGACTCACGCCTGTGAGTCAGCCCCTGCTGACTTGCCTTTGGTCCTTCTGTGTCCGTCTGGAACCCATTTAGCAACAGACTCAAAAAAAATTGTTTCCCAAATATGGAGGTACCTTATAAAGCAGCATCCACAAGCACACAGTTAATGTAGGCACTTGTGTTATGATGGATATGATTTTGTCTGTTTGTAAGCTAGGATGCTATAGGATAAATTTATCCTATAGCATCCAATTCCTTACAAGGACATAAAGCCCTGGTATGGTCTTTGCTGAGTTATTCCTTTTCAAATCTATGAAAGCAACACAAGACAGCAGCAAGACCACTGGGCTGCTTATCAGTAGACCTGGTATGGTTTTGCCATAACTTACTTTGTAAACATTGATCCTCAACCTCTCAGAGTTTCAGTTTCCTCATCTGTAAAATGATAAGGTTGAACTACATGATTTCTAAGGTCTAAGTGAAGTTCTTCTCTTCTTAAAAATTAAATAATATCTATGAAATTGATAAACTGCCCACACATGTATTTGTACACATTAGTATAACTATTACTTAGAAGTATTTAACTCATAGGAGGGCTTTGTTAAAAAGGAAATAATGGGTTTAAATAGGAGGAATAATGAAAGATATGTTTTAGACCTATAATTTCACTGGTATGGAGAACTCCTGGTGAAGGAACTCCCTTTACTAGTTCAGATAAGTAACTGTTCTGTAACATATATTTTTAGAGAGTTTTCTGGGGCATTCAAAAATTCAATAATTTATTTATAGTCACAAACTTATGTGTCAGATGCAGGATTTGACTGTACGGTTGGCTTGCCATCCATTATACCATATTTCCTCTCAATGGATGCAATATATATATATATATATATATATATATATATATATATATATACTATAAAGCACTATTTTGTTTTCAGGGATCATTTGCATAATCCAAACTTCTTCCCTTGACTTTCAGAATCTCCTAGACATTCTTTCCTCAACCTACATTTTCAAGCTCATTTCCCATCATTCTCCTACACAAACATGCAGATCTGCTTGACTAGCCAGGCATAGCTCTTTAGTCCCATTTAGCTGTAGAAATATCCTAGCAGTGTTTCACTTCTCCTCAGAGAAACTATTTCAGAAATCACCTCATGCTGGCTAACCAGCTCCTCCCCTTCTTGTTGGAAGTCCAAAGGGAGGCTGCCTCAATCCCAAGTTACACCCTCAAATGAGGAAGGAACTTTTCTCTTTGGTCCTTTATATAGCTTCCTGAGAAGACTCCACATCCTGGCTTATTAGTAAATAATATTTGACAGTCATCAATTAGGGTTACCTATACTTCAATAAGGACTCCACCTATGTGTTTACTATAAGGTTGCAGATACGATGTTCAGCCCTATCATGCACATAAAAACCAGAATAGTAGTCATTAGGTGATGAATTTTTATTGGAAACAGCAATTCCTGCAGCTATATACCAAGCATAGAGATATGCTCTTCTGAAGATTATATGACTGAGGCATTCTGTTACAGGGAATAGAGTATTAACTTTGGAATCAATGGACTTGAGTTCAAATCCTGTTTCTGATGCTTACTACCTTTATGTCCTTGGGCAATTTCTGTGGGCTGGAAATTATTCATCTGTAAGATAAGGGGGTCTGTAAAATAGGTGACCTCTGTGGTCCCTTCAAAGCTAGGATCCTAATAAATATTTAGTTGATGATTATACATTTTGTTCTCAAATAATTTTCAAATTAAAATATTTTCTTGCCCCACACTGTCCTCATTCCCTTCGTCCCTCCCCCTCCTCTTCTATTTTTTTTTAACATGGATTTTATCAGTTTTGGGAGCTCCCAATGAGGAATTCTTACTTTCAGAATAGATTAGCTCCTTCTCTGCAACTTATTTATTGTTTCATGAAGTATTGAAAGGTTACATGACTTCTCCAGAGTTACACAATCAGAATGTGAACAGGTAGGATTAGAATTTAGTTCTTCCAGATTCTGGAGCCAGTTTGCTGTCTACTCTGCTGCCATGCTGCCTCTCCTAAAACATTTCATGGATGGAAAGAGTAGATTAAAAGTTAGAGCACAATGGTGATGGCACATGTGACCAAGATAACTTACATCTCTGGTACTACTCGGTCCGTCCAAATGGTCTTTCTCTTCTCCCCAATCCTCTCCACAGATTGACTCTCAATTGCCAGGTCTAGTTTTCTTTTGAGTCTATGATCAGATCTTTTTTGTTGATGTTGCTTAAAACCGCTTCCTCTCAAGTTTTTGTCTTTTTGTGTATGTGTCTGTTTTGAAAATACAGGTCACTTGCTCAGCTACTGGCTCCCACCTAAATTCCTCATTCTAAAGAGTTCTTGAACTTTTGAATGAGATATTGTCTCCTGGTCTCTAATGCTAGAAGCTATGGCCAATAGTGAGAGGAAGATCACAGGTGAAAATATGAATCTTTTCAGGGACTGGGTTCTTCCTCAGCTAGTGGTTCCTGCCTGGAACTTCAGAGATGATGAGTTTAGCTTTTTAAGGGACCATGAGGGGCACATCCAATTTTTATCTAATGATATTGCTTCATCAGTCAAAGAAATTTTTCACATTTCATAAAGGCATGTAAGTGATGGACATGTTTTAACAATTAATTTAACACATCATTATCTACTCCTTTATTTTCCAAAATTACATGCTTGACTTCTGGGGTTAAAAGTTGGTCAAAAACCAATATTCATATCTATATCTCTATATCTACATTCTGTATATGTATGTGTGTGTGTGTCCCAAAATCAATTACTTTTAAAAATCATGGTCTTGTGGGATAGCTTCAAAGAGGAAATATGGTACAGAATTTAGGCAACTTGCTGGAAGTCCTCTATTTTAAGATCTAATCCTCACTGTTTTAACTCTTAGCATTCAATGAGATTTTAGACATATTACTTTACAGTAATGGCAACCTCCTCATCTATCACAGATGGGGCTAGCAATACCAGTTTGACTTGTAATGCTTTACTTGCGTGTAATCACAAAGAAAAATAAGCTCAGCATACATATCTTAGCCTTATGGAATAGTATCAATTTTCTAAGTACTATTTTACTTTTTCTTCTTTTTCATGGTGACTAAAATGCTAAAAATATGATAACCTCATAATCTCCCTAGTAATATTTGGTTTAGCTGAATGCTTCCCCAAATGAGTAAGAAATGAATGGGAATATTTGGTCCAGACAAAACTTTGGAGCTAGAGAAGCTTTTAGTTATAAAAATTAAGTTTTCCTGGTATCTGTACACTGGACCTCCAGAATCCAAACCCTGAATACTTGGAAAGATTAATTCACTCATATTTGAATGAATTAATGCAAACTAGCCAATTTAGTTCACAATATTTAATAGTGACCTTAGATCCTGAGCAATACTTCATCTTTATGTATCATTCAGCTGTTTACCTAGGTCACCTTATCATCTTCATGGTGCTGCTACAGTAATCAAATCAATTGACCACACTATATATTAACTCACCATTTCTCCTCTGACCACTATGTATAATATGTTCCCTATGTACAATAACTTTCCCTATTAGAATGTAAGCAACTTGTGTGCAGGGACAATTTCTTTTTATATTTGCATCCCAACTGCTTAGCATAATATCTGGAACATAAAAATCAATAAATGCTTTTTGATTCATGTATGCATTCTCTAGCTTAGCCTTTTTTCGCTAGCTTTAACTCACCATTTCCAAAGAATTCCACTATCCCCTACTCTTTTCCCTTTATCCTCTAAAAATATTTCTCAGATCTTTCACTTATACTAAAGTGTGAAAATACATTAAAAATATTGAGAACAGTATAAATTATTATAGAGGTTTGCATTTTAATAGAAATCCCAGCCTTAACATGAAAGGATGAAGCTGTATCCCATGGAGTTCCAGCCTTCTGGGAAAAGATTTCATGGGAGGAAACTTCAGATTAGAGCTCTGGAGCAGATAAACTAGTAGTCATCCTCCTCATTTTAGAGATAAAGAAACTGCCTCCCATCTCTCTTGCATGTAGGGAGGGACATATCCTGCCTACTACACAGGTAGAAAGAGAAATGCATGGGAATTCAAAGCACTCATGCTGTATCTGTGTATACTTAAGCCATGTATTTTCAAATTATAGAAACAGAACTTCCCACTGAAGAAGTAATGATGTTTGCCATCTAATATAAGGCTTCCCTAGGGAAAAAGCAAAAACTTTTTACCCTTCAGCAGTTATATTACTTGGTTGAAAACTACCTGTGGCTTCTAGGTTCAGGGGGAAGAAGAGAGGAAGGATGTTATTGTTTTATTGGGGAGGTTTTTCCCCCAACAATCAGACATGTTTTAGATAGAAGCAGGGACAGTGTGGTACCTAAACAATGTATTGGGCCACTGTCTAAGGCCTGGGTGACTGGAACCAATAAAATTTTACGTAAAGAAAATATCAATTTGTCTTTGAAATAGAATTGTAATTTATTGAGCACCAGTAGCTCATGGAATAAACAGTCTTTGTCTGTTGTGTGACTAAAGAAGACTTAATATTGCCAAAACTCCTGGGCCCTCCTTGATTTCAAACAGGAGAGTATTTTTTTTCCTCCTTTAAGCTAAGAGTCCTGAGTGATATTATAGTTGTTGTTGATGTCTGGGTTGACCTTAATTTTTGTTAGTAGATGTTCATGGATATTGTTATCCATTAACCATCTGTTCTTCAAAGAATGTTTCAATGAAATTAAATTTTTGAGTTTATTGCCAACTTCCAGGAATTATTACACACTTCATCACCTCAGTCCTTAGACAAACTATCTTGGGATTTCTGATGTTAACATTTTAAAGTGTGGTTTAAGGAATAACATTAAAGATAGCTTTGGGTCATGGCAGTGGAAACTGACTGTCTTCTCCTGTCTTTTAGTGTGAGTATTTATAAAGATTAAAAAAAAATCAATGTCATTCAATCAATAAGCACCTGTTGTATACTCAGTACTGACTCACAGATGTCAACTCCAGCCCCTTCAATTTTTTTTATATAGCTTTTTATTTACAAGATATATGCGTGGGTAATATTTTTCAGCATTGACAATTGCCAAATCTTTTGTTCCAATTTTTCCCCTCCTTCCCCCCACTCCCTCCCCCAGATGGCAGAGAGACCAATACATGTTAAATATGTTAAAATATATGTTAAATGCAATATATGTATACATATCCATAGAGTTTTTTGGTTGCATAAGAAGAATCCGACTTTGAAATAATGTACAATTAACCTGTGGAGGAAATAAAAAATGCAGGCGGACCAAAACAGAGGGATTGGAAATGCTATGTAGTGGTTCACACTTATTTCCCAAAGTTTTTTTGCTGAGTGTAGCTGGTTCTATTCATTATTGAACAAATGGAACTGATTTGGATCATGTCATTGTTGAAGAGAGCCACATCCATCAGAATTGATCATTCTATAATATTATTGTTGAAGTGTACAATGATCTCCTGGTCCTGCTCATTTCACTCATCATCAGTTCATGTAAGTCTATCCAGGCCTTTCTGAAATTCCCCTCCAGCCCCTTCATTTTACAAATAAGGAATTAATGCTTGAGTGGTTAAGAGGTTAAGTGACTTGCCTAAAGTCAAACAGATAGTAAGCTTCAGAGGCAGTATTTGAACTCAGATTCTTTGGCTCCACAGCCAGTGTTATTGCTATTCTTTCACCTTGATTCACTATGCATTATTGAAAATATGGAAGAAATAATATCCAATGGATATGTGATCTAACTAACATGAATCTTCCCTCCAGAAATTTGGATCATGATCCATCCAAGCCTGTTCATTCATCTTATACACATAGTGACATAAATTTGCTAAACAGTATTTACCCAACATGCTGGAGATCTTCAAGTTTTCTTGACATTGTATGGATACAACAAGAATGCTATTCATAGTTTATCTTTCAATTTCATTATGTGATGAGGCCATTCATTTTCTTTTTTGTAAGTTTCCTTGATAATGTCTTTTAAACTATTGCCTTCATAATTATTTGTATATAATTTGTTAAAATTACTCAAGCCTGCCATGCACAGCTCCATTTCCCTCAGCTTCATTTCTTTGGAGAATATATTATTTCAAGATTTGCAAACATACAAAATCACCAAAGGAATATTGTTCTATTTTTTAATGGCCTTTCATTTTTAAAAAATAACTTGGAGTTATTAAAGGAACAGTACAAATTCCCAAAGGAAATCTAGCCCACTCTATTCCTTCTGCTTCTATTTAATGTTGGACACAAATCATAATCCATTTGTGTTATGTCATAAATATATATACTGTTGAAATAAAAAACTCTCTATATAGATTGTCAATGCAGACCCAACAATAAATAATATTCATTCACTTGATTTTTTCTTATGTGGATAGTTAAGCTAAACTCTTTTGAGGGATTATGAATTTTTTAGGTTTTGCCAAGTTTTGGAGATTGATACAATGAATACAATGTCATCCACAAACAGAAGGATTTGGAGGGACTCCTCATTTATTAGGAATCCCTCTTTGCCTAAAGTACTGTGTTTTATCTTCACCATGACAAAGAAAACATCTTTGGTGAGTATGCAGTTCCTTTATTTGAGCTTCCCTTAATATCAGACTAAAATTATCTCTGTTGTTACATGTTTAAATGTTATAGAATTTTGATTGATGTATAGGAGACATTGGTTAGAGGAGAGATCTGAAGGTCATGTTTTTGCTTTAAGGAACCCAGGGGGACTTTTTTTTTTACAGCAAATGATAACCATGACTCAGGCCAATTTCAATGATCTTGTGATGGAGAGAGCCATCTACATCCAAACAGAAAACTGTGGGGATTGAGCGCGAATCACAATACAGTATTTTCACTTTTTGCTGCTGTTGTTGTTTGCTTGCATTTTTTTCTCTCTCATTTTTTTCCTTTTTGATCTGATTTTTCTTGTGCAGCATAATAATTGTGGAAATACGTATAGAAGAATTGCACATGTTTAACATACATTGGAATACTTGCCATCTAGGGGAGCAAAGATGACCTCAATGTGTGTCTAGATGGGGAAATGGGTTTATAGACCAGTGGATAGTTATATTTTCACAGTCACCATTTTGTTTTAGCAATAACATTTTAGATTTCTTTTTATGCCTTTAGTATCTTTATCCATTTCCCAAGTCCATTACCCAGTTCCAGATTGCAGTTTCAAAGTGAAGAAGAACCAAAGTACCACACTAGTACTTGTGGTTAGTAGGTGGCAGAGGCCTTTCCTAGTTTAAGATAAAACACAGATAAGGTGAGCAGTGACCATATACATCTACCTAGATCATACTACCTTAGGAGCATCGAAAACCTACAGACCCCCTCAGAACCAACTGTGAAAAAAGCAGAGCAAAAAAACCCCAAAACCCTAAAGTTTGAAATAGGGATTGTTCCCACCTACCTCCTCACAGATGAGAAAACCCCAACTCTAACGTAAAGTTCAAAGTCAAGAAATAAGCTGGAGAAATGAGCAAACAATAACAACAAATAAAAGAATCTAAACATAAAAACCAACTATGATAACAAGAAAGACCAAGACACAAACTCAAAAGAAAATACTGAAAACAGATACAAGCAAAGCTCAAAAGAAAAATGCATATTGGACACAAGCCCACCAAGAATTCCCAGTAGAACAAAAGAAACGTTTTTTTGGTTTTTAAGGAGAGCAAAAAAATATTTTAAAAACCAAATAAGAGCAGTAGAGAAGAAATTAAGAAAAAAATATTTTGATGCAAATTTTGAAAAGATTTAATAGCTTAATAATAGAGGCAGAAAAAAATTATTAGAGAAAATAACTCTTTAAAAAGCAGAACTGACCAAATGAAAAAGAGGTACAAAACCTCCCTGAAGAAACCAATTCCTTAAAAATTAAAATTAGTTGAATATGCTAATGACTCCTTATGCTACCAAGAAAAAATAAAAACAAAGTCAAAAAAATGAAAAGCAACCCCCCTCCCAAATGAAATGTCTCATAGGAAAAACAACTGACCTGAAAAATTAACTGAGGAGAGATTATTTAGGAATTATTAAACTACCTTAAAACATTATCAAAGACATTATATATTTCAAGAAGGTAGAGGAAAACTGCCCAAATGTTTTAGAAGCAGAAGGCAAAATAAAAATCAAAAGAATCCATTGATCACCTCCAGGAAGTGATTCCAAAATAAAAACTCCATGGAATATTATAGACAAATTTCAGACCTCCCAGATAAAAGAGAAAATATTGAAAGCAGGCAAAAAAAACAACAACAACAACCAAGAAACCTTTAAAATATCATAGTACCATAGAATCATAAGATTCAGCAGCTATCATGATAAAGGAGTGGAAGTCTTAGAATATGATATTTTAAAAGTTGAAAGGATTTAGGATTACAACCATGAATTACCTACCCAGCAAAACTGAATACAATCCTTCAAAGGGGAAAATGGATTTTTAACAAAATAAAGGACTTTCAAACATTCCTGATGAAAAGAAGAGAACTAAATAAAAAATCTGGCATTGAACCAAAAGACTAAAGAGAAAACTGAAAAAGTAAATATGAAGGAGAAATAATAAGGAGCTTGAGAAGGTTAAAGTGTATGCATTCCTACATGAGAAGATAATACATTCAACTCCTAAGAATCATTATTACAGATGTTAAAAGAAGTTTGTATTGACAGAGGTCATACACCTGAGCTGACTTTGTTGGGATGATCTCAAAAAAAAAATGTAAAAGTGAGAAAGAGAGAAGCATCAGTAGAAGGAGAAAGAGAGAGGAAGAAGAGGGAAAATAAAAGAGAGACATATGGAAAACTATTTTAGTGGAGGGGAAAATGGAGAGAGGGACATAGACAACACAAACTTCATTCTCTTCTGAATCAATGCAAAGAGTGAAAAATATATACATATAAATTAGGTATAGAAAGTCATCTTACCCACAGGGAACTAGGAATGGAAGAGGCTAAAGGAAAGGGTAGATAAGAAGGAGAAGAGATTAAAAGAAGCACTGATCAGGAACAAAACATTTTAAGAGACAGGGTAAAAAAGAATAGAGGAGGAGAAACAAGAGAGTAGGATGGCAGAAAACATAGTTTCATAATGGCAAATGTGAATGGGTTGAATTCACTCATAAAACAGAAGCAGATAGAAGAATGATTAGAAATCAGAACTAGTAATATTTCATTTACCAAAAACAAAATAAACAAACAAACCAAAATAAAACCATATTTGAAACATAAAGCCATATACAGAATTAAAATAAGTGGCTGGATTTAGATTCTAATCCTTATTTCTGCTTTAGCAGAAATAAAAAAGGGAGGAGTAGCAATTATGATAAGATAATCAGGAAAACTGCATTTATCATAGGTGATAAAATAAAATCAATAATAAAATTATGTATACCAAATAGCACAGCATTCAAAATCTTAAAGGAAAAGATAAATAAGTTGCAGGAGGAAATAGTAAAACTATTTGAGTGGGGTACTTGAATTTACCTCTTTCAGAACCAGATAAATATAACTATAAAATAAATTTAAAAAGCAGTTAAGAAGATGAATATAATTTTAGAAAAGTTAGGTATGATATGCCTCTGGAGAAAATTGATTGGTAATAAAAAGAAGTATATTTTTTCTCAGCTGCATATGGCACTTGTACAAATATTGACCATTTATTAGGGCATAAGAACCTCACAAAGACAAAAAAGCAGAAATATTAAGTATACCAGTTGGGATTATAATTAAATCAAAATTAAATTTAATAAAGGACCTTGGAAACATAGATTTAAAATTAATTAAAAACTAAATAATTTAATCTTAAAGACTGAGTGGGACAAAAAATAGGTCATTGTCAGGAAAAGATGATAAATATTGGAGGGGATATGGGAAAACCAGGAAATTGCATTGTTGGCAAAGTTATGAAATGATCCAACCATTCTGGAGAACAATTTTACAAATATTCATACATTTGACTTAGACAAAAAGAAAGAAAGAGGGAAGCAAGATAACATAATAGATAGAATACCACACCTGGAGTCAGGAAGACCTGAGTTCAAATCTACCTCAAATACTTAATACTTTTAGCTGTGTGATCCTAAGCAAGTCACATAATCCCAGTTGCCTTCCAAAAAAAAAAAAGAAAAAAAATGGAAGAAAGGAAGAAAAGAAGAAAGAAAAGAAGAATATGGAAGGAAAGAAGATGAAAGAAAGGAGGATATTTTGCAAATGTAGGAATATTTATAAAATTATAAATTGCCTAGATTAACAAAAGAAAAAATAGAATATTTAAGTAAGCTTATTTTAGGAAAAAGATATTTAATAAGCCATAAATGAGTTCCCTAAGGAAAAAAAAAACACACCAGTACTAGATGGATTTACAAGTGAATTCTACCAAACATTTTAAAGAACAATTTTCCAGTACTGTATAAACTATTTTAAAAAATCAGTAAAGGAATCCTACCAAATTCCTTCTATGATATAAATATGGTCTTGATACCTAAACCAGGAACAGCAAAAGCAGAGAAATAAAATTATGTTTCCCTAATGAATATCGATACAAAAAATTTAAATACTAGCAAGGAGATTACAGCAATATAACATAAATATCATACATTATGACCAGATGGAATTTATCTAAGAATGTAGGGTTGGTTTAATATTAGGGAAACTATCAATATAATTGGCCATATTAATAACAAAAACCATAAAAATTACATGATTATATCAATAGATGCAGAAAAAGCTTTTGACAAAATACAATATCCACTCCTATTAGAATTATCTGGAAGCTTAGGAATAAGTAGAGCTTTCTAAAAATGATAAATAGTATCTATCTGAAATTGGAAAAAACTGGAAAGACTAATATGAAATGCTGAGTGAAGTGAGCAGAAGCAGGAGAACATTGTGTATAGCAACAGTAACATTGTACAGATGATCAACTTTGGTAGACTTTGCTCTTCTCAGCAATACAATGATCTAAGACAATTCCAAAAGTCTTATGATGATAAAATGTTTTCCACATCCAGAGAAAGAACTACGGAGTCTGAATGCAAATCAAAGCATCCTATTTACATGTTTGTTTGTTTTTCTTTCTCATGGTTTTTCCTTTTTGTTCTGATTCTTCTTTCACAATATGAATAAAATGGAAATATATTTAATATGATAGTACACGTATAACCAATATCAGATAGAGACTTAATGAAAAAAAATGTGTAAAAAGGTGAGTTGGCCATGCCAGATATCAAACTGTACTGCAAAATGACAATTATGACAACAATCTGGTACTAGCTAAGAAATAGAGTATTGTTTCAGTGGAATTTTTAGGTATACAATATACAGTAGTAAAATGACCACAGTAATCAAATGTTTTATAAATCCAAAGACTCAAGCTTTTGGTGCAGGATCTATTTGACAAAAACTTCTTAGAAAACTAGAAAGAAATCTGGCAGAAATCAGGCATAGAACAATACCTCAGTACATATACCAAGATATGGTTAAAATGATTTAACCATAAAGGGTGATATCATAAGTAAATTAGAGGAGCATGGAAAAAATATTTCAGATTTGCAGATAAGGATAGATTTTATGACCAAATAAAAGATAGATAGGATCACAGGAAAGAAATGGATAATTTTAAATATATAAAATTAAACAGGTCTTGCACAAACAAAACCAACGCAACCAAAATGATAAGGAAAGCAAAAATCTGAATGTAAGTGTATAGGAATTTACAAGAAATTTCTCTGATAAAGGCCTCATTTCTCAAATATATAGAATGCTATGACAAATTTATAAAAAATAAAAGCTGTTTCTCAATTGATAAATGATGTAATGATTTGGACAGGCAGTTTTCAGAAAAAGAAATCAAAGTTATCATTAGTCATGTAAAAAATGCTCTAAATCACTAAAAATTACAGAAATACAAACTTAAGTAATTCTGAGATACCACTTCACATCTATTATATTGGCTGAACTGAAAGAAAAGGAAAATTCCAAATGCTCGAACAGATGTGGGGGAAAATGCATTGTTGGTGAGACTGTATACTGGTCCAATCATCCTGGATAATAATTTGGAACTACATCTAAAAGATTATGTATAACCTTTGATCCAACAATGGCATTACTATATTTTTCCCAAAGAGATCAAAGAATAAAGAGAAAGGAATTATCTCTTAAAAATGTTTACAGCAGCTCTCTTTGTGTTAGCAAAGCATTAGAAATTGAGAGAAAGGTGGCAGGGACAGGGAGAGAAAAAGAAGGGGAGAAGAAAGGGGAAGAGAGGGAGGGAAGGAGGGAGGAAAAGACAGAGAAAGAGAAAGAGAAAGGGGAAGAGGGAGGGAGGAAGAGAAGGAGGGAGGAAAGAAGGAAAGGGAGAGAGAATTTGGAAATAAAATTTTAAATGGATATTTTTTAAAAAGATTACAATGTTAGAATACAAATATGGTGATTTTATCATTTATGATAAAAAAAGTTTGATATAAAATCTTTACAAATCTTTTCTATTTTATTCTGTTCTCCTTACATTTTCATCTTTTAAAAGCCCTCAGGATGACTCACTGGGTCTTTTATCAAGTTTTCTTTAAACTGATCTTTTCTCTTCTTTTTTTCTTTCTTTTATGAGAAGATTTTTTTTTATATTCTTCTTCCATCTTTCTACATAAGATTTTATATAAATGTATGTTATAAACTTGTGGTACCTTTAGCTGTTATATCTCTCTGTTTGGCAAGAAGATGAAGTGTTAGCTAACTGAAATGGGTTATAATTACTTTGATTTCCTCTTCATGGCGATTGACATATTTGAATGAACTTTTGTATGAAAATGTTATATTCAATCTTGGCATTATTTTCTCCATTAATTTCCCACTTTTTCAGTGTCAATATTTTGTGTAAACAGATCAGTTGGAGTTAATTTTTAAATTATACTTTATCTTTGTTTTTATTCCTTTTTTCCAGTTTTGTATTAATTTTTGTTATTTTTGCTCTAACAAGTCAGTGATTTGAATACACAAAGACAGACTCCTACCAGTTACAGGTTATTTCCTATCTATTGAAATATAATCAATTCCATTTTTTGTGATGTTATTTGGTACTTGCTATGATTAATATCCCACAATTCTTTTCTTAAAGAAAATATGACCAAAGCATCCAAGATTAGAAGGTAAGCAGAAAACTGGGGGAAAAAATGTTACAGCCATTGTTTCTGATATAGGCCTCATCTCTAAAATATATAGAGAATTGAATCAAATTTATAAGAATGCAAGGATATAAATAGACAATTTTCAGATAAAGAAATTAAAGTCATTTCTAGCCATATTAAAAAATACACTAAATCACTACTGAGTAGAGAAATGCAAATAAAAACAACTCTTAGGTACCACTTCACATCTCTCAGATTGGCTAAGATGACAGGAAAAGATAATGATGAATGTTGGAGAGGGGGGAAAACTGGTACACTAAATCATTGTTGATGGAGTTGTGAAATGATCCAACAACCATTATGAAGAGTAATTTGGAAATATGTCCAAAGGGTTCTAAAACTGTGCATATCTTTTGATCCAATAGTGTCTTTAGTAGGTTTGTATCCTACAAAAATCATAAAAGAGGGAAAAGGACCCACATTTGCAAAAATGTTTGTAGCAGCCCTTTTTGGAGTGCTAAGGAACTGAAAATTGAGTAGATGCATCTCAGTTAAGAAATGGTTAGATGAATTATGATATATGAATGTAATGTTAAAAATGTAAAAAATAATGTGTAAGCTGATATCAGAAAAGCCTTGAAAGACTTACATGAACTGTTTGTTGCTGAGTGAAATGATCAGAAACAAGGGAATATTGTGCACAGTAACAACGAGATTATGTGATGGACTGTGATGGACTTGGCTATTTTCAATAATGAGGTGATTCAACACAATTTCAATAGATTTGTGTTGGAAAGTGCTATCCACATCAAGAGAGAAAACTTGGGATACTGAATGTGGATCAAAACACAGTATTTTTATCTTTTTGTTGTTGTTGTTTCTTTTTTTTTTTCTTTTTTGTGTTTTTCCCTTTTGATTTTTTTTTTTTTTGCACAGAATGACAAATATGGAAATATACTTAAAAGAATTGCACATATCTTTCCTATGTCAAATTACTTGTTGTTTTGGATAAGGGGGAAGAAGAAGGAGAGGGAGAAAAATTTGGAATACAAGGTGTTAACAAAGGTGAATTTTCAAACCTAACTTTGCATGTATTTGAAAAAATAAAATATTTCTTAAAAATAAAAAAAAACCCTTAGTAATACTTTTTTAAAAAGAAAGAAAATAAAAAGAAAATATGCCTGTCCATGAAAATATTTCTCTTTAAAATCTACTGAGATGATGTTAGTAAATGAGACAATTATAAAATAGTACAGAATAACAAAAATTAATTACTAATTATGTGGATTTTTATCTGATATATAAGACTTAATGATACTGGAATCAATTCTTATTTTATATTTGTTAAATAGTTCCTGTGTTATTAATATTGCAAGATTTTTTCCATCCTAAATGATAGTCTATACAAGAATATCCTGATGGGTGATTATCAACTTATCAGGGAAGATATGTGAAAGATAAAATTTTCCTCAGTGTAAGAAGGGTTATTAAACATTGGAATTTGGATCATAGATTTAGACCTGCAATTATCTTATAATAGTATGATATCATAGGTTCACATCTGGAAAAGGCCTTAGAGTTTATTCAGTCCAATTTCTTCAGATTATATATTAGAGATATGAAATTCTTTACCCAAAATCCCACAGATAATAAGTAACAGCATCAGTATTTGTACTTAAGCTCTCTGATGCCAAACTCAGCATTCCTTCCATTACACCACACTGCCTCTCAATTGGTGATCAGAGGATGTTGTAGAATCTCCATTTAATAACTGAATATATCCATGTCCAGCTGAGATAGTTTAAATCAATATCTTATTATATGGTTTCCTAACCTTTTCATGAGTAGAAAAAGCTCTAAAAACTTTAAGAAGGACCTGAATGGGAATGGGAGGTACCAAAAGAAAGGTTCTTGAGTGTAGCAAGAAAAGGGATATCATATCAATCGTGTTTCTCTCCATGTTAGAAATTCAGCAAATCTGAGTCAGCAAAGAGTAGATCATATCTGTAGGAAACTAGCTCAGAGATTAATAACAAATGTTGATTTAATACCTACTATATGTAAAAATATGATACTGGTGCTACGAGAGGTACAAAATTTAGGTAATACTCAACACCTGCCTTCATGGATCTCATAGAATAATAAAACAGACAAAAATACAATATGATTCATCACTGACGGATATATCCTATTACATAATATTAATTATGTTATAATATTATATTCTATCATTCCATATCATGTTATATCATGCAATTTCATAGCATAGTAGAAATCATATTGTATTATATTATATCATATTATTTCTTATTACATTATATTACATATGCTCTGTTTTATATTCATTAAAAAGGTACTAAGGGGAAGTAAGTGGATAGCCCTCCAGCCCTGGAGTTAGGAAGACTTAAGTTCAAATGTGACCTCAGTCACTTAACATGACTGCCAAAAAGAAAAAGGAATAAAATGCTAAGTAAAGTTCTACTTAAGGTCAGAGGGAGAAACTGTTATGTTATAGAGATGGGAAAGTATCAGGAAACATTACATGGAAGAAGTGATATTCAAGTTGTACTTTACAGAATTGGTAGGAATATAACACGTGAAGAAAGAAAGGGAGAACATCCCAACAAAAGAAACAACAATAAAAAACAGCAAAAGAGCAACTGATTCAGGTATATCTATATCTATATAAAAATATGGAGACAGATAGATGAATAGAAAGATAGTTCCATTCCCTAATAGAAATGAACAGGAAGTTCCCAAAGGAAGGACAAGATATCAATAACATTATGGGGAAAAAATGCTCCAAATGGAATGAGAGAGCACAATACGTGTTCAGAGAGCAGAGAATATTCCAGTTTGGTCAGAACATAGATTATAAGAGGGAGTAATTCATATTAAATCAGGAATAGTTATGTGGTACTAAGTAGGTGAAGTACTCAGAAGGCACTTGGAGGCTTCCTTGCAGTGCCTTGAATTAGACACTCTATCTCCCCTGTGTTTCACTGTCTGATCCCCATTCCTGGAATTTTCTCCTTTTTTTCACTCTCCTTCCTTTTTTCATATCTTAGCTCAAAACTCACGTACAAGAAGCCTTTCCTAGTCCTTGTGTTTTTCCTGTTAATTGCTTCCATTTTACCATAAATATGCATATATATTTCAGTATGTACATACATAGATATATGGATATAATCTTGTTACATAGTTGTTTGTATGTTATCTCTTCCATCAGATTATGAGCTTCTTGAGGAGGACAGACACTGCTTTTGCCTTTTTTTGTATCCCCAGCTCTTAGCCCAATATGTGGCATATAGGAAATTAATAAGCATTTGTCGACTGAAACCTTACTTATT
This sequence comes from Sarcophilus harrisii, assembly GCF_902635505.1. NCBI lineage: Eukaryota > Metazoa > Chordata > Mammalia > Dasyuromorphia > Dasyuridae > Sarcophilus > Sarcophilus harrisii. The sequence continues at coordinate 320,064,511 of NC_045428.1, forward strand.
TTATTAAACAATAAGGAAACAATTAAGATGTTTGAGTAGAGAAATGACATGATCAGAGATATGGATCCCCAAAATATATGATTCTGGTAGCAAAAGAAATATTGGAAGACGAAGAAAGTAGAAGCATTGTGGTTTAAAAGTCATTGCAATAGTCTAGGTGATTAGGATCAATAATGGGATAGTGGAAGCAGAAATAGAAAAGTGGAGGTGGATTTGAAAATTGTTGAGAAAGTAGAATAAATAAATCTAGGAAATTAATTGAACAAGAGAGATGAGGGAGAGAAGAATTAAAAATCAAACCAAAGTTAGGAAGATGGGAGACTGCCAATTAGACAAGACCCATTTCCCACCCACCCACCCCAAGAGAATGTAAAAGTTAAAGTGGTTGAAGAACATCCATGAATTCTATCTCTGATTCCAAAAGAATTGTCCCAACCCTATATTCAGCCTTATCTGATCAGCTTAAGATAATTTATCTATGAAAGACCCCAGTTATAGTTCAGCATAAAACCATACATCCCTAGAATTTGTAGGCCATTTGGAAATGGAGTTATGATCTGACGAGGACAGGCTTTCTAGGGACATCCTCATATACTTGTGTTAGACAAGAACAGAAACCCAAGAAACAGCAATGAAATTATTAAAATATTCTATATTTGAGGGGTGGGATTTTTTTTAATGTTGACAAAGTAGATCAAGGATTTGTATATTTTCTTTTATCTTCATGAGTATGTACATGCAGTTTGTTTATTAGTTAATAAACCTTGTATCAGATCAACTTAACTTGATTTTTTTTTTGGTGTTTCTTAAAATTCTGAGCTTGATTAGAGCACTGAGTGAGTGGACACAAAAAGAGCAAATTAATTAGAGAAGCAAGTTTGGGGACAAAGATAAACCAGTTCTGAATGTCTTGAGTTGGTGATGCCACTGGGACAACTAGATGGAAATGTCTTATGGGCAATGAAAAATGCCATTCTGGATTCAAGAAATATCAATCAACCAACCAATATCACATAAAAAGCATTTATTAAATGTCTTCTTCTGTTATGCACTGGAGATTAGAAAAAAGGAAAGAAAGAAAGAATCTTTGCCCTCTAGGAGAGATTCCATTCTAACAGGAGAGATAGTATGAACATAAGTAGGTATATTCAAAATAAATATGAAATATAAAATAGGTAATTTTTGAAGACATTAAGATCTGTGAGAATAAGGAAAGGTTTTTTTCTGTAGAAAGTAATGCTTGAATCAAATCTTGAAGGAAACAAAGGAATCTAAGTGATATAAGTGATGAAGTATATTCTAGGCATGTGAGTAAGGTAGTACAAAGGTAGGGAAATAAAAGATAGAGAACTGTGTATATGTGAAACAGCAAAAAGGCTAATTTAACTGGACCATAGAGTTCAGAAAGAGGAGTAATGTAGGTGAGAAAGGTAAGTTGGAATCAGATTGTCATCATGATATGTATGACAATCTACCCAAAGAAATTACATATAATCCTTTAGGGAGAACAATGGCTATTTAATTAAATAGAAGATTTTCAAGCATTTTTGTTGGAAAGGCTAGAACTGAATAGAAAATTTAACTTAGATATACAGGATTCAAGAGAAATCTTAAAAGGTAAAGAGGAAAGAGAAATCATAAGGAATTCAGTAAGCTTAAACTGTGCCTATGCCTACATAGGAAAATGATACTTGTATGTTATTAGGGTAGTTAGAAGTAATATACATAGACAGAAAGTACAGATGTGAGTTGTTTATGATGAGATGTTATCTAAAAATAAAGAGGTAAGAAAGGGATGCGGAAGGAAAAATAAAATAAAGTATCTCATCTCACATAAAATAGGCACAAAAGAGCTTTTACAATGGAGGGGAAGGTAGGGAGTTTGTGTGTGGCAGCCAATGTTTGAGCCTTACTTTCATTGAAATTGACTCAAATATAGAACATACATATTGGGTTGATATAGAAACCTACCCTATAGGAAGTAGGAGGGGAAAGGGTTAAGAAAAGGTAACAGATTAATAGAAGGGAGGGTGGATTAGGGGAAGCCAATGGTCAGAAACAAAATGCTTTTGAAAGTGGGACAGGATGAAAGAAGAAGAAAAAGAAGGATAAAAGGGAAGGGAGAGGACAGAGGGAAACATACAGTAGTAATAATTATGACAAAAATATAAGTTTCTCTGATAAAGGCCTCGAAAAAATGAGAACAAAAAATGAGAACTGAATCAAATTTATAATATAAATTATTTCCCAATTGATAAATGGCCAAGAGATGTGAATAGTTTTCAGATGAAGAAATAAAAATGCTCTAAAATGATTGATTAGAGATATGCAAATTAAAACAACTTTGAAATACCACCTCACACCTATCAGATTGGCTAATATGACAGAAAAGAAAAATTACAAATAGTGAAGGGGATATCGGAAAATTGAGATACTAAAACACTGTTGATAAAGTTGCTGGAGAGCAATTTGAAACTATGCCCAAAGGAAAATAAAAATATATATCCTTTGTATTTGTAACCTAAAGAAATTTTTAAAAAGGAAAAAGACTTATTTGTACAAAAATATTTATAGCACTTTTTTTTGATGGCAAAGAATGGGAAATTGAAAGGATGTCTATCAGTTGTTGTCCTTTGTTTTTGAAGAGGACCAAAATGATATCACTATGTTAGAATCAAGTTACATTGTATCCAATTGTGTGACTAATCAGATCAATACAAGCTCAGAATGCTCAAGCATAGAGTTGGGCACAAATAGTTCATATGAACATTTGTAGTCAATTTTCTAATTATGTGCATCTCACTTTTTTGTTGTTATTTCAATTCTGCTTTACTCCTAGACCACAGCATCTTCTCTAATTAGGGCATGACATGCTGGGCGATCCTATCTAGTCTCTCCCATGTCATACAATAATTCTAACATTTTTAAGAGAGACCTTGAGAGTCTCCTTGTATTGTTTTTTTCTGACCACCATGTGAGTACTTACCCTGTGTGAACTCTCTATAGAATAGCCTTTTTTCAGACGTACATTTGGCATTTGAACAGGGTACCCAGCCCAACAGACTTATGCTCTCTGCAGTAGAGTTTGAATGCTTGGCAGTTTAGTTAGAGAAAGTACCTCAAGTGTCTGACATTTTATTCTGCCAGGTGATCTTTAGAATCTTCCTAAAACAATTCAAATGAAGGAGATTCATTTTGCAGGCATGGGCAAAACTGTCCATATTTCAGACATATGACAAGAAGGCCAGCACAATACCTCTGTAGGCTTTCAATTTGGTAGTCAGTTTAATACCTCTCCTTTCTCACACTTTCCTTTGGAGCCTCCCAAACATGGAGCTAGATCTGGCATTTTGTGTGTCAACCCTGTTATCAAAAGTATACATCCCTGGAAAGTATATTGCCAAGATAAGTGACCTATTCTACAGCATTCAAAATTTCTCCATTTGCTGTAATTAATGCTTTCATGCTATAACTAATGCTTTCACATATAGATGGTATGATACTGGCTGATTTAATGTCTATATTTTTGTGACAGTAATTGCGACACCAAAATTAACACAAGCAGCTGAAAACTGATCTTTCTGCATTTCAGTTTCAGAAGCTGAGTGAGTGTACAATCATTTGCAAACAAAAAGTCATGCACTAACACCCCCCCCCCTTATCCTTTTTAAGTTGAAGACTTTACCATCAGTGTACTAGCTGACTTTGATGCCATGTTTATACTCATTAAAGACATTTAACAATGTGCCTGAAAACATCAAGCACATATCTTTGTTTCATTCCATGGGTGATTATCAGTTGAACAAGTTGTAGTATATGATTGTGATAGAATACCATTGTCCTATAAAAAATGAGCAAGATGCTTTCTGAAAAACTTGGGAAGACTTAAATGAACTGATGCAAACTGAAGTGAGCAAGAGCAGAGGGATTGTACATAGTAAAAGCAGTATTGTACTGTGCTCAACTGTAAATGACTTAGCTATTCTTTTTTAAATGATTTTTTCTGCTTATACATATATATTAACTTTTTAAATATGCGTTTCTTCATAAATCATATTGGGAGAGAAAAATCAGAACAGAAGGAAAAACCACGAGGGGAAAAAAAAAAAGAAAGTGAGCATAGCATATGTTGATTTACATTCAACTTCCATGGTTCTCTTTCTGGATGCAGGTGATGTTTTCTATCCAAAGTTTATTGGGATTGCCTTGGATCACTGAACCATTGAGAAGACCCAATTCTTTCATTTAGAAGATCATCGCATAATTTTGCTGTAAAGTGCAGGCTAGCTCCTTGGAGGGCCTCAGGGTCAGCCAGAGTCAGAATGAATTAAAGTCTTTGGTCTTTTGGGGGATAAGGGAAGGATGTAGACAAGCAAAATCCTGGATTCTGGAGGCCAGAGTCACTGGTCTCTCTCCTCTTTGTCCTGCTGCCAAGTGCCTCTGGCCTCTTTTCCTCTGCCCTCCAATCCTTGCCTATGATTGATTATCTTTTTTTTTTCTATGATTATCTTAACACCAAATATTCAGTAAGCACCAATGGTGAAAAGAGCCATTTATCTAAATATATGCTAATAGAGTCATTGTCTCACATCTAATAGGTAATTAGCCTTAAGTACTCAGTTGTCTGATTCAAGCATACTTTTTTGGAGTTTCAGCTCTCTATAATTACTGTGTACAGGGGTCCTCAAACTTTTTAAATAGGGGGCCAGTTCACTGTCCCTCAGACTGTTGGAGAGCTGGACTACAGTAAAAACAAAAACTTTGTTTTGTGGGCCTTTAAAATAAAGAAACTTCATAGTCCTGGGTGAGGGGGATAATCGTCCTTAGCTGCCACATCTGGCCCACAGGCCGTAGTTTGAGGACCCCTGGATATTCCTGGTTCTGCTGGTTTCACTCAGTATCAGTTTGTGTAAATCTTTCCAGGTCTTTCTAGAATCAACTTGTTCATCATTTTTATATTTCACTTTTTTATATATCTTAACTTATTCAGCCATTCTGCAAATGAGGGGCATCACTATTCATTTTCCAATTCTTTGCCACCACAAAAAAGTTGCTACAAACATTTTTGCACATGTGAGTCCTTTTCCCTCTTTTACGATTTCTACAGGATACAAACCCAGTAATGGCACTGCTGGGTCAAAGGATATACACAATTTTATAGACCCTTTGGGCATAGTTTCAAATTGCTCTCCAGAATAGTTGTTTCATTTCACAATTCAACCAACAATGCATTAGTGTCCCAGTTTTCCCGCATTTCCTCCAACATTTATCATTATCTTCTCCTGTCACCTTAGTCAATCTGAGAGGTGTAAGGTGCTCTCTCAGAATTGTTTTAATTTGCATTTCCCCAATCAATAGTTATTTAGAGCATTTTTTCATGTCACTACAGATAGCTTTAATTTCATCATCCTTGATGAGGCCTTAGCCTCATTTCCAAAATATAGAGAACCTATTCTAATTTATAAGAAATCAAGCCATTCTCCAATTGATAAATGGTCAAAGGATATGAACAGACAATTTTCAGATGATGAAATTGAAACTATTTCTACTCATATGAAAGGGTGTTCCAAATCACTATTGATCAGAGAAATGCAGATTAAGACAACTCTGAGATACCATTACACACCTGTCAGATTGGCTAAGATGACAGGAAAAAATAATGATGAATGTTGGAGGGGATGCAGGAAAACTGGAACACTGATGCATTGTGAATGAATCCAACCATTCTGGAGAGCAATTTGGAACTATGCCCCAAAAGTTATCAAACTGTGCATACCCTTTGATCTAGCAATGCTACTACTGGGCTTATATCCCAAAGAGATACTAAAGATGGGAAAGGGACCTGTATGAGCAAGAATGTTTGTGGCAGCCCTGTTTGTAGTGGCTAGAAACTGGAAACTGAGTGGATGCCCATCAATTGGAGAATGGTTGGGTAAATTGTGGTATATGAAGGTTATGGAATATTATTGTTCTGTAAGAAATGACCAGCAGGATGAATACAGAGAGGCTGGAGAGACTTACATAAACTGATACTGAGTGAAATGAGCAGAACCAGGAGATCATTATATACTTTAACAACAATACTGTATGAGGATGTATTCTGATGGAAGTGGATTATCTTCAACAAAGAGAAGATCTAATTCAGTTCCAGTTGATCAAGGATGGACAGAATCAGCTACACCCGGAGAAGGAACACTGGGAAATGAATGTGGACCACTTGCATTTTTGTTTTTCTTTTCAGGTTATTTTTACCTTCTGAATCCAATTCTTCTTGTGCAACAAGAGAACTGTATGGTTCTGCACATATATATTGTATCTAGGATATACTATAACGTATTTAACATATATAAGACTGGTTACCATCTAGGGAACGGGGTGGAAGCAGGGAAGGGAAAAGTCAAAACAGAAGTGAGTGCAAGGGATAATGTTGTAAATAATTACCCATGCATACGTTCTGTCAATAAAAAGCTATAATAAAAAAAAAAAAGAAATGAGGCCTTATAAGAAACATTGGCTGAAAAAAAAAATTTTCCCAGCTTTGTCCTTCCCTTTTAATCTTGTTTGTGTTTGTTTTGTTTGTGCAAAAACTTTTTAATTTAATGTAATCTATTTTGCATTTCATAATGCAATTCTTCTTTGGTCATAAATTCTTTCTTCTTTAAAGATTTGATAGATAAAAGATCCCTTGCTCTCCTAATTTGCTTGTGGCATCACAGAAATCATACCACCATTTTGACCTTATTTTGTTATGATGTGTGAGATGTAGGTCTATGCCAAGTTTCTGACACATTATTTTCCAGTTTTCCCAGCAATTTTTATGAAATAGAGTTCTTATCCCAGAATCTAGAGTTTGGACAGTTATCAAATACTAGATTACTATTGATGTACCTATTCTTAGTAATACAGTGATGCAAGACAGTTCTGAGATATGATAAAAAAAAAAATGATATCGACCTCCAGAAAAAGAATTGATGGAATCTGAATGCAGATTGAAATTTTTTAAAATTTTATTTTTCTTGGGTTTGTTTGGGTTTTTTGTTGGTGTTTTCTTTCACACTAAGACTAATATAGAAATGTTTTGCCTGATTGCATAAGTGTAACCTAAATCAAATTATTTGCCTTCTCAAGGCAGGGAGAGGAAAAAAGGGAAAGAATCTAGAACTCAAAATTTTAAAAAATGAATGTTAAAATTGTTTACACATGTAATTGGAAATAAAATACTTAAAAGTAAAAAGAAATTAAAAGAAATGAGGGAATCATTTTAGAAAAACCTGGAAAACTTGTATGAATTGATACAAGATGGAGTAAAACCAGGAGAACAATTTATACAATAACAACAATACAATAACAACTTTGAAAGACTTGGGAAATCTGATCAACATAATGACTAGTCACAACACCAACCAGCTCAGGATGAAACATATTATCTACCCAGATAGAGAGCTAATGAAGTTAGAAGTAGATTGAGGCATATTTTCTTTTGCTCCTTTTTTCCCCTTTCCCCTCTTTTTTAACATCTAATGTGGAAATTTGCATTCATGATTGTACATATTTATTAACATATTTTGTCCAACATAATAAAGCAATAAATATGAAAATAAGGAAACATAATATTTGTTTTTCATGTCTCCTCAATGGGTAAGGCCACTAGTAGGAGGAGAAGACAGAATTTGGGATTGAAAATAAAATTGCTGGAATTCCTCATGGGTAGGCCAAGCTAATGTAATAAAAATGACAATTCTGCCTAAATTGGTCTACTTGTTTATTGCCATGCCAATAAAACTATCAAAAAATTATTTTATAGAACTAGAAAAAATTCATCTGGAAGAACAAAAGGTCAAGAATATCAAGGGAATTATTTTTTTAAATACAAAGGATGGTGGCTTAGCAGTACCATATCTAAAACTATATTATTAAAAACTATAATATAATCAGTACCAAAACCATTTGGTACTGGCTAAGAAAGAGTGGTGGATCAGTGGAATAGATTAGATATACCTGATACAATAGTAATCTAGTATTTGATAAATTCTTAAACTCCAACTTCTGGAATAAGGGCTCACTGATTGACAAAAATTTCTGAGAAAACTGGGAAATAATATGTCAGAAATTCTACAAAGAGTTTCTCATACTCCACAACAAAATAAGGCCAAAATTGGTATGTGATTTAGATATAAAGGATGATACCACAAACAAATTAGGAGAGCAAGGGATAACTTACCTATCACACCTTTGGAGAAGGGAGAAATTTATGACCAAAGAAGAACTAGAGAACATTATGAAAGGCAAAATGAACAACTTTGATCACATTAAGTTAAGAAGTTTTTGCACAAACAAAACCAACACAAATAAGATTAAAAAGAAAGTACAAAGCTGGGTGAAATTTTTAGTCAGTGTTTCTGATAAAGGTCTCATTTTTAAAATATATAAAGAATTGTGTCAAATTTATAAGAATACAAGTCATTCCCCAATTGATAAATGGTCAAAGGATATGAACAATTTTCAGATGAAGAAATTAAATCCATTTCTAGTCATATGAAAAATGCTCTAAATTACTATTAGAGAAATGCAAATTAAAACAACTCTGAGGTAGCACCTCACATCTCAGATAAGATAATCATAAATGTTGGAAGGGATGTGGGAAAACTGGGTACTAATGCATTGTTGGTGGAGTTGTGAAAAGATACAACCATTCTGGAGAACAATTTGGAACTATGCCCAAAGAGCTATAAAATTGTACATATCCTTTGACACAGCAGTGCCATTACTGGGTCTATATCCCAAGGAAATCATAAAGAAGGGGAAAGCAACAAAAATGTTTGTAGCAGCTCTTTTTGTGGTAGCAAAGAATTGGAAAGTGAGTAGATGCCCATTAACTGGGGAAATGTTCTATAAAAAAATGATGAACAAGTTGATTTTAAAAAGGCCTGGAAAGATTTCTATGAACTGATACTAAGAGAAACAAGTAGAACCAGTAATACATTGTATACAATAACACCAAGAATGTGTGATGATCAACTATGAAAGACTTAGTTCTGAGAAGTGATCCAAAGCAATTCTAAGAGAATTTGGATAGGAAATGCCATCTGCATCCAGAAAAAGAACCAAGGAGACTGAATATAAATCAACATGTTATGTTCACTTTGTTCTGATTTTTCTCTCCCAACATAATTCATGAAGCAATATGTATTAAAAATAAATGTAGTAGAAAAAAAGAAAATAATTTTTAAAAATGGAAGGCCAAGGGGCAGCTAGATGGCTCAATGGATAGAGCACCAGCCCTGAAATCAGGAAGAACTGAGTTCAAATTTGACCTCAGATACTTAATACTTCCTAGGTGGGCAAGTCACTTAACTCCAATTGCATCAGCAAAAAAAAAAAAAAAAAAAAAAAAAAAAAAAAGGAAGGCCAAAACCAGAAGAAAATGGAAAAGTAAAAATTATGGGGAAAAGAGAGAATATATTCAAAGAAAAGAGAAGAAATATTCAGGTCAAAGCAGCAAGATGGATAAGTGAAGCAAAAAGCAAGGGAGAACTGAGGGCAATTCATGGGAAAAGAATGAGACATGTTCATGAAGGTAAAATGGGAAAGAACCTTATGGAGAAAAACGGAAAGCAGGACTGAGTATAGAGAAAGATCAAAATCTCTAATCCCTTATTGTGGGCCAGCTTCCACCATCCCACCACCCCCATTTAATCCAGGTTTCTGCTCTATGGCACTTATTCTACCTTCTAGTTTTCTGGTAGGTTTTTTTTCCTTTGTTCTATTGCTACATTCTTTGAAACATGTCCTTTTTACTTTGTAAGTTTCTTTTAGTATAGCAGTAAGGAATTGAGTTATTTTTCAAAATACTTTTGTCATTTTGATTCTCACCTTACATTTATTTTGGATTTCCAATAAAGTTTTTTAAAATAGATACTAGGCTTTCTGGATGTGACAACCCTAGGTTCTCTAAGGTTCTCTAAGGTTCTCTAAAAAAAAATTACCCATGCATATGTTCTGTCAATAAAAAGTTATTAAAAAAATAAGCTGGGCAACAAAAACATCTTAAAAGAGGGAAAGGGACCCACATGTGCAAAAATGTTTGTGGCGGCCCTTTTTGTAGTGGCAAGAAACTGGAAACTGAATGGATGCCCATCAATTGGAGAATGGTTGGGCAAATTATGGTATATGAATGTCATGGAATATTATTGTTGTATAAGAAACGATCAGGATGATTTTAGAGAGGCCTGGAGAGACCTACATGAACTAATGTTGAGTGAAGTGAGTAGAGCCAGGAGAACATTTTACACAGGAACAGCAAAATAATACAATGATCAATTCTGATGGACTTGGCTCTTTTCAACAATGAGATGATTCAGGCCAATTCCAATGATCTTGTGATGAAGAGAGCCATCTGCACCCAGAGAGAAGACTGTGGGGACTGAGTGTGGATCACAACATAGCATTTTCACTCTTTCTATAGTTTGCTTGCATTTTATTTTCTTTCTAAATTTTTTCCCTTTTTGATTTTTTTCTTGTGCAGCAAGATAATTGTATAAATACATGTGTATATATCAAATTTAACCTATATTTTACCATGTTTAACGTATATTGGATTACTTGCCATCTAGGGGAAGGGGTAGGGACAAGAGGAGAAAAATTGGAACACAAGGTTTTGCAAGAGCTAATGCTGGAATTTTATCCATGCATATGTTTTGAAAATAAAAAAAAAACTTTAAAAAAAAGAATAAGCAATAGATTGTATTGTATGGTATTGTCATACCCTAGCTAAGTGTACAATCTCATTACTTGAACATAGACTAAGAGGTGATGCATTTTTTTCCCCCAGGCAACAATTTATAAGATGGATTCATGAAATTCCTGGAAGTAATTTGCTTTTTAAATTCTATTTTCTCTTAAAGAATGGCCACATTTGATCCTAATTTCCTTGTCTTAAACTTAATAGTTATAAGGCATCATAGATTGGGACCTGGAAGGAACCTCAGAGACCATCTAGTTTATTATATTCATTTTACAATTGAGGAAATTGAGACCCAAAATGGTTGAAATGACCTGTCCAAGCTCGTACGGGAGTTAATATCACAAATGAATTGGAAAAGCTTTATCCCATGAATATGTCTGTACTGTAATCACAAGAAATTTGTTTATGAGCAAAAGCTAAAAGTTCTTTTTACTTGGAGCTGCACCTTCATCTTGAGGACTTCCAGGATATTTCCTCTAATGATATTAAAATCATGTTGTATTTTTACAATTAGAGGAAATAGATTTTAAAATTGAGGGTTGAGGTACTTAGAAAATTTAGAAAACTTGCCTTGAGCCAAAAGATCTTTAGCCAAGGTATGTAGACTGAGGATTTCTCACCCCATCTTATGGTCTGAAAATTCCTTAAGTTTAAGGAATCATTAAAATGATTTGTGAAAAGATTGTGTGTTCTGATGGGAACTGGTGGGAACACTAGATTGATAGTCAGATCAGACTGACTTTTGCCATTTTTTATAGGGAGTGAGGTGAATAAAGTACTTTGAGTCAGGAAAATTCAAAGGTGACTTCCAATACTTACTAGCTATGTTATCCTGGGCAAGTCACTTAACTCCATTTGCCTCAATTTCCGCATGTGTAAAATGAGCGGGAGAAGGAAAGAGCAAACCACTCCTGTATCTCTGCCAAAAAAATCTTAAATGAAGTCACAAAAAGTACACATAATTGAACAACTAATTGTCACTAAGTAGATCTGTGAGCTAAACTAAGTGATTTAATTTGGAATTGGGGGCAAGAGGAATGCTCTGTGCCCTCATTTATAAAATGAGGACATTAAACCAGAAGGATTCTCAGGTCCCTTCCAACTCTACATCTATGCTCTTGCAACTTGGTTTTTTACCCTAAGTTAGAAATTGTGTTTCTTAAAATAAGAGATGCTTGTATTGTTCAAGGAACAGAATAGAATAATCACATTCTAATATTCTGTAACAGTAGGAAACATTTCTCCTAGAACCTTAGTTGACTCAAAACTATAAAAGGGTTTAATTATAATGGCTCACAACATGAATAGACAGGCTGATGCACAAAGTAGAGTTGCATCCTTTCCAGGGAACAGTCCAGTATTTTTATTAATAAAAAGTCATAACTAGACTAAGAGCCCAAGGAAATGACCTTTATAGCAGTTAGCATGCTAGACTCTGCAAACTTTAAGGGACTGCCAAAGAAGTCTTTTTAATTCCTACTGCTACTCTCATGGAAGACACCTAAAAAAAAGCTGTTTTATAGCTAGCTGCACCCGAATTAAAATATTTTAAACTGTTGCACATTGCCTTAAAAAACAAGTAAATATAAACAAAAGACAGCCACACACACACACACATACACACACACACTCACTCACTCACGCACTTCAAAGGTTTTCATGTTAACGGAATCAAAATTTAGAGGAAAAAAATGGTCTGCCTGTAACTTTTAACAATGTATGCCCTGTTAACCTAGTTCCAGGGCAAGAGTATATAAGGATGAGTCATCCAAACCCACCCTAGCTATTAAATTCCCTCATCCCTCCCCTAACACATGAAGCTGGGAACTGGTTGCCAAGTAATAAGACATAACATATATAAATAAAATACAATTCACTGCTACAAAACAGAGTGCATTTCTTGGTCTCTTCATCATTGCTTCTTTTGTCATTTCTTTTATTGATCTGAATTTATGTACTACATATTTCTGGTAAAGTTCCAACAAAAATGAATGAAAGGACATTAGGACCTCCATAACTAGAAAAATTTAAGGATCAAGAACTATTTATAGATTCTCAAACAGTTTAACTATGAGAAGTGTGGTAGAAAATGAATGAAATAAGATTGTAGAGAAAATAGGCCTAGGGCTGGAGGAAGTGGTGAGACAAAGGAGTGGGTGGTAGCAAGCCTACTTATCTAATTAGAAAAGTAAAGATTTAGTAATGTATAACAACTTGTAAATAAAGCTGAGATTGTAGACAATTTTTTAAGCTAACTTGGGATTTCTTTTTTTTCTCCTAGAACTGAATGTTGGAAGTCAATACTATAAAAATAGAATGGAATTTATTCTTTGCAAGAAGTAACTCTAACAAAACACCAAAGGACATGTGCTGGCACTTGATTATCTTAGTTATTATTCTATTACCTTGTATTATTCTTCATTTAGTTTCATTTGGGGATTAGTCATGTCTCCTTAGTTTGTTTATAAGCTTCTTGTGGGCACTATGCCCATATCATAAGCTTTGGGGGGATGAGAGAGTTGGTCTGGTAGACAGAAGTCTAGACTTGCAACAGAAATATCTGAGTTCTTATCCTGCCTCTGACACTTCCTGGCTGTGTGACCATGAACAAGTTTTTCACCCTGTCTGATTCTGTTTCCTCGGTGTGATCCTCAGTCAGATCATCAGGAAATGATAAAACTTACAATATATTCTTCACAGTGTTGTGAGGCTTAAACAATATAAGGCACTTTGCAGCAAATTATTTGCTGAACCTGGGCCGGGTCTCTCTTGAATTGTTTTTCTCCATACTTCTCTGCTGTTGGCAAAGGCTAGTGTACATGCACAATGGGGCACAACCAGGTCATTGCCATAGACAGTGGACCCTAACTATAGGTAGTGGATCTCAAATGCCTAATAGATTCTCTTCGGGAAAGGTGGCCAGAGATCCAAATTCTCATTACCCTAAAAATCCCTGCTTAGCCAATTAAATGCAGGAGCTCTTAGAGACCTCAGCAGGATAGCCATTGAAAGCAGGCACAGTAAATGAACAGTCACACTCACTATCTCTACAATTACAGATAGGTGATGAGATGGTATAGTGACTAGGATACTAGATTTAAAGTCAGGAAATCCTTGGTTCAAATACTACGTCAGACACTAGTCAAGTTCAATCACTTTCAGTTTCTTCAGCTAATTCAATGGGTATAACAATACATCACAGGATTGTTGAGAAGTTAGCATGAGATTAATATATGTAAACTTTAAAGCACCATATAAATGAGAAGGACAAATTACAGGGACAGTGATAGAATCATGACTGTCCTATTTCAAATTCCAATTAGGAAATTGGACTTGCAAAATAACTAGCTAGCAAAACATAACCAAAGAAATCAGGCAGTAAGGTTGTTGAGTGGCTTCAATTCTTTCAATTTTACTTATAAAGATGAGGTACAGAACCACATTACATTAGATTAAAGGGAGACAAAGTTATATATGCAATTAAGCATGACTAACTTGTAAGGTTTGGAGGGAGAGGGAGGCAAGACAGGAGAACAGGAACTGTGTTCACTGTGTTACTAAGTTATTGCAAAGTGTTTCTAAGTCGATTTTAAAGTCCTCCAAAGCAATTGGTTTAATCATGTTTGTCATTGATATCTGGAATGGAGAAACATGGGTTTAAGAAGGCAAATGACTGAAGCTAAGTCACTTCTTAGTTGGTAGTAACACCTGGTATTTGTAACACAGGGAGTCCCAGAGGAGTAGGACAATTAAGGGCATTTAAACCGGGGCATTTGGAAGTAGGGATGGAAATGGCATCGATAAAGAGAGAAATTAGTGGGTTTTGAGTTCCAAACTTGATCTTACCACTGATTATTGTGATGTTTTAAGACAGCAATTTAATCTGTTAGTAATATTGTTCCCCCAACATGTAAAATAGAAATAATTAAGGTGGCTTACTTCTCTGTACTTTTATGAGGAAGGACTAGCAAATTGTTGGTAAATTTAAGAAGCTGAAAGAGGATCTCTGTAGCGAATCTTCCAAATCTACATCCTACAAACCTATACTCCTAGAAGGAAAAGGAAGAAGAGAGTTAGAAAGGACTTCAAAGGTCATCCAGTTTATTTAATAGAAGAGGAAAGTGAGGTGAAAAAAGATGAAAGTCTGAAATCAAACACAGCAAGATACTGGCAGAAAGCTGAGGATTAGAATCCAGGACCCTTAACTATCCAATGGGGAAGAGAACAAAGGAAAAAGATAATATTGTAAGAGAAAAGGGCAGTTAGGTGGTGCAGTGGATAGAGCACCAACCCTTTAGTCATTTTAAATCTGTTCTCAGACACTTCACACTTCCTAGATGTGTGACCCTGGGCAAGTCACTTAACCCCAATTACCTCAGCAAAAATTTAAAAAAAAATTGTAGGAGAAAGAAATGAAGCATATACAATTTTACCATTTGAACACAAGTCAGGGAAAAGACCTAGATAAATAAGAAACAACTGTTAGAAGTAAAGATTTAAATGATACAACGCAGGAAAACTGGTCTAATTATGAGATAAGCTTAGTGAAAATTATTTATCAACTTAAATACATATAGGTAGATAGATAAATATCTTTTAAAATATTTTAAAGTATTATTATTATTACTTGGACAGCCTGATGGACAGCCTGAATAGCATGTAAAAAAGCATGTACCCATAGCATGTTAAAAAAAGCTCTAAAGGAAGATTTCCACTGCATTGAAAGGTCTAATGAAGAATGTGAGCAGGAATTACGCCAGGTAAGAAAAGACAGATGGGTTGGGATTTGCACTGATGGACTCACATCACTGAGATCCCACATCCACTGGAGTATTGAAATGTTTAAAACAAATACTACTTAACCAACAATTGAAACAAATATGCAGGTAAATTTCCAGCCAATATCCCTAAATCTGAACTATTTACATTTAAATGAAATAGAGAGAAAGTCACAAATAATACAGAAGTACACAGAAATGATTTTAGCAAAATGAAATCAATGAAATAAAGTATCTTTCCCACAAGATTTTAAGTTGTACGACATTTTAAAATCAACAAATAATTCAATATAATTTCAAATATAGATAGCTTAAAAATAACCACACCCTTGGCCTCAAGTAAACAGAACCACAACCTCTGTAAAACGAGTTACTCCTTAGCACTACAAGCAGAGAAAGGTAAGACCAAAGAGCTGATTTTGTTTTTACCTTGAAAACCAGAAAATATAAGTTGTGTTGAAATAGTGGTCAGAAAATTCATATTTAAAAATTTAGAAAAGATAGTAAACCAAATCCTGAGAGAAAAATCCAGGAAAAAAAAATTACAGCAAGTTATTTGTCCAGCCCAGTTCAGCATAAGGAGGCAGAGATGTCTAAGAACCCTTGATGTTTCTAGGGGAATGTGCAAACATTTCAGAGTCCAGGGAAAACCCTTGCTAGCAAATCAAAAGGAGGTTCCAAGCTCAGTAGCACCCCAAACCCATAGCAAAAACAATTGATCTTTAAACCATATTGAGGAGAAAAAAATTTAAGAATCACTGTACTACTTGAATATTATATTTTTTTAAAAAAAGACCTTAGGCATACGATTTTTAAAAAATAAAAATTTTTCCCCAGTTACATGTAAAACAATTTTAAAACATTTGTTTCTAACACTTCGAGTTCCAGATTTTCTCTCTTCCTCATCCCAATTAAGTAAACTCATGTGAAGTTGTGCAAAACATTTCTATACAAGTCATGGTGTGAAAGAAAACATATTCTTCCACTGCCCTCCCCTAAAAAAAAAACCTCAAGAAAAATAAAGTTTAAAAAATGCTTCAATCTGTATTCAGACACAATCAGTTCTTTCTCTGGATATGGATAAGATTTTTCATCAAAAGTCCTTCAGAATAATCATGGATCATTGTATTTCTGAGAATAACCAATCATTCACAGATGGTCATCTTATTTATTACTATTACTTTGTAAATAGTACATTTTACTTTGCTTGAGCTCATGGAAGTCTTTCCAGCTTTTTCTGAGAGCTTCCTGCTCATCATTTTTTTTTTTTTTTTTTTTTTTGTAGTTTACAGTTATATTCTATTGAAGAAGGAAGAGGGAAATAACATATAGATAACTATAATACAAAGTAAAGAATTTTGGAAAATGTTGCACTAAAATCTCAACATATTAATATTATGATATTTTAGAAGTTAAAGATACTTATGCATGCTACATTTTAATTTTATGTTTACGATTGGATCATATAATAATAAAATTATGATAGTTCTAATATATGCATATACATGTATATATATATATATATATATATATATAAGATATAATGGTACTAAAAGCGTGTTCTAGGCAAAACTGCTCATCATTTCTTAAAGCACAATAATATTCCATCATAACCACATACCATAATTTATTCAGACATTCTCCAAGTGATGGGTATCCCCTCAATTTTCAATTCTTTGCCCTGAGACAATAACTGCTATAAATATTTTATACATATAGATCCTTTTCCTTTTAAAAAAATTATTTTGACTGGAAACTGAATGGATGTCCATCAGTTGGAGAATGGTTGAATAAATTGTGGTATATGAAAATTATGGAATATTACTGTTCTGTAAGAAATGACCAACAGGATAATTTCAGAAAGGCCTGGAGAGACTTACATGAACTGATGCTGAGTGAAATGAGCAGGACCAGGAGATCATTATATACTTCAACAACAATACTATATGATGACCAGTTCTGATGGATCAGGCCATCCTCAGCAACGAGATCAACCAAATCATTTCTAATGGAGCAGTAATGAACTGAACTAGCTATGCCCAGAAAAAGAACTCTGAGAGATGACTAAAAACCATTACATTGAATTCTAATCCCTATATTTATGCACACCTGCATTTTTGATTTCCTTCACAAGCTAATTGTACAATATTTCAGAGTCTGATTCTTTTTCTACAGCAAAATAACGTTTTGGTCAGGTATACTTATTGTGTATCTAATTTATATTTTAATATATTTAACATTTACTGGTCATCCTGCCATCTAGGGGGGGGGGGGGTAAGAGGTGAAAAATTGGAACAAGAGGTTTGGCAATTGTTAATGCTGTAAAGTTACCCATGTATATATCCTGTAAATAAAAGGCTATTAAATTAAAAAAATTATTTTGGCATACACTAGGCATTCTATTTCAAGAAATCTTAAAACTGCCCAGATCTCTTAGAACCAGAGGAAAAAGTGGAAATAAAAAGAATTCATTGATCACCTGCTGAAAAAAACTCCAAAATGGAAATTCCTAGGAACATCATAGTCAAAATCCAGAGTTTTCAGGTCAAAGAAAAAATGCTGCAAGCAACTAAAAAGAAAGAATTAAAGTCCTGAGGAATCATAGTCCAGATCATACATAATTTAACAACCACCACTCCGGACTGGAGACTTTGAAATAGTCCAGAAAGCAATTGGATTGGGCTTATAGCCAAGAATAAATTACCCAGCAAAAATGAATATGATGCTGTTAATTTTTTTTTAACAAAAAATAGAGTATTTCTAAGCATTCTTGATGAAAAGACCAGAGCTGGGTAGAAATATTGACGTTCAAATACAGAAGTGAAAAAAAACATAAAAAGATAAAAATGAATGAAAAATGATAAGGGAATAATTAAATTATGAGGGAATGATAAATGTCTCTTTTGAACTCAGACATCAACAGGAGGGGCAGCTAATTGGTGTATTGGATAGGGCACCAGCCCTGAAGTCAGGAGAACCCCAGTTCAAATCTGGCCTCAGGCACCTAACACTTCCTGGTTGTGTCACTTAACCCCAATTGCCTGAGCAAAAAGCAAACATTAAAAAACAAAATAAAAACAAACAAACAACAACAACAACAAAAAGCATCAACAGGAGTCAAAGAAGGAATAAAATTAAATAAGACCTTGAAGTGGTTCTGTTGTTTGATGATCTTAAGAAAAGAATGGAAAGAAAAGAGAAGATGAATATACTGAAGGAAAGGTAGGTTAAAGAAATTTATCTTATATGACTCATATACAAGTAGAATTCTAAAAAAATAAGAAGGAACTCAGGGAGGAAGCTGCTAATTCTTGAACCTCTCATCTGAATTGCTCAAAAGAAAGAAAAAAACACAAAAATAGTTGTTTGAAAAGTATATTTCAGTTAGGATCATATATTTAAAACAGTCAGTAAGCATCATATGTAATGGGGAAAAATTGGAACCTTTCCCAGTAAGATCAGGAGTGAAATAAGGTTACCCACTATCATCATTATTATCTAATATTGTATTAGAAACCCTAGCCACAGCAATAAGAGTTGAGAAAGAGATTAAAGGAATTAGAGCAGGTAATGAGGAAACCAAATTATCACTCTTTGCAGATGATATGATGATATACTTAGAGAACCCCAGAGATTCTACTAAAAAGCTATTAGAAATAATTCACAACTTTAGCAAAGTTGCAGGATACAAAATAAATCCACATAAATGCTTAGCATATTTATACATCACCAACAAAATCCAACAGCAAGATACAAAGAGAAATTCCATTCAAAATAACTGTCAATAGCATAAAATATTTGGGAATCTATCTATCAAAGTCAGGAATTATATGAGCAAAATTACAAAACACTTTCCACACAAATAAAGTCACATTTAAATAATTGGAAAAATATTAAGTGCTCTTGCACAGGCCAAGTGAATGTAATAAAGATGACAATACTCCCTAAACTAATCTATTTATTTAGTGCTATACCAATCAGACTCCCAAGAAAATATTTTAATGACCTAGAAAAAATAACAAAATTCATATGGAAGAACAAAAGGTAGAGAATCTCAAGGGAATTAATGAAAAAAAAAAATCAAATTAAGGTGGCCTAGCTGTACCTGATCTAAAACTATATTATAAAGCAGCAGTCACCAAAACCATTTGGTAGTGGCTAAGAAATAGATTAATTGATCAGTGGAATAGGTTAGGTTCACAGGACAAAATAGTCAATAATAAGAATTCACTATTTAGCAAAAACTTCTGGGAAAACTGGAAATTAGTATGGAAGAAATTAGGCGTGGACCCACACTTAATACCATATATCAAGTTAAGATCAAAATGGGTCCATGATTTAGGCATAAAGAAAGAGATCATAAATAAATTAGAGGAACATAGGATAATTTATCTCTCAGACTTGTGGAGGAGGAAGGAATTTGTGACCAAAGAAGAACTAGAGATCATTATTGATCACGAAATAGAAAATTTTGATTATATCAAATTAAAGAGCCTTTGTACAAACAAAACTAATGCAAACAAGATTAGAAGGGAAGCAACAAACTGGGAAAACATTTTTACAGTTAAAGTTTCCGATAAAGGCTTCATTTCCAAAATATAGAGAGAATTGACTCTAATAAGAAATCAAGCCATTCTCCAATTGATAAATAGTCAAAGGATATGAATAGACAATTTTCAGATGATGAAATTGAAACTATCTCCACTCATACGAAAGAGTGTTCCAAATCACTATTGATCAGAGAAATGTAAATTAAGACAACTCTGAGATACCACTACACACCTGTCAGATTGGCTAAGACAGGAAAAAATAATGATTAATGTTGGAGGGGTTGCAGGAAGACTGGGATACTGATGCATTGTTGGTGGAGTTGTGAACGAATCCAACCATGCTGGAGAACAATTTGGAACTATGCCCCAAAAGTTAATCAAACCCTTTGATCCAGCAGTGTTACTACCAGGCTTATAACCCAAAGAGATACTAAAGAAGGGAAAGGGACCAGTATGTGCCAAAATGTTTGTGGCAGCCCTTTTTGTAGTGGTTAGAAACTGGAAAATGAATGGATGCCCATCAATTGGAGAATGGTTGGGTAAATTGTGGTATATGAATGTTAAGGAATATTATTGTTCTATAAGAAATGGCCAACAGTATGAATACAGAAAGGCTTGGAAAGACTTATATGAACTGATGCTGAGTGAAATGAGCAGAACCAGGACATCATTATATACTTCAACAACAATATTGTATGAGGATGTATTCTGATGGAAATGGATATTTTCGACAAAGAGAAGATCTATTTCAGTTCCAGTTGATCAATGATGGACAGAATCGGCTACACCCAGAAAAGGAACACTGAGTATAAACTGTTTGCATTTTTGTTTTTCTTCCCAGGTTATTTTTACCTTCTGAATCCAATTCTGTCTGTACAACAAGAGAACTGTTCGGTTCTGCACACATATATTGTATCTAGGATATACTATAACTTATTAACATGTATAAGACTGCCTGCCATTTAGGGGAGGGGATGGAGAGAGGGAAAGGAAAAATCGGAACAGAAGTGAATGCAAGGGACAGTGTTGTAAAAAATTACCCAGGCATGGGCTCTGTCAATAAAAAGTTATAATTAAAAAAAAACCAATGTTAAAAAAAAAAAGAAAAGTATATTTCACTCAAGAGGGAAATTGGAGGGAAAGGGAAGAAGGAAGGAAGGAGAATTAGAGAGG
This sequence comes from Sarcophilus harrisii, assembly GCF_902635505.1. NCBI lineage: Eukaryota > Metazoa > Chordata > Mammalia > Dasyuromorphia > Dasyuridae > Sarcophilus > Sarcophilus harrisii. The sequence continues at coordinate 320,085,756 of NC_045428.1, forward strand.
TGATAGATTAAAGGAGAGACCATACCTAAGTAAGCAAATTCTAAGTACATACAAAAAATATTTATATTTTTATATTACATAATAAAAATAAAAAAATTTAAAATGCTCTTTGTGAAGTGTCAGAAATTGGGAATATTATTAAAGAATTGATGAACAAGTTACAAACATAATGGAATACTTTTGTGCAGGACTCTCAGCAATGTAATAAACAACAGAATTCCAGAGGATTGATGATGAAACATGCTACCCAGCTCCTGATAAAAAGATGAAAATCTCAAAGTGCATAAACATTTTTTTTTTGATATAAAGTTGTTTTGATTGACTATATGTGTTTGCAATGGGTTTTGCTTTTCTTGTACTTTCAATTTCAGAGTGGGGATTGGAGAGGAAGAGAGAAGTCAGATTTTAGGTAAAGTATTTTTCAAAAGCAAAAACAAAAAAAAAATGTATGTTATGAGCTCAATACTCTTCATACTAAGAAGTCATCAACATAGACAACTGAAGTACATAAATAGCTTAATGTTAGAGTTGTAGTTCCATTACCCATTTCAGAAAAAATTATGTCATTGTCTATAAAAATGACTGATCAAGAAGTTTTTAGTTGTTCCCACTTCCACTATTCTTTATTAATCTCTATTCTATGTGGGTAGAGATAACGTCTTATTCTTTGTATTCTCTGTGATATTTTTCATGTAGACAGTGATCAATAAATCTGTATTGAACTTTTTAAAAACAATACATTTACCTCCCTAATTATGTCTTGTCTAGGCTAATATTAAATTTTCATTTGCTTTCATTAAACACAAATGACCAAAGTAAAAGTGTATCTGGGAATGTGCTAGGTAAATAACCATAACTAGAATTTTTTAAATAGACCCAAATGATCCTTAAATCATGTAATCTCCATGTGGGTAATTCCTGCTTTTCTCCAAAGCTTGATAATGTGTTTAACATCCTTTCTAATACACCACACTATTTCCCCAGTAACAATACTATTTTACAAATTACAGTCCAATAGCCTCTAGAGCAGTGGTTCTCAAAGTGTGGTCCAGAGAATCCCCTGGGGTCTTTGAAATCCTTTCTACAAATTCAAAATTAGTTTTTATGTTTAAGATGGTAAATATCTATAAACATAATCCATCACAAACAAAAACTCTTTGTACAGAATCTTAATTTTAAAAGTATAAAAATATTGAGGACAAAAATTTGAGAACCACTGCTCTAAAGTCACAGCTCACAATCTTTCTCCAATCCTTTCTTCCATCCTCTGAGGTCTGGGAAAGAACATAATTTAAAAAGGCCAGTCATCCACTGCATTCCAGACCATCACCAATCATCTTGACTTTTATCTTGCCACTGGACTTCAATGAATCTAGAATAGTGAGACTGATTCCTTTGCCAGGGTCTACCCAAATCCAGTTCATAAGTGGTCAAGACATCACCTTCTTGATATCATTGGTCCTTCATAGAACAGAGGATGAACAATCACCACCTCCATCCTCCTCAACTCTACTTCCAAGTGTATTACTAGAGCATTCCATTGTCACCTCTGCCCTCTAGTTCCAAATGAATGACTTTCCCTTCATACTGGGGCTGTGACTCACATACTTCCATCTTTTGGTACTCATAGAAACTGGAATAGAATTATATTTATCTATTCTTTTAAATATTATTTGTCTTGGGGATGTGGCTTTTACATTCAATCTAACTTCTGATGGTTGTTTCATTAATGTGGGAAGCAGGTTCCAAAGCTTCGCCCACCCCCACCCCCCCACCCCCCGCCGAGTTGCTGTTCAGTAGCTTCAGTCGTATCATTTGGAAGCCAGAAGCTCCCAAAGAGACTGAAAAGCCTGGAAGAGATGGAGGAGATTGGGAAAAACTCAAGAGCCTAGAAGAGATCAAAGAGCCCTCAGGATTCTCCTCTCTTGCTCTTCCCAATTCCTCTCCACACTTGACACAGGCATAGAGCATTGATCTTCACAAGTGAGGAGAGAGTTGTCCATGGGCTCTGGGACATAGCATACAAATGAAAGGTGTCTTGTGAAGTGTCCAAATGGAAGAGGACCTCCCTCTCCATGATGGAGTCCAACAGATAAATGCTCCTGTTTGCAGAAGACCTTGTACTGACTACAATCAGTTGTCCAGTGGGAGCCAAAGTGTGAGAGCATTAATGTAAGCTACCCTGAGTAAATGTAAATAGCAAAAGAAGCTACACCTATCCCATGGGAAAACTTGCATGGAACTCTGGGCCATTCCTGGCACTAAGCCTTCTTTGTTCGGTTTCTATATAATATTTGACCTCACTTAATTAAGAGTAGGTGCAAGGCACTATTCAGTTCTCTTGCTGCTAAGGACCAGTCTTGGGATTAGACTCCCTAAACTCCCCCAATTAGCCAGATAAATCCTAATAAATCTACACATATAATCCTATGCTAGTGTAGACTCCCTTTCTTTCTTTGCTATTTTAACATTCCCTGAGGACTTGCCAATATATATATATATATACACTGTGCTTTTAAAAATGGTAGTGACACAGGATCTTGTGTCTATAATAGATTCATAACATTACAGGACATCTTCAGTTCAATACACTATTAATTCAAATCAATTCAAAGTGCATATTAAGCACCTTCTGTCAAGACACTGTTCTAGGTGATGGAAATATTAAAATGAAATAAATATCCTTGTCCTGAAAGAGCTTATTTTCTAAACAAGAAAAACAACAGATACGGAAAGAAATTGTATCTGTCTATCTACAAATGTATGTACACACATATGTATATACATATATGCAAACATATTTTATATATATATACATATACATATGTATATATATAAAATGTAAAGTGATAGATCACTTTGAGGGAAGAGTGGAGTAGGACAAAGGTGTCGAACTCACAGTCTACAAACTTTTGAGTGCAGTCCCAACAAGATTAAAATATAATTGGAAAATATTCAACAAAATAAAAATATAACAAAACATTGTTCTTCATTTTGATCTTATCTGACTATAACTCCATTTGGAGTTTTCTTGGCAAATAATACTATAGTAGTTTGTTATTTCCTTCTCCAATGATATAACATATATAATGTTAATTTGGGGTTTTCTAAATTTATATGTGCAGGCCAGTAGAGATCAGTCTCTATTTGAGTTTCCTGCCATTGGAGTAGAGCACTAATACTGATGGGATTAGAAAAGAGATTGGCCCAATAAATCCATAAAGGAAAAACCAAAGTTTTTAATAGTCCGTATTGTCCAGACTATTACATGCAGTTAAATGGCCTGTTCATGAATTACTTTGTTTTTCATCTGTGTACAGTAATTTCCTCCATTAATAAGTTACCCAGAAGTATTGAAAGGTTAAATGACTTGCCCATTGTTACATAGCTAGAAATGTGTCAAAGGAAGGATTTAAACTCATAGTTTCCTAATTCTAAGGCAGGCTCACAGGGTACCTTTCTGAAGTACAACTAAGTGCAGATAAGTGCAAATAATGAAACCCACTTGTGAAATGGCTATTCCAATTTATACTACTATAAGTTATAATTATACAAAATATCTTAATTGGTTTCAGGTAAATAGAAATATGTATTTCTATTTTATCTGAATTTTTAAAAATGTGCCCTTTTCACAGGATTCACTATTTTCATTAATCAGGACTTGGCTGTAGTGTATCCATACATGTGGTGGGGACTACAGAGTCCCATAAAGAAAAAAAATGATTAATTGGGTCTAGACTTAGGAGGAAGATACTGGGTAGGATTGCATCTGGGAAATTGCATAGTATTTTGGAGATCATTAAGCTGTTTCCTGCAACACCAATAATATATGGTCACAAATCTTAAATTCAGTCTCTGAGGAATTGAATAGGCTAAAACAAGATGATAAGACGTCTTCAACTGCCACTCAAACTAGTAGGTTAGATTACTTCTTCAACTGCCACTCAAACTAGTAGGTTAGATTACTTCTTCAACTGCCACTCAAACTAGTAGGGTAGATTACTTCTTCAACTGCCACTCAAACTAGTAGGTTAGATTACTTCTTCAACTGCCACTCAAACTAGTAGGTTAGATTACTGCTTCCACAAGAGTTCTAGGAGATCTAAAGGGTAGTGGTTTCTCTACTACCATGGCTGGAAAGCCACTACAACCTCCACTAACTGCATTTGTTGAATATTTCAAATGGGCCTGACCTTCCTCTCATGACCCCATTTAGGGTTCTCTTGGCATCAATACTGGTTTGTCCTTTCCTTCTCTGGCTATAGTTGAGGAACTGAGGCATTGGGGTATATTGACTTGCCTAGGGTCGCATAATTGGTAAATGTCTGGGGATGAATTTGAACTCAGACCCCTGACTCTAGGCCCCATATTCTATCTATTGTACCACCTAGCTAGCTGCCCACGACTGTGCTTTAGGAATGTTTTTCCAAGTTTGAGAGGCTGTTGTATAATGATCAGCCAGTAACAAACAGTGGCCGAAAGACCCTGAGTAAGACATTTAAGCTTCTTTCAGTGCACAGGCAGCTCTGAGACCCTAATTTTCAGAGCAGGTGTATAGATCTGCATTGATGGGCGGAGGGGGGGGGGGGCGTTTCTCATGAGGAATTTTCTATCAATGAAACCTCGGATTGCGCCTCTTGCGCTCTCACACAAATGGCTGACCCGGAACTGGAGATTGAAAATCAAAGATGAAACATCCCCCGCTCTCAAGGCTCTGACACCCTAAGAAGAGACTAAGTCAGCGATGTATGGGAAAGAGCCTATATAAATCAGGTTATTAATAATCCATTATGTACTTCTTGCTATTTCCAAAATTATTTTTTTTAAATGTTAGCGCTGGAGGCTCAGGCCTAGAAGGCTAAATGATTTTCTTTCTGCTCATCGTTTATGAGCCGCCTGAGCTTCCTAAATAGTTGGTAGAAAGGCCGTTGGGCTGCGTTTCAGTCCCGGTGTGAGACGGTAGCCGAGGCACTTCGCTTCTCCGGGCCTCAGTTTCCTCATCTGTAAAACAAGAGGAGCGGCTTTAAAACCCCTCACAGATTGCATATTGCTTGGATTCCCTCTTTTCTCCCAGACGTAGCTAGGGATTCCAGTAAAATAAAACAAAACAAAAACGCTCCTAGTTTGACGTTCTTCTAGACGGCCAATTACTCCAGCCTCTCCTAGGGGAGAGGTGGGGAAAGGGTGGGGGTAATTATCTATCACTCCAGGGTTTCAGTCTCTCCGAGTCGGGAAGGCCAAACTGGGCGGGGCTGGGACTCGAGACCGGGGACCGGGAGCCCCCCCCCCAGAGAGCTGGCTCAGACCCAGCACCGCGGGCCGTGGTACATAAAGACGCGATGCCGGAGTTCCCCAAGCCGTGCTCCCACTGCGCAAGCGCAAATGGCCTCCTTCCCGTAAGACGACAAGGCAAGCACGGCCACGAGAGCGCTTCGCAGAGAACGAGCGCGCGCCCGCGTTTCTGCGCCTCCTTCGGCCTCTCCTACTCCATTCCTCTTGCCCGCATCCCCCCAGTACTGAGGTGGAGCGCGCGCGCGCGCCCAGGGCGGCGCGCACGTGGAGAAGGGACGAGGAGCAGGGGTTGGTGACGCCTCCCGCGCGCGGTGCTCTACGTCACGGGTGCGTGTGTAGTGGCGGCAGGGCCGCCGTCGGCGACGGCGGCTTAGGCAAGCGGCTTGGCTGCTCCGGCAGGCGGGGGTGGGGTGGCTTGGTTTGGCAGCCCATGGAGTAGACGACGACGACGACGACGACGACGACGGCGAAGACGACTCCGACTCCTCCTCTCCACTCCCCTCCTCCCTCAATCCCGACCGGTGAGGAGCTTTGGTCGCCGCCGCCAGCCCCGGCTTCTCGGTCGTTGCTGAGCAAGGAACGCCAGGCCCCGGAGCTTCCCCTTTTTCTCCTTCCCCAGCGGCCAGCCAGGCCCCCGCCGACTGCAACCGGCCTCCGCGGAGGAGGACGGCGCGCTGCCCTTTCCTCGCCGCCGCCGGGAGCTCCCATGTGAGGGACGGGCCTGGCCCTCGCCGGTCACCAGCTGCGTGACTGACTCGATTCTCCGACCCCCGGACCTGCCGCCTCGTCTCCTCCCCCTACTCTCCCGGGGGGGTCCCTCCACTTTCCCCCGCGTCCGGGTCCACGCTTCCTTCCCTCCCCCCCAGCCCCCGGGGGGGAGCGGTGAGAGGCCGTGAAGGGGGAGGGGGGTGGGTTGGGCCGAAAGTGGGGGCGCCCCCCAGCCCAGCCCCCTCAGAGGACCCCCCCCTTGGGCCCGTGGAGCACCACGAAAAGCCATCCTGGGATCTACTAACTAACCAGGCACGGACTTCTCGATCTGGCTGGTGACGGTCCCCCGCCCCCCTCCAGCCCTTGAAGCCAGGTACGTGAGTGCGTGTGTGTGTGTGTGTGTGTGTGTGTGTGTGTGTGTGTGTGTGCGTGTGCGCGCGCGCGTGTGTGCTGGTGATTCCAGTGCAAGGGTAAAGGGCTGGGCTTGGGGGGGGGGGGGGGAGCATACATGTGGCAGCTGGGCCGCTGCCTGGAGGAAGATGGAGGTACGGGTGTTGGGGTCACTGAGGAGCTGGGATGGAGCTCTGCGGAGGCCTCGGCATCAGGAAGCCCTGTCCAGTGTCGGGGCTGTTGCCGGCAAACCCGCTGTGGTTGTGTGTGGTTAGGGGCCTTGTCAACTCTTGGGGCTGTCACAGGCTGGAATAAGGAAAGCGCCTGTTGGTAGCATTGCTGGGCCTGTACATCGTTAACTCGCTTCTGGCTTCACACCGATTGGGTCCTTTCAGGAAGCTAGGCTTTAAGAATACCGGTTGGACACCTCTTGTGAGCTTATTGATTTTGTATCAGGGGCCCACTTTTTTTTTTTTTTTTTTTTAAAGAAAAGTGGATTGATGAGGTAGAGGAATTGTGGAAATGAGCAATCTGCAAGTTTTAGAAGACTGGTTAGGAACAGTGTCTGGGAAAGTCAGAAGCATTTCATAGCCCCCAAAGGGCTTGAGTAAAAAGTATCACGTTTCTTTAGTATCCTCCAATTTAAAGTTTATTTTAATTGCATTTTAAAGGAAATACTTACAGGCATCTTGCAGCTATATCTAGATTTTGTAAGAGAAATGTGTTGAAGGTGTAAGGTAAACAGTTCCCTCTTTGGGTTGGGTTCTAAATACAAATAATTACTGCACTCTCTTGGACTCTAGCTTTTTCCATGAGTTTCTCAGCTTAGCCAAGGAATTCCTTCTTTTTTTTTTTTTTTTTTAACTTTAGATTTTCATGACATTTGAAGGTAAATTTTTTTTCCCAGTTGTCTTTTTGTTTTTTGGGGGGAAATGCCCGTTTACATTTTTGTATTATGAAGAGATATAAAATGCTGTTGTGTTCATTCTGGAGTTGACTTTTCATGCATGTAATAATAGACTTTGAAGTTGGATGTTTGATAATTTTATTGTTAGATATGTGGCAGTGACTGCACACTTAAATTAATTTTCAAGTCTTTATGTCTCCTTGTTTCATGTAATGTTTCTGAATTCTTTAAACATTTAATTTAGGAAATCATAGGAAGTTACTTCCATTCAGTTATAGGAAATTGAATTTTCATTACTCTGCAGTGAGGGATAAATGTATACTATATTCAGAAAGTTATTAAAGTAAGACAGATATTTTTTTAAAATTAATGATTTTTTAAAAAACTTTCATAACAAATTTAGTGTACATACATTTGTTTGCACTTGTTAAGAAAAATACGTTACGATATTTGTGAAATTCATTTTTCATGTATGTAACATTCTTGAACATTAGTAAGTGCCTACAATTGTGCTTAGAACTTTAGTATAATAGCTTGACAAACTAAGGGAAAAGATTATAGAATTGAAGGAATTTTGAAGTGATTCACAGATTGATTTTTTTCTTTATAAGAAATGTGAATTCATTTGGTTGATTCATATAGACATTGGTCAAATAATTATATAGTTATGATCTATGTAGAGGTTTGTCCTGAAATAAGCATCTACAAATAGATCCAACTTAGTTTTTTGAAAAGCTTTATAAACTTTTCATTTTTGTACTTATTCATATTATCTTGTCATATTTGCCCTGTTTTTCAAGGGAAGATAGCTATAATCTGCTAGATACAGAAATGTCTTGCTTTATTCAAGCCTAATAAATTAAAAAAATCAAAATTTACATAAAGTATAATTAATTCACTAATGTCATTATTTACAAAAAAGATTAGTTCTTTCTTTATCATTAATGTATTTAAAATATCTGATTTAGGGGAAAAACACTTTACATGCAATTTTTTTTTTTTAAAGAACACATCTCTAATGTAAAGCAAGATAGTTTTGTATGAGTTGAGTTTACAAAGAACAAACCAAAAAAGAAAAAAAAAAAAGAAACCAAACTCCAAATAGTCCTTTCTTTTATTGTCTAAGAATGTTAAATATTTACTACAAAATGTATCATTTGATCTTGGGTGCCCTCTGAACTCATTTGGGACAAATTGCCTCTGTAGCTCATAGCAATTAATCATGTATTACTTTTTGACCTGTATTATTACTGAACTCTTAAATTGTTTAATGCTTACGTATATAACCTATCTCCCCAAGTAGAAAGAGCAGGGGAAAAGTCTTATACTTTTTGTGTGTCTCCTACTGTCTAGTTAATCAGATTTTGTTAAAAGTTCTCAATAAAGCAAATTTTACTTTCTTTTAGGTTATAAAATTAGAGATGTGTTCTAATGGGAAAGTTTACCAGTATTGTGATTAGTAATGTGATTGTCTGTGTCCCTTGAAGAAAATGTAAGGATGATGTTGAAACTGTTTCATTTGGCTCTGGTCCCTTAATTAGATGAGAATATGTTGTTTGTGAATTATATAATCAGAACTGAGTGAACAAGACTAGTGTACCATTTTTAAGCATTCAAAACTGTTGTGTGACTGCCTGGAGTTGTATGGAAGGGAGAAACTATTGAAGTAGGGGGCGGGGTGGTAAACGAGGGGAAGGAAGGAGGGATACTGAGCTCTGGGTTTGAGAAGCTGAAACAAGCATGGATCAAAGGGAGGACTGAGCTGTGTCAGAGAAATGGTATCTAGAAGAGTCTTAGACTCTATGGACATCTATCTCAGAGAGGAGGATCCAGTCTGAGGGAAGTCCTAAGACAAAACAAGCCTTTTTACCAACCTCTTGTCCAAGTGCCTGTCCAAAGATGATATAACATAATCTGTTGTTTTGTTAGCCAAATGTTTCCTGAAAACTGAATTTTTCTTCTACTATAAAGACAAGAAATAAGTAGAGATAAATTAAGATTAGACAGAGAGCTTTTCCAGATATTAGTAATTTTCCTAATTGGATACTTGGAGCAATTGTTGACTGAATTAAAACTTTTAATCTAAAATAAACTGCCTAAATTAAGAGGATCTGAGTTCAAATCTAGCCTCAGACACTTATTAGTTCAGTGACCCTAGACAAGTCACTTAACCTTAGTTGCCTCCAAAAAAAAAATTTCTTAGAATTGGGGGGGGAAAAAAGTCAGGAAATAGACTTTGGGTACCATTATATTGCCCTTAGACTTAAAAGGAACTATGATTATAGCATGGTATTATGTAGGGGTTATCTTCAGTGATCTTAGAAAGCTGCTGAAATACTTCTTATTTTATTAATCAATACTGCAAATTGCTTCTTTTAGGTAAGGAGTATTAGGACCTCATTGGCAGTTATTTAACTTTGGTAGTAGAAACAATGAACAGATAAATAAGTGCATTGTTTCCACTGGGATGCAAATTAAAGAACTATATGTCTAAAAAAAATTTTATAAGACTTTTCCAATTAGTGTACTAGGCTAAATAAATAAATATCTGGGGTAATGATGTAAGCAACATTGCCAAGAATGCTTTCTCTTCCCCAAAAAGAACAGTGGAATTGTCCTTGTCTTTCTTTTCTTGGTAACCTATTTAACTTAAAATTCTACTACATTCTCCAAGAACTTCTACTTGACACAACTCTACTCCACCCCCAGTTCAGTTTATTTGAACAATTTATTAAGCATCTTGTTTGAAAAACAACAGTCTCTTCTTCAAGAAACTTCTATTTATTTGGGGGAAGAGAAACATTGGAGGGAGAGATAAATAAATATCAAATATATAGAGTAATTTTGGTGAGCACTAATTCATGAGGGAGTTAGGAGAGGCCTTGTGTAGGATGAGACATCTGAACTGTCTGAAGTGAGGGATTTTAAAAGGGCAGTTGAAACAGAGAAACCATTCTAAGTCTGAAAGACAGCTTGTACAAAGATATGGAGGTAAGAGATGAAATATCATCTTGGGAAATAGTAAGTAGACTACTTTCCTGGAATACCAGTATTGTATTTATAAAAAAGATTAGTGTGAAATCATTCTGGAGAGATTAGAGGCAGATTGTGCAGGGTTTTAAATAACAAATAAGACCTTTTTATTTTAGCCTAGAGATACTGAAATTTCAGGGGAATGACATGGTCAAGCCTGTGCTATGAGAATACCATTTAGGCAACTATAAAGAGAATGGGTTGGAAAGCATAGAGTAGAGGATGAAGGCAATTGGCTTTGGATCAGAATTGTGGTGATGGCCATCTAAACTGAGAAAACTGGATGGATGTGAAAGATGTGGAAATAGAATCATGCAACATGGCAATTGATTGGCTATGGGGAGGCAGAGGATAACTCTGAGGTTGAGAAACTGCGCCACTGGAAGGGTGATGATGTCTGCAATGGAAACAGGGAAGTTCATAAAAGGTTTGATTTTAGAGGAAAAAAATATTTTGGGCTTGATGAGTTTGAGATGCCTTTGAGAACCAGGCAGTTATTGTTTAGCACTCATTTGATGTTAGGGGATTGGAGCCCAGGAGATACTAGGGATAGATTTGTAGATTTTACAGTTATTTGATTGAGACAGATTGAATCCATAAAAGATAGATAAAAAAGATCAAGAGAGGGGTATAGAAGAGGAAGAGGATCCGGAATAGGAGTCTCCAGTGATAATCATGTTAAGGATGCAAGAGGAACATAGGTGATGATGTTCCAACAAATGGGGACTGAGATAGATTGACCAGAGAAGTAATAGGAAAATTAGGTGAGTTTGTTATAAAAAGTTAAAAATTAAATTGTAGCCAAGAAGAAGTAATAGTAGTGTCAAAAGTTATAATAAAGTCAAGATGAATTAGGACTGAGAAAAGTATATTTTATTTAGCAGTTAAGGTATCATTAGTAACACTGGAGAAGTTTGAATAGAGTGATGAAATCAGAAGCTAGTTTTCTGATAATTGAAAAGAGTGGGGTGTGAAGCAGCTAGTGGCATGTTAAAGGACTGGGCCCCAAGTCGGGAAGAACCCAGTTTAAATACTCATACATTTTAATCTACTTTTGTGTCTTTGGATACTTAATTTTACCTGTTTGCCTCAGTTTCTTCATCTGTAAAATGGGGATAATAATAGGAATTATCTTCCAAGAGTGTTGTGAGGCTCAAATATTCGAAAAGCACCAACAGTTAACTTGTTTATTATTATTGTCAACAAATGTAGCTTTTTTCCCCCTGGGAGCTTTGACTGTGAGAGGAAAAAAGAAGAATAAGATCATACCTCTTTAAGGCATGGCATGGTCAGGTGAAGGAGATTTTTTTTTTTTTTTTTTTTTTTTAATGCTAGTAGGGGACATCTGGATTTATGTAAACAAGAAAGGAGTTCTTGGATATTTCTTATATATATGTATGTAGATACATGCATATATAAATATATAGTATTAACGCTGCCTAATTTAAGTGTCAAATTTCTCTATAGTTTCTTATGTAGAATGGGAATCCCATGGAATGAGAATAACCATACCAATAATACCAAATTTGCCCAGGTTTTTGTAAAGCTTATGTGAGATAATCCACATAGAATGTTTTGCAAATAGCTCTATATAAATATTTGTTTTTTATTAGATCACTCCCCATGGATCCTAGAACCATATTAAAGGCTTTAAAATACTGTTTGTTGTTGAATGTTCAAGTCCCATGGAGTCAGTAAGCTTTTCTAATTAAATAGAAATGACTAGTATTTTATGTATGTGTTATTTTAGATGAGTGGTAGGTTCAGTTTTCTTTTAATGTTTCATATAGTAGATATGTGAGAATTAAATGTATATAGTCTATTGACAAATGCTTCTACCTGTGGATTTTAGGAATCTTCAGTTATTCCATAATGACCTCTGAGGACTCTTCTAGCTCTAAATCTATATGTTTGTATAGATTTTATTATGTATTGGAGCCCAAATTTTTCTTGTGGAAATAACTTTCAGATTTATTTAATTATTTTTGTGCTCACAAAGCAAAAAAAAGTATATATATATATTTGTTACCATAAAGAACCATTAACACAAATACTAATAGGCTTCTAGTAATAATATGTAGTGACAAAAAATAGAACACTAAAACCTCAAAGTAATTTCATTTCAATACCACTTACACGTTGCTATGAGATCACACTTTAAGAGGCTATACAGATATATTCGTTTAAATCAGTGGGAAAATATGATTCACTATACTAGTAATCATTTTATATAGGCTATTACACATAATTTATAAAGAGATTAATGATGTATTTGGTTAATTATTTTTGTAATAAATGCTACAAGGTGCCTTATTTTCTTGTATTTTGTTTGTGACTGAAAAAAATCATCATTAGAACTTGAAATTCTTTGTACTTATTTTTATTAAATTTGACTTATGTACTTTTTAAATAATTATTCAAAGCACCTACCTCTTTTCCTTTGATGTTGAAGAGAGCTGGAAGAAATGACAAAACTGTTGAGTGCACTATAAATTTGTCATTTATTCTTACCTGGACCCTCATTGCAGCAAAGCAAACATCCTCTTCCTCCTTAATCTCTTCAGTAGCTCACTCTTTACAGCAGCCGTTCCAAATCTTCTAATGTAGTCTTCCCTATCCTCTTAGCTGAGAACCTAATCTCATACTTCACCTGGAAAAATTTAAAAAAAAAAAAAAAAAAAAAAAAGCTTCTGGCTAAGAGCTCTTCCTTCTTCTTTCCTCCTCATCTCATCTCATTCAGACATTTCCCCTTGTTATCTCTTCCTTTACCTCCTGTCTTAGATAGAGATGGTCCTTTTTGCCAAAATTAGCCCTTCAAAATTCAAAGTTACCAATGATCTCTTAATTGCCAAATCTCATGTCCTTTTCTAGGTACTTCTTCTTGATATTTCTGCAGCCCTTGATCTTGTTGATCACTTTTTTTCCTCCTGTGTACTCTCTCTTGGTTTTCTTTTGTATTTCTTCCTACCTATACAACTGCTTCTTCCCAGTCTCTTATCTGTTCTCTATATTATGTTACTTGTAAACTTATCAGTTTTTGTGGATGCAGTAATAATTCGGTACATATGATTTCTGAACTGTATAACCAGTCCTTGTCTTTCCCATCAGCCACAGTCATGCACCATCAACTGCCTCTAGGACATATTGAACTCAACCTGTTCAATATAAACCCTTCTCTTACCATTTTTTTCTTGTCCTTGTCATAGATACCAATATCCTGTCAGTCCCCAAGTTTGCAACATGAATGTTGTCTTTTACAACTCATTTGCATTCATATCTATCATACATATCTTGTCAAATCTTGTTTCTGCCTTCTGACTATTCCCTTCCTTTCACTTACACAGCCACTAGCCTAGTTCAGACTCTCATCATTTCTCATCTGGACTATTGCAGTATTTATCCAACTGATCTACCCTCATCTATCTCCTCATTCTAATCCAGTCTTTCTTCAGCTGCCCAAGTGATTTTTCTAAAAATCTAAATCTGACCATATCAGCCCTTTGGCTAAGTGAGTTCCAGTGGCTCCCTAATAATTGCAGGATCAAATATAAATTTGCTTTATTTCCCACTTAAAGTTCTTCATAATCTGGCCCCTTCCTGTTATGGGCCAGAACTCTGAAACAAGGATTCTAACAATGTGTTAAATCAGTGGAATTGATAAAGCAATGGTAGTTCAGCACATGTATTTAGTACTTAATATAGGTCAAGATTCACATCTATGATAAGAGAGCGTATAAGCTCAGACAGACTCAGCCAGACTCAGCCAGAATCAGAACTAGGGAAGATAGAGACCATGGTGGTGGTCCTCCCACCTCCCCCACAGAAACCAGGGCACATTCAGGAGGACCTCAAGAAAGCTGGCCCAGGCCCCAGGCAAGGAGACAGTAAAGGATTTGGACTTTAACCCTTGGCTACTCGTGTGGTGATGACTGAACTGAAATGAAGGCTGCTCCTAGAAACCCCAAGGAACAAAACCAAAGAGAACACTACACCTTCCTACCTTTTCAACCTTCTTGGACTGGGCCCTTCTTTACTACCTACAAACTTTATAGTCCACCTATATTATAGTACCTTAAAAATGACACTCCATCTCTGTGAAAATTGAAAATGACACTCTATGTTTTTGTACTTCCCTTATTAATCAGAATGCTGTGTCCCTGGGTCTCTCTAATATCATCTCCCATATGCTTTGTATATGTCTTGAATATACCTAGTTGTTTACATGTTATCTCCTCACTAAAATGCCTCTTGTAGACAGACACTGTTTTGGATCTTCTTTTTATCTCTAATACTTAGCACATATAATAAGCAATACTTGTTGACTGATGAACTGATTGTTTGATAATCTACCATTTATATACTGCTTTACTGTTTGCAAAGTTCTTTACATATCTAGTTTGATCCTCACAGTGTCTGTATGAAGTAGATGATATTATCATCTTTATTTTATAGAAGAGAAAATTTGAACTAAAATAGGTTAAGTAATTTTCCCAGGGTTACATACAGTTAGCAAATGTCTGAGGCAGGGTTTGAACTCACTTCTTACTTATTCCTAATTTGGCTGTCTGTACAGATGCCATATAGCTTGCCTTTATTACTGATCTAATAAGATACTGAGAATTTTTCTCTGCTAGTAGGATTTTAGAAGTGTTGTATGGAAGTAAAAATACCACTAGTTGGTCTAGAGAAGTTGAGATGAGTTAACTGTAATAGTTTTTGTCATAGTTATAATGTTCTTTTAAGTTAGCAAATTCTTGCTATACACAGGTACTGGAAGTTCAGATTGTCATATGGGAAACAAAAGAAGTCCACACATGAATAGAACAACATTAATAGAACTATTTAGTACTTGTCAGATCATCTATGGAGAATTGTGTTCCATTCTAAATGCCACATTTAAGAGGAACATTGATAAATTACAGTTTATTTAGAGGTGAAATGATAAAATTTAAGGAAATTTGAAACTGTGTTGCCTGAAAAACTATTTATGGAGCATGGGAAAAGAGACTCAGAGAATAGGTTAGTTTTCTTTTAATGTAGAAGATGGATTGGACTCAGGAACTAATCCAATGTGTTGAGGTTTAAGATTGGTTCAGTTTAGTTTTTATATACATGTGTGTGTATCAAACTTTATAACAAAGCTGATCCAAAGGACTAACTTTATAATGTATTAAGTTTCCTATCACAGGAAGTATTTAAGCAAAAACTAAAAAACCATTTGTTAAGAGATATTGTAGAGAGAGAATTTCCTCCCTGGTGGTAGGAGCTTGGAATCTATGAATTTCTCTCTTTATTTAAGAAAAAAAAAAAAGTGAGAGGTTCATATCATTGTCACTTTTCAGTTGCTTTCCCCTTCCCACAAGAACCCTTCCTTTAAAACAAAACCAAAAAAAAAAAAAAAGTACAATTAAGCAAAACAAATTAACGCAATAAATCTTCTCATTTTGTACCTGTAGTTCACTACCTGAATTCCTCTTTACTAATTGTCCCTCTAAAGTTGTGATTAATTGCTGTATTCATTAAAGTTCCAAAGTCTCAGTGTTTGTCTTCCTTTAAATTATTATATAAATTGTCCAAAAATTAGATTTACTTGCATCAGTTTATTTAAGTCTTTATGATTTTCTCAGAATTTTTTTGTTTCTTGCCATATAAGAATCTATTATATTCATATACCACAATTATTTCAGCTATCCCCACTTGATGGGCCCCTACTTTCCTCTTTTTATATAAAAAGTATTTTAAAATATATAAATTCTGTACATAAGGGTACCTTTTATCTTTTGACTTCCTTGGAGTGTATGCCTTGTAATTAATGCCATGTGTTTGATTATTTCTGGGTAAAAGTTTATGTAGTTGATACACACACACACACACACACACACACAATTACAAATTGTTTTCCAGAAAAGTTGAATCAGTTCACAACCCATCCAACATATATTAATATTGGTATGCTACTTTCAACTCACAAGATTCTATGAACAATACCATTGTAATCAATCAAGTATTAGATTTTGTTATAGATTACAAATAATATAATACTGTAATTCCTCCTTTTTTCTTACTTCCAAATAACTGGGAATATTAAAAGTTGCCAAATACCTTGGGAAATTGCTAGCTAATTGGGTATTTTGACTGTGATATCTGTACTAGTCCGTATCTCAAAAATTAAGGAAATAGTGAATAGAAAAAGCCGTCTCTGAAGCCATATGTCTTTTGATTATATTATCAGCTTCCAAAGATGAGTCTTTTTTCAAATTAGTCTAAACGAACTTGGTTTTTGTGCTCAGAGCTTTTGCTTTGAATTATTTTAGCTATAGGCATGGAGAGCACTTGACCTTTGCAGTCTTTGAGTTTTCTTGGTTCTTTGATTTCAGGGGAATACATGCAATATCTAATCATAATTACCTTCTCATCTTTGGCTGTGACCACAGTGTTGTAGTGTCTGGTTCAGTAGCTACTCCCTTTTTCATTTATTAAGCCTGGGCTATCTTGACTCTAAACAGAGATATTTATTTATATAGGAAACCATAATGAATATAAATTCAATAATAATATGCCAGGCAAAGGACCTAACAAGTTCTTGTTAAGTCAACCAGTATTAAATAAGGGCTCCTATTGTACTGAAGGGCATTGTAGAGGAAACAAAAGATAAAAAAAAAAGACATAAATTTAACTCCTATTGGATCAGAGAATTTAGAACTAGAACAGTCTTTTAGTCTGTCTCCTCATTTATAGATGAAGAAACTCAGCCATAGAGAGGCTAAATGCTTTGTCCAGCATTAAATAGACTGTAAGCAGGATTGGAATTAGAATTCAGGTCCTCTAACTTAAGATTTAATGTTGTTAAAGTGGTTGATGTTTGCCTCCCTCCTTCCCTCCTTTCTTCCTTATCCTTTCCTTCTTTCTTCTTCCCTCCCTCTCTCTTTCCTTCCTTCCTCCCTTCCTTTCTTCTTCCTTCCCTCTAGTCTTAGTTTCTAAACTGCATCATTGTGCTAGGATTAGCCTTCTGCCTCCTTCTGTGGTGGTATAGTGAACAGAATTCGGAGCCTTGGAAAGTCAGAAAGACCTGAGTAGTTCAAAACTGCCCTCAAGATACTTACTAGCTATCTAGTAGTGAGGGAACTCACTTAATATCTGTGTCTCAGATTCTTCAGCTATAAAATGGCAATAACAATGGTGGCACCTGTCTCACAGGATTTTTATGAGGCTCATTTGTGTTTTTAAAAACAACATAGTACAGTGCCTGTCACATATAAATATTCATAGAAATAATTCTTTCCCATTTTGGGTTGAGGGGTGGCCTGCCCTGCTTGGTATTGCTCGGTGTGCCCTGAATTTCTGTGTTGACCTTCACTTCCAGGGATTAGGGGCAGGTAGATCTTAGAAGAATGGTGTCCTCTTGACTTTTCAGGACAAAGTCCAAGGGCTTGAGATATCCCATTCTGTAAGCACAATATTCACTATAGTATATTCCAGGTCATTTCTGAGATTCTAACCACCTTGGGGCTAGACATGGACTTGTGCTGGGGAGACTACTGGCTTGTGAGGAAAGTAGTTTTTCTGGAAGTCTCCTTTTTAAAATTTTTTTATTATATCTTTTTATTTACAAAACATGTGCATGGGTAATTTTTTCAATATTGACCCTTGTAAAACCTTCTGTTCCAAATTTTCCCCTCCTTTCCCCCACCCCCTCCCCTAGATGGCACATGTTAAATATGTTAAATCCAATATATGTATACATATCTATATAGTTATCTTGCTGCACAAGAAAAATCATGTAAAAAGAAAAAAAAAACCTGAGAAGGAAAACAAAAATGCAAGCAAACAACAGAAAGAGTAAAAACGCTACGTTGTGGTCCACACTCAGTTCCCATAGTCCTCTCTCTGAGTGTAGATGGCTCTCTTCATTACTGGACAATTAGAATTGGTTTGAATCATCTCATGGTTGAAGAGAGCCCCATCTATCAGAATTGATCATCATATAGTCATCTTGTTACCGTTTATAATGATCTCCTGGTTCTACTCATTTCACTTAGCATCAGTTCATATAAGTCTCTCCGGGCCTCTCTGAAATTATCTTGTTGATCATTTCTTATAGAACAATAATATTTCATAACATTCATATTCAACCATTCTCTAGCTGATGGGCATCCACTCAGTTTCCAATTTCTAGCCGGTATGAAAAGGACTGCCACAAACATTTTTGCACATGTGGGTCCCTTTCCCTCCCTTAAGATCTCTTTGGGATATAATGGAAGCCTCCTTTCTATTGCTCTTGGACTTCTAGCTGATTTTTTGTGCAGTTCTGAGATAGTAGTAATAGACTACACTTAGGATAGCTGCTTATTGGATTTCTTGATTATTATTTGACTTGATGTGATTTTTAGATTTTTGCTGGAATAGGTGTGGAAGAGCTGAACTGTCTGCCTTTTTTCAAGCAACCATCTTCTAAAAATGTGTATCTTATAATTTGAAGAAAGGGCATTCTTACAACTAGAATCAAAAAAAGCATAGAAAACTGAATTCAGTGTTTGTGACAGCCCTCTTTGTAGTGGCCAGAAGCTGGAAACTGAGTGGATGCCCATCAATTGGAGAATGGCTGACTACATTATGGCATATGAATATTATGGAATATTATTGTTCTGTAAGAAATGACCAACAGGATGATTTCAGAAAAGCTTGGAGAGACTTAAATGAACTGATGCTGAGTGAAGTGAGCAGGACCAGGAGATCATTATATATGGCGCCTCCCAAACACTTCAACAACAGTACTATATGATGATCAATTCTTATGGACATGGCCCTCTTCAACAATGAAATGAACCAAATCAGTTCCAATAGAGCAGTAATGAATTGAACCAACTACACCCAGCAAAAGAACTCTGGGAGATGTCTGTGAACCACTACATAGAATTCCCAATCCCTCTATTTTTGTCCTGCATTTTTTATTTCCTTCACAGGTTAATTGTACACTATTTCAAAGTCTGATTCTTTTTGTACAGCAAATAACTATATGGACATGTATACATATATTGTATTTAACTTATACTTTAATATATTTAACATGTATTGCTCAACCTACCATCTGGGGAGGGGGTGGGGGGAAGAAGGGGAAAAATTGGAACAAAGGTTTTGCAAATGTCAATGCTGAAAAATTACCCATGCATATATCTTGTAAATAAAAAGCTATAATGATAAAAAAAATTTTTTAAACACACACACACACACAAACTGAATTCAAGAAATAGCAAGAAGATCAGTTTGACTGAAAAAGAGAGTATTTTAAATAGAAGTTATATACAGTAAGTTTGGAAAGGTAGAGAGGAGCCAGATTGTGAAAAGATTTAAATGCCAAATTGAGGGATGCGCTGAAAGTTTTTTTTACCAGCAGTGACATGGCAAGACTTGTGCTTTAGAAAGTACAATTAAGGAATTGTCTAAGGAAAAAAAAATTACATTTTTAAGATTGCTTAAGTTTTAAAATCAGAATACATCATTAAGTTTTAATTATTTAGGGTCCTGTTACTTTAGTCCTCTAATGGAATTATAAATTCAGAGAATGCTATATAATTTGATTCATTATAATATTCATATGCCTGTCTTTTTCCTAGTTTCTAAATCTGTAACTCACTCTTTTGCCAAGACATTCCTATAGAGACATTTTATTTTGGAGTTTACTGGAACATAGCTGTTTTGTGACTGTTAGCATGTTATTTAGTTTTTATTGACGAAATATAATAGTCTTGTGGATAAAGCTATGTTAAATCCTTTTTGACTTTTAAATTAGCTAATAATTTATTGAGTGTCCACTATATTAAGAGCATTGTTTGTTATAAAATGCTTTTTGGAAGAAACAAACAAAAGCTCAGTAGTTTATAATTTATTTCAGTGACAAAACACAGAAGTAACTGTTCAGCCAACACACAGCAACATCTCAGTAAGATCAATGTAATTAAATGAAAACATATAAGTATTGAAGAGATGCTTAATAAAGTAGTATTTAGAGTGGGAGTAAAGTTAATTGGAGAACATAGATTGGAGGAGTTTTTGTGATAGAAAGAAAACAGAATTTAGAAACTTTTACAATTTATCTGTGTGATCCTGAGCAAGGGACTTAAAACAGTTTGGGGCTTAGTTTCTTGATCAATAAAATTATTAGATAAACTATGATTTATAAAATGGCATTATTTTGATCTAACTTGAGATGGACAAGCATTGCTGAGAAGTATTCCAAGTAGCAGCAATGACATAACCAGCATTTGGAGGGAGCATGAAGTAGAAGGTATAAGGAAAATATATTGATTGACTTCACTGTTACAAAAGGAATAACGAGTGAGAATGTTGGAAAAGTTGATAGATGGTACTGAATCCTGGAATTAGGATTTAATGCAGTAAAATACAGTAAGGAGCCATTGTAATGATCCCATGGAAATTATATTTGAAGGTCGTTCTGGAATCTCTGTATAGTAATGGGAGCAAGATAACCAACTAAGACTAGTGTATACCATTTAGGTAGTGCTCTAAGGCACTAATTTTGTGGAAAGAAGGAAATGAACTTTATAGGTGTTGAAACATAGAGCAATTAGAATAGGATTGTAAAATCCTTTAAGCAATTGTTTCATTTTTGCCTTTGTATTGTAAGCTATCTGGTACTGTTTTGCACTGAGTAGATGCTAAATAAACACTGGTTGAATGAAATTAAGTGGGGATAGACAAATTTATGAAAAGAAAATAAATCAAACTTTTCAGCTTCTGTTTCCTTCCCTCCCCACCCAAATAAGGAAACCAGACTTCACTTAGGCTAGAAAGAAATTTGTTAACACAAAATCAACTAACCAACAAACTGGCTCAAGTGACTCCTAGGTTTGAGGTACCTCAAAGTGGGGATACAAAAATAAAAATGAATATCTCTTCCCTTATGGAGCTTGCATTCCAGCAAGGGAGATACATAGAGGAGAGGGTACCAGTACTTAGAATCATCAGTGACTTCATGTAGATGTTGTTGTTAGAATTGAATAATAAAAAAAAAATCTAGAAACCCAAGAAACAGTGTAAGGGTCCTGAGACATATCTGTCCTCTGTGAAACACATCAAGAAGGCCATTTTGGATGAAGAGTAGTGTGTATGAGGTATGTAATGTATAAGAAGTCTGAGAAGATAGGAAGAAATCAGTTTATAAAGAGCTTTAAGTAGACTCTTATTTGATCCTAGAACCGTCATAATTTATTGAGTAGATCAGACCTGCATATTAGGCAAGTCATTTTAACAGCTGTGTGGAATATGTATCAGAGTGGGGGAAGAATTGAGGCAGGAGCTCTGGACTTACTGGCTCTTTCTGGATTTAAGTACTGTTGGACAGTATAGAAGGTAAACAACTTTAGAATTCTGATATAAAAGGCAGCAGGATGGAACTAGATGTCAGTGGAAGGTGCAAGAAATATATGATGGGAAAGAGCATTTCAGTGGCATTTAATGGTTTTATGCTTTTTAAACTTTTGGTTTCAATAAAATGCTATGTTTAGCATAATTTAAAGCTAATTGTTATTCTAGGATTTTTATCCTTAATATATTTATTCTTTTAATAGAGAAAGAAGGAAATTTGATATGGGTTTAGATTATTCTTATGCATATTTTATTGTAGAAGTTAGAAGTATGAATCAATAGTTATTTACTGGCATATGAATCAGTAATTATTAATGTTTTCTCAGTTTCCTTTGGGGAGGGGGTAGTAATAAATCTTGTTATTCTTTTCCCAGATATTTGGTATCCCTTATTTTTTGAAAAATTGTAAGAAATTGATCCCTCCCTTTCAAAATTGTTTCTCTTCCAGAAGCTATCTCCATCATTATTTTCTTTAGTGTACTTCAATTAATTCAGTGAAGCACAGGGTCTTGTTATATTAGAGTTCAAATATAGTGGTTCTGTTGTGACTCTTGTAGATCATAATCTGTTGTACAAATTATCATAGATAGTTTTTTCTTTTTAATTCTTTGTTACAAAGTATGATTCTTTGATTTGGGGAGAGAAGAAAGGTTTTATTTGGAAACGAAGGTGATAAAAAACAAAATATATGAATTTGTTGTTAAAGTTTTGTCATGGGACAAAATTTCAGTTCCTTATTCTTTGAAACTGATGTTGTTGGTTAAGTTGCAAATATCTTCTCACATTGTGTATTAACAATTATGTTAATGTTTATAGAAGGTCTAAAAACTGTATGATTTAGATCCTATCCCTAGGATCTAGGAAGAAACATGGCATTCTGTTATTGCTTGTCCTTTTTTATAACAGGGAGTTGTACCTTAGGGAAAAGAAATAGTGGAACCAATAAACACATTAAGATCTTCCTAGGATTTTGCAAACAATTTTTTAGAGTGGTTTATTTTGTCTTCATTTAATTGGATGATGTTGGGTTTTTTAGCCAATACATTTGAGTTACTTTGTAAGCTAGCTTGTGGTAAAGGAAGGGAATGAGCCTTCATTAAGCACCTACTATGTAGCAGATATTGTGCTAATCAGTTAACAAATATTACCTTTTTAATCCTGAGAGGAACTCTAGAAGTTAAGTGCTATTATTATTATTCCCATATTACAATTGAGAAAAATGAGGCAGACATATTGAAGTAATTTGATGTGTGCTTGCAACTCTGCAGGCCACTATTTCCTGCTTTTGATTTTGACGTGAGTTATCAGTGTATTCCTTCAAAGCAATAGTAATATGTTTATATGTTGATTGCTAAACTTTAGTTCTTAGAAAAGAATCATAACACTTTTTCTTGATTTTTCATTTTTCTTGGAATTCAAGATTCAGAAAAACATAATTTTCTTAGAAAAAGTCAAAAAGTATTCGTACATAGAAACACTAATCTGGACCAGTCCATACACAGAAAGAGTTCTTCCTATGACAGATTCAACAAGTGATTTTCTTGTTATATTGCAATAAACCCGACAAGTGGTTTTTCTAACGTCTACTTGAAGTCTGATTTACCTTGGAGCAGAAATTCTACCATCTTCAAAAGCAGCTAGTTCCATTTTTGGTCAGCATTGTTATGAAGTTTTTTATATTAAACCTGAATTTGTCGATTTGCAATTTCTGTTGATTGCTCCTAGCCCTGCTTTCTGGAGCCAACCAGAAAAACTCATAATCCTGCTTCTAAAGACAGACCTCCCAATTGAAGACAGTTATCATATTTCCCCCCAAGTCTTCTTTTATCCAGAATAAATGTCCCCAGTTTCTTCAACTCATCATCATATGATATAGACTCAATACCCTTCACCATTCTATTCGCTGTCTTTTGGGCCTTCTAGTTTATCAGTATCCTTCTTAAACTATTGTGTCACTTAGAACTGAATGGGGGCTTTCAAGTTGGCAAATCACCTAGTTTTGTATGGCTCTTAAGCTGAATGGTTTTTATAAGTTTTATTGTACTTAAAAATATTACAGCCATTCTTAATTTTGACTGTTCAATTCTGGCCATACAAAAACAAGCCTTGGGGGAAAATTTGGCTCCTGGCTAGTTTGCTGATCGATCCTCTGGCTTTAGATAAAGTCTAATGAGGACAGCATACAGTGAAACTGTCACCTCCCTATTGTTGGGAGGTCAGCTGATTTGAATTTAGGATCTCAAGCTTCTAACCCTATGCTTTTCTTACAATGCTTCCTGTCTGCAACCTTTATCTGAGAGGCACACAGTTATTTTCTTAAGGTCCTTGCCAACTTTAATGAACATATAAAGTCTTTCTAGGTGACTTCAGAAGCATTCTCTTTTCTCTGAATGCCTTAGACTACTTTTTAGATTGCATGAACTGCAGGTCTTCATAACATGGAAATTTTAGAACCTTTTCATCTTCAAAAAGATGTAACTCAGTTGTCATTTAACTAAAGTATTACTATATGTACTGGTATACCTTGACTCATCCACTCTTTGGGATTTTCTGTACTTCTTTTACTTTCTATTGACATAGATTATAAATAGTTAACTAAGCATCTTGTTCTTGCCATTACTTGAAAGAAACAGTCTGCACTTAGAAATATTTCCTATTTCATTTTACAAAGTTAAAAGTGTTTAATTAAAAAAAAAAAAAAGGAGGGGGGGATATTGTGAATTGGATTGTTTGATAATTCTTACAATAATCCTACTGAGCATATTTACAGCATATTTTTTATAAACAACACTAATATACCTATATTATAATCTGTACTTTTTAAAATTGTATTTTTTTTCAATCATCAAGAGTTTACTTTCTCACCCTCTCATCACAACCTACCCCCTCTTCATTCAGAATGAAAATGAAAATCTCTATTAGAAACATGTATAGTGAATCAAAACAAATTTTTAGATTGGCCATTTCCCCCCAAAAGCCTCTTCACTCTTGAGTCCTTTATTATTGCAATAGCCTGCTGGTAGGTCTTCCTGCCTTAAATCTCTCCCAAGTCCAGTCCATCCTCCATTCAACTACTACTAAGTGATTTTCTTAAAATGCAGGTCTGATCATATGTCTGTGTCTGTCTGTATGTCTTTCTCCCCCCTCCCCCCCCCATCCTTCTCCCACCCCATTTAATAAATTTCAGTGCCTTCCTGTTGCCTCCAGGATCAAATATAAATATAAAATGTTCTGTTTGGTATTCAAAGTTCTCTCCTACCTTTCTAGTCTTTTCAGATCGTACTCTTCAACACATAATGTAATATCCAGTGACATTGGCCTCCTGGCTGTTCTATTAACAAGACACAGACTCTCTTTCTCAGTTCCTGGTATTTTCTCTGGCTGTCCTAATTCCTAGAGCACTTCACTCTGATTGCTGACCTTCCTGACTTTATTGTTGTTGAGTCATTTTTCATATATCTGACTCTTGGTGATCCCATTTAGGGTTTTCTTGACAAAAATACTAGAGCCATCTGCCATTTCCTAAAATCTAAAATCCTTTTCCCAACTTCTCTTAATTCCAGTGCTTTCCCTCTGATAATTATCTCTCTTCATCATGCTGTATCTCTCCCATTAAATTATAAGTTCTTTCTTTTGCCTCTTTTTGTATCCCCAGAATGACGTATAATAAGCTTAATGTTGATCAACAAATTTTACATATTTTTTACTACAACATTTTAATAAAATAAACTCAGAAGATGTTTAGCATAATAAAATATATGGATTTAATTTTTATGTTGGATTTCATTTGAATAGAAATTTATTTTGCTCAATACCATGTAACTTATCTAAAATGTTTATAGTCAAGAAAATTTGTGAAATAAATTTGTCTTAAATTTTATTCTGCATTGAGTTTGTGTATTTTGATTTAAGACAACAAAGTGAAAATGCTGACAAACACATAGTAGAAAATGAAGAGAATTTTACAAATTTCTTTTTTTTTTTGGCTGAGAAATGGTAATTGGAATTTTTTTTTAATTCTTTATTTTTTTAAATAACTTTTTATTGACAGAACCCATGCCAGGGTAATTTTTTACAACATTATCCCTTGCACTCACTTCTGTTCCGATTTTTCCCCTCCCTCCCTCCACCTTCTCCCCCAGATGGCAAGCAGTCCTATACATGTTAAATAGATTACAGTAGATCTTGGATACAATATATGTGTGCAGAACTGAACAGTTTTCTTGTTGCTGAGGGAGAATTGGATTTAGAAGATATAAATAACCTGGGAAGAAGAACAAAAATGCAAGCAGTTTACATTCATTTCCTAGTGTTCTTTCTTTGGGTGTAACTGCTTCTGTCCATCCTTGATCAATTGAAACTAAGTTAGATCTTGTCTTTGTTGAAGAAATCCACTTCCATCAGAATACATCCTCATACAGTATCGTTGTTGAGGTATTTAATGATTTCCTGGTTCTGCTCATTTCACTCAGCATCAGTTCATGTAAGTCTCGCCAATCCTCTCTGTATTCGTCCTGCTGGTCATTTCTTACAGAACAATAATATTCCATAACATTCATATACCACAATTTACTCAACCATTCTCCAGTTGATGGGCATCCATTCATTTTCCAGCTTCTGGCCACTACAAACAGGGCTGCCACAAACATTTTGGCACATACAGGTCCCTTTCCCTTTTTTAGTATCTCTTTGGAGTATAAGCCCAGTAGAGACACTCACTGCTGGATCAAAGGGTATGCACAGTTTGATAACTTTTTGGGCATGGTTCCAAATTGCTCTCCAGAATGGCTGGATGTGTTCACAATTCCACCAACAATGTATCAGTGTCCCTGTTTTCCCACATCCCCTCGAACATTCTGCATTATCTTTCCCTGTCATTCTGGCCAATCTGACAGGTGTATAGTGGTATCTCAGAGTTGTCTTAATTTGCATGGAATTTTTTTTTTTTAAATCAAAAAATGAATGAGCTAGGGCAGCTAGGGTGGCACAGTGGATAGAGCAGCAGCTCTGAAGTCAGGAGGATCTGAGTTCAAATTTGCTCTCAGACACTTAACACTTCTTAACTGTGTGACTTTGGGTAAGTCACTCCATTTGCCTTAGGGAAAAAAGAAGGATGAGACATAATTTTTAAATAATTGTTATTACAAAATCTGTTCATAAATAAGTTCAATTTTCTCTTTCATATATTGTCAGTTTATCAGAGATATGAAACATATTGGTTGTAAATCCAATTTAATTTTAATTTATTGGAAGCTCCAATACAATATTCATTGAAAGTCATTTCTAAAAATATCACATGGATCTGTTTTTAATGAAACCATGATGGTTTTTGTAATCACCACTTCCTTTACTGGAGGTTCACTAACCACTTCTTTAATGATACTTTCAAAAAAAGGAAATAAAATTAAAATGTATGGTTAAAAAAAATAAAATAAAATAAAAATATCACATAATTACCATTGTCTTTCTTGACAAGCTGATTCAAAGTTAGTTCCTTCTCTCATAAAAAATAAAGTAATATTACAGAGCACTCAGTATTCTCAGTTGTGTGATTTCAAAATGTAAGTTTCTTAATCACACTTTTTATTTTGTCTTGAATGTTGGATGTGTTTGTATTTGCACCTTGTAACTAGGTGTGATGAGTTTGTGAATTTTTGGAAAGATATGTTAAATATGCTAATCTTTGTAGACTTGTGATATCTATCCATTCAGTTATAAAGATGATCACTAACTTTTCGCTCAATGCAAATAAATAAGTAATAACTGTCCTATGGAAAAGTTGTCTAATATTTATGTATATTAATAGTGTAACACATCCTTATTACCCATCTCTTTGCATAAAATAGTCAATACTTGAGAGTTAGTGGGGATTTGATTTTATAAAATTATTTTGATTGCATCATATAAGAAGCTTGTGAGTTATGGTATTCTCTTTAAAAATGCCCAAATTTATATATTCCATAATATATTCATGCTATATCTTAATAATTTTTTAAATATGTATGGCAATATCCCTAGAATTCCCAGTCATAGATTTTGCTTTAAAGTGCACGATAGTAAGACTAGTTTCTTGTTTTATTTCATTAAAAATCTCTTGCCCAGTTGTGAACTGATGTAGCTGTTCTAGAGAGCAGTTTGGAACTATGCCCAAAGGAATATAAAATTGTCCATATCCTTTGATCCAGCAGTGTCTCTACAGGGTCTGAATCCCAAAGAGATCATAAAAGAGGGAAAAGGACCTATATGTACAAAAATGTTTGTAGCAGTTCTTTTTGTGGTGGCAAAGAATTAGAAAATGAGTAGATGCTCATCAGTTGAGGAATAGCTGAATATGTTATGGTATATGAAAGTAGTGGAATATTATTTTTCTATTAAAAAATGAACAGGCTGATTTTAGAAAAGCTTGAAAAGATTTACATGAACTGATGCTGAATGAAGCAAGTAGAACTAGAAAACATTGTACACAGCAACGAGATTGAATGATGTTAACTATGATAAACTTGGTTCTCCTCAACAATTCACTGATCCAAGACAATCCCAATAAACTTTGAATAGAAAACACCATCTGCATTTAGAGAGAGACTTAGGAAGACTAAGTATGAATTAAAACACATAAACACATAGTGTTTTTTACCTTTTTTTTTTTCTTCTTGTGGTTTTTCCTTTTTGTTCTGATTTCCCCTCCCCCAATATAACTCATTAAAATATGTAAAAAATGAATGTACACATATAACCCCCCCAAAATTAAAGGAAGTTTTTGAAAATGTCTTCCCAACTTGTACTTATGACAGAACAGCACATTCCCTCCCATCACCATCATGAAAATATCTTTAAAAACAAATTTAAAATGGGTAGATGATATCAGCTATCTCATCTAATTGCAAAGCATAAATGTCACTTTGAAATTCATCATTTTTGGACACATGTATCCTATGAGAATGCATAGTTAGAAATAATTATCATCTCTAATTCCTTAACAAAATTACCTACAAATATACACTTAATGATTAATTGCATGGACACTTGGCAGAATTAATTTTTCTGCAGTATTATAAATTTTTTTTTGCATTTTGATAACAATAGGTAGGAAGATTCACTTATTTTTCTTTTTGTTTGTAAAAATAAATGAGTCAATATTGTGTATTTTCATATTTTGTTCTTTCCACTTAAAAAAAATCAGCAGGCTTATCAAATAGCTTTCAAACATGACTTGCTTCTATCTACTTCCACTGACAGACTGACTACACACATAAAAACAAAAAGTCTACAGAACCAGTGTTTGCTAATCAGCTTGTTTGAAATTTTGCCAGAGAATAGTAACATAAGTGCAGGCTAAGTTTAAATCAGAAAACCTCCTTAATGCTTCAGTCAGAAGCATATAAAGTTTATTTCTGCAGAACATTTGTGATGGTCCAATGATTGTTTCAAGTTGGGTTGTAGTGCACATTTTCCTGTCAATATGGTTTTTAAATAGCCTGACATTTGTACGGTAAGTCCACAAATGTTTGTAATGTCTTGATCACATGATTACACAGCTGATGAAATACTATTACAGAGTAACAGAGGGGAATGAAGGCGCTTCTCTGGTCGAGTATATAGAACATAAATAAGGGTATGTGCAGACATCCATTGGGAATTAGTTTGTGCTCTAATGTGGAATCCTTGTGGTAGTTTAAAAACAGTTTGTTGATTAATTAGAAACTTCAAAAACAGATTGTGCTTAGAAGCAGTCAGTTTAATAAAATCACTGTACAAACACCAAAATTGCTCAAGATCATGATAGTTTTGAATCACTGTAAAAAAAAAAATAACCTATAATGTTTCAAACATTTATATGTGTTATTAGAGAGGGAAAATATATTTGTTACATAACTGGGCAATCATTTGCTGCTTAAGTCATCATTGAAGAATTGTTAGTGTGGAATCCCTAGTGGTTCAGGAACTATTGGTTTAAAGTTTCTTTCTTCACTGATTGTTGTTCTTTTCATTGACCTTAAGCTTCTAAGCCAGCACCTAGAGGTCCAAATTAACAATAATGGCTCATTCTTTCACAGTGTCAGACACTGATAGATACCAAATCGGTTAATATTAATTAAGAACCTGCTATGTGCCAGGCACTATGTTAAGTGTTGGGGATAAATAGAAAAGCAAAAGTGCTAGCTAGATAATCTTTTGTTCTTTAATTATTTTAGGCAAAGAGCCTGGGTAATTAGTACTGTTGAGAAATTTAGGTCCACTTTAGTTTTTGTGACCCAAACTACATATCTATTGGGGAACGGCTAAAAAGGGGAGAATTTTGGTTTAAAATATTTTTGAGAGGTCTAAATAGAACTTGACTTTTTAAGTCAAGTTCTATTTAGACCTCTCAAAAATATTTTGTGTATCAGCATGCTTTAACTCATTAGTTACAAATCAGTTCAAGTAACAGTTATCTGTTATCTTTTATGTACCTCAGGGATACTTAAATCTATAACATAGTCCCTTACTCCATGGAACTTAACATAAAAGGTATAATCATGAACAAATAACTATAGTAAGAAATTCAAAGTACAGTATTAAGTCCAACGAGGACTTCAAGACTTCATAGAGGAGATGACTTCTTTTGAGATTTAAGGACAAGTTGGAACTCAGCAGGGTAAGAGGGGAAATGAGTAAGAAAAGGCATAGGAAGCAGTATGAGTAAGGATATGGAGAGGGAGAAGCACAATACTAAATGTGGAATAAAGGATTGAATTTTATAGATGTAATAATACCTTAACACTTAAAAAAACCTTTTCTGTTATCTTTTTTTTTTTGTATTATATTCATTTCCAAATAGATCTTTCCCTTAGCTCCTCCCCAGCTAGCTTTCCCTTATAACAAAGATTAAAAAGCAAAATAGTTAAATGTTTTAATTCTTCACTATGATCTACCTGCTAGGAAATGAGGCATTCATGAGTTAGCCAAATACAAAGGAGTAACTGATAGCCTAGCTGCCTTTATCAGTGATCTTTCCTTTGCAAATTGACTTGTAACCTTAGATTGTGGCTATCACAAGTGAGATTGTTAGGTACTATCCTCTGAACCTCATTTCTTTAGCAATTCCTTCTACTTTGTTTCCTTGACACCTATCTTGCAGATTGAATAGGGAATCATAGACTCTTAGTGAGATAGGACTTCAGAGGTCATATAAGAAATGGGATCAAGGGAACTTCTGCTTCACATAAGCAGCAAGATGGTAGACTAACATTTTCTCCAATCCCTATCACCTCTCAAATCTCTTTAAAACAGAAACTGTATGCCACAGATAAAACAATTTCAGCTGTTGAGTTGTTCTAGGACAGGGCTTCTTCTTCTTCTTTTTTTTTTTTTTTTTTTTTTTTTTTATTGACAGAACCCGTGCCAGGGTAATTTTTTACACATTATCCCTTGCACTCATTTCGGTTCCGATTTTTCCCCTCCCTCCTTCTACTTCCTCCCCCAGATGGCAAGTAGTCCTATACATGTTAAATAGGTTACAGTAGATCTTGGATACAGTATATGTGTGCAGAACCGAACAGTTCTCTTGTTGCTCAGGGAGAATTAGATTTGGAAGGTATAAATAATCCGCGAAGAAGAACAAAAATGCAAGCAGTTTACATTCATTTCCTAGTGTTCTTTCTTTGGGTGTAGCTACTTCTATCCATCCTTGATCAATTGAAACTAAGTTAGATCTTCTCTTTGTTGAAGAAATCCACTTTCATCAGAATACATCCTCATACAGTATCGTTGTTGAGGTATATAATGATCTTCTGGTTCTGCTCATTTCACTCAGCATCAGTTCATGTAAGTCTCGCCAATCCTCTCTGTATTCATCCTGCTGGTCGTTTCTTACAGAACAATATTAATATTCCATAACATTCATATACCACAATTTACTCAACCATTCTCCAATTGATGGGCATCCAATTCATTTTAGGACAGGCTTCTTAAACTTTTTTTCACTCACAACCTCTTTTCGCCTGACACATTTTTACATGGTCCTGGTTATCTAGTTATTTTAAATAGGTATTCAAATCAAATATTTACTGATTATAAATCATAATTTCACAACCCCCCATATTCAGTTATATGATCTCATTTCAGGTTGTGAACCACAATTTAAGAAACTGGGATCTAGGACACCCAGAATCCAAAATAAGGTTTCAAAATAAGACAAAACAAAATCACTTTTACTGACAAGAGTAAAGAGTAGACAGGGAAATCAGCCTGATAAGTGTCATCCTTTGCTTTGACCTACACTGAGACAGAAATAACTATATGCTAAAGACAATTATGGTAATTATAGCATTAATTGTTAAGATGTCTTTCTTTTTACATGAAGCCAAGAATTCTCTCTCTGAAATTTAAGATCATGGGTTCAGGAATTTAATCCTTTAAAGGATCTTAAAAATTATATCTAGTACCATCTCTTTATTTTAGAGATGAGGAACTCACTCTCAAAGAAGTTAAGTAACTTCCCAGAGGGTACATGGGTGGTAAGTGACAGAACCAGGATTCACAGTAGGCTGTTTTGATTTTCTCTGATTACAAATCTGGCATGCTTTTCTTTCATTGTATCATGGAACAAACCTATTCACATTTCTACATGATAGTTAACCCTTTAAATACTTAAAGGTAACTATTATGTCTCCTTTGAGGCATCTTTTCTGCAGACTAAAACCCCACATTTCTTTCAGTTAACCATAACATGGCATGAAATTAAAGGCCTATATTTTGGTGCTGTCCTTTGGATTAGGGATTTCTAACCTGAGGTCCATGAATTTTTTTTTAATATTTTAATATCATTTCAGTACAATTATTAGACTTAAAGCATTTTAATACTTTGTAATACTATATATTTTATGTATTTAAAAACATTATTTTGTTAATGTTTAAAAACATGTTGTGTGCATGTTACTAGATTGGCATGGGATCCATGACATAGGAAAGGTTAATTCCTGCTCTGGATAAACTCTACTTTACTATGCCCCTCTAACCCCTAATCCCTATTTTAATCATCCTTTGAACAAAATAAATAATTGGTGATTCATTGTAATGTTCTTCTCTAAAATATAATGTTCTCTGGGAGCACGTTTCTTGGGGAGTTTCTGGAAGCAGCTTTCCTTTCAGTTCAGTGTAATCACCCCAAATGCAGTCAGGTATTAAAGTCAAAATCCTTTATTGTCTCTTTCAAAGTCTTGTCTCCTTCACTTGGGGTTTGGCTAGTTTTTCTGGAGGCCTTCTGTAGTCTTCATTCCGAGAGTTTAAGCTTCCTTCTCTGGCCTCAACTGAATCCTGGCTGAGGCTCCCAGAGCTTCTAGTGGGCTTCTGTCTCTAGCTCCCTCCAAATCCAAAGGTTTGTGCTTCAGTCTCTAGCCAGCACAAAGGTGTAAAATGGAATGAATCTTTCTCCTCCTCCAAGACCTTCTAGTGGGCTTGTGTCCTTTGGCCCTGAGAGCTCTTCCTTATATATGCTCTCTTAAAGGTGTGAATCTTATGGAATTATAGTAAGTACTAAGTACATGTAAATTAGAGAATCATTATCTCATCAATTCCACTGACTTGGCACTTTGTAAGAATCCTAACAATCCATGTATGAGGAACAGTAAGAACACCATTTTGATTGAACTAGAGAAACATGATAAAAAGTCCTATGTAATAGGTTGAGTGGGAAAGTTTGGATCAGATTTTAAAGGATTGTAAATGCCAAATCAAGGAGTTTTTTTGGTTTTGTTTTTTCCTAGAGGCAATAGAGAAGTACTGGACTTTATTAAGAAAAAGCATGACATGCTTAGACAAAGGAAAATCACTTTGGCAGACTATAATTTTTCCCCCATTTCCCACAACCTCTCAAACTTCTCCAAAACAGAAATTTTGTGCCAAAGAGAAGACAGTTCCATATGGTCTAGGACACTCAGAATCTAAACGAAGGTTAATATCAAACCAAACCCAGGAACTGATGCTCACTGATATTGAGTTCTCTCAGCATTCCTCCCTGTCTCTCTTACTACTAGGACCAAGGTTGCAGTAGTGGACCCAAGGACATAACACAGGCTTACATTAAAATCTATTCTTGCTCTTCATTATCCCCTTTCTCTTTCCAGAGTGGCTCCAGGTTGTAGAAATTCAGACCTTGACAGTAATCTTGGGAACAGCTCTTTAGGGAGCAGGAGCTTCCTGGTGGTTCTGCCAAATTCTGAACTGCCAGTGACTGTGGGCACTAAACTGCCAGTGTGAGGCCAAAGCTCTAAGGACCAGAGAGAAGGGGAGAAGTCACCAGAACTGGATACCCTAGCATGTTGGGAGTCATGCAACATTCCACCAAGCCTAAAGGAAAGAGCACAGCATTCAGCTAGGGTCATTTCTGATCCTGCAAAAGTCAGTTGCCACAGAAATATAGACTGGTGTCCTTTGAATTGAGGGAGGAAGCTGAAACAATTTGGCATGCAGCTCCCAAGGAAATCACAGTTAGAGGGAAGGAACCTTGGAAATGAATGATAAGGAAAATAGAGGTTGGGGAGGAGACACTAAAAGTACTAGAGATTTCAAGAAGAAATCTCAAACAATTTGAATATAAACAGATTAGTCAATAGGAAAAACAGCAATGGAAGGTAATATGGAATCCCTATCTAATAAATAGGTCCAGCCATATATGAATAATTTTGCTAAGTGAAGGATAACATGGTGTTTCTGTTTCTGATTGGTTTAAAAGAAAAATGAGATTTTGTGAGAAAAAAATTTGTGAGCAGTAATGAGCAAAATAGAAAAACTGGAATTCCCCAATGGTAAGACTCAGAAAAGAGAGAAAAATAGGTTGGGAATACAAATACATAGAAAGAAGGATAGAAAGGAAGCACGCCTCCCAAAACATTAGAAGAAAATTTGTTTATTATGCAAGCAAAAAATGAAATTTCAACTAAAAGAATTCACAAATTGCTTCCAGTTTAAAACAAATAAGAAGACCTCAAACTCTAAACTCCATATTGATTAATTTTAACAATTAGATTTTAAAACTAAAAGTTCTGTAAGCCCTCTGGAGAAAGACCTTCAAATACAAAGAAAAATTCATTTGAATAACACAAGACACTATATTCCATACCCACTAGAAAAGGAAGGAGAGAAAGGAATAATATATTCCAGAGAGCATTAACACTTAGGATATAACCCATGGTGACCCATCCTATTAAATCTGAGCTTAACTATTCAGGACAGAAGATGATTATTCAATAATAAAGAAGAATTAGAAACATTTTTAGAAAGAAAACCAGAACTGAAGAAATTATTTGCTTCATGAACACCTGAAACAACAGAATTGACAAAAGCGTAAATAAATGGCAGTAACTACAGAATGAAAATAGAAAGCTCAAGAGGAAATTTCTTTATAAAGATTCACTAGGAGACAGGGATAAAAGCAGAAATCTTGTAGTGGTAACAATGAAGAGACAGAGAGAAAGGAGGCATATAGACAGAATATAACAACACCCTGCCTATAGGTACATGTTTCTTTTGTGGGACTATATTATAACATTGTAGGGTATCTGGAAAGGAAGGAAAGAGAATGGTAGCAAGGGAGATAGTGAGGAATGAATAATATTCTGGGTCAAATCAAGGGCTTGCAGTGGGATGGAGGAGAGTGGCTTCTGTAGTCCCAGAAACTGAAGAGTTTGCAGAAGCATAGGTGAGGAAGAGGGGAGAAGGGGAAAGGGAGAAAACCTTATTTTGGAGGTGGGAGAGGGTTCCACTAATGAATGTGTCTATGGCTGAAGAGTGATAAGGACCTTATAGTAGATGAAACCAGAGGGTTTTGATACCTGAAAAATCTGCTTTCTGGAAGGAGCAAAATAGAATTGGTCCTTGGAGAGATGGGAGAACATGAACACAAGGAGATCATTTCTAGGCAAATGTAGAAGGGGGAGAAAGGTCATTAAGAAAGGATATGGTAGGGGAAGCACTACTTTGGGAGTGTTCTTTCTGACAGCTGCAATAATTGGCATTCTTCTGAGAGTGAGGCACAATGTAAAAGGAAAACCCATGGAGTAAACCATACCAGGCAGTATCAAAAACCACCTAAAGGACAGTGCCTAGAATGAATAACTTTGAAGCTTTGGTTATATAAAGAATATAGAGGGGGGAAAGGTCAGATGATTATAGGAGTCATGAATCAGGGAATGAAGGTGTAGAGTAAACAGAATATGGATAATGAAGAGAATAAGAGAAAACTTTTATTAGAAAAGGGATATAAAAATGAAATTTTTAAATGAGCAGGAATAGTCAGAGGTGAGGAGAGGAAGAGGAAATCTTAACCGAGAAGAAAAAAGGAAAGAAATATGTTTCCAGATAAAAACAGTAGAATTGAATAAATAAAACCTTGAAGGGGAAATGAGAAGAATGGATCTATGGGAGGGCAAGAGAGCAGTGGAAACAGGGCTGCCTTTAAAAGATTAAAGTAAAATAACTGAAAGAGCTTAATTATGTGTTTATAGCAAAAGGGGTATATTGGTGGGGAGGGGAGATTTCAAGATAGATGGAAGAAAATATATGTAAATGTATTAAACAATTCAATAAAATGAAAATGTGATAAATTGGATAAGAAAAACAAAACCTTGCATTCCATTGCTTACAAGAAACACATTTAAAAAAATCAAACTGAGGACATGGAAAAAAAAAATTACCGTGAATCTAAAAAATCAGGAGTTGCCCTCATGCTGTCAAACATGTTAAAGTAAAACAAACACTCAAAAAATTAAAGTAAAAACAAACACTCAAAAAATAAAAAGAGACAGACTGTATTATTCTTTAAGGAACCACAGACAGCAAATCAATTTCAGTAATAAACTTATACATCCCAAATACCTTAGCATCCAAATTCATAAAGAAAAACATCAGCTTAAAAAGACATAACATTAATGCAATAGTGAAATAAGCCTTAAATACCTTTTTTTTGGTTCTGGATAATTAGAGAAATAACAGGGAAAACGTGGAACTAAACAAATTACTGGAGAAATTATAGTGTTAAAAGACTTGTGACATCTTCTAAATTGTACAGTGAAAGAATTCACATGTTTCTCTGTACCACGTGCAATTTTTATAAAAATTAACAATGATTATAGGGCAAAGAGATATTATAAATAAATGTAAATAGGTAGAAATAGTAAATAGATCTTTTATAGACCATAATGCAACAAGAATTAAAATTGATTCAGGAATCATAAACAGGATTACAGACCCATTGGAGGCTTATTAATAAAATCTGAAATAATAAATGAATTAAAGGACAAATCATAGAAATAATAATCATGTGAAAGAAAATGATAATGGTGTAACAACATATCAAAATTTCTGGGACACAACTAAAACTGTCTTCTGGGGGACAATCATATCCTTAAAACTCACAAATTAACAAAGTAGAAAAAGAAGATTAATGAATTGACTCTGCATTTTAAAATATTAGAAAATCAACAAATAAGCCTAAAATAAGCACAAGAGAGATATTAAAAATTAGAAAATAAGTAAATTGAAAACAAAAAATCCATTAGAAATGATAAATAAAACTAAAAGCTGGTTCTTTGAAAAGACTAATAAAATTGATAAAACTTTTAACTAATCTGATTAAGGAGAACCAAAAATCAAATCAATAAAATAACTTAGGAGCAAGTCAAAAATCACAATAAAACCAGACTAAATGAAAAGAATAATCAGAACATATTATGAGTAATTATACAGTAACAAATCAAAAACATAAAAGAAATAGAAAAAACATTTTTAAAAATATAAAATTGGCCAAACTATCAGAAGATACAGATCTTAAATAACTCAATATCAGAAAAGGAAATTGATCTAAAGCAACTGCTAAAGGAAAAAATTCCAAGGCTAACAGAGTTTTGTCAAAGTGTTCCAGAATAGTTAGTAACCACACTTAGCAAATTATTCTCAAAAAATTGAGGGAGGGATAATACTCAGAATGTGAGGTAAATATATAGCTCTAATACCTAAACCAGGGAAATAAAAAAATATGAAAACTACAGGTCAGTATTATTAATGAATATTGACTCAAAAATTCTATTAAACAGACTACAGTAATTTAAGCAAAAAATCATTATGATCAAGAGATGCAAGGGTAGTTTGGGTAGTTCAATGTTAGGATAATAAACTACATAGTCATATTAAAAACCAACTCATCCAAAACCACATGATCATCTCTATAGCTGCAGAAAAAGCCTTTAACAAAGTAAAACTCTTTTATGCTAAAAACCTTACAAAGTGTAGGTATAGATGAACTTTTTTTAAAGTACCTATCTAAAATCAAAAGCAAGCTTTATATACAATTAAGATATATTAGAACCTTTTACAGTAAATAAAAGCGTTAAGTCCAGCTGCCTACTCTAACTAAAATTATTTAAGTGCTAGTAACAGAAATAAAACAAGATAATGAATGAAAGGGATATAAAGATAGGTAAAGAGATAAAATATACTTGATGACATGTTGGTTGGCTTGGACAAACCCCAGAGAATAAGCAAAAATACTAATTGAAACAATAGCTTCAGCAAAGTTGTAGGCTAGAAAAGAAATCCTTAAAAATCAACATTTCTATATTATAACAAAATATATGAAGTAGCAATAGAAAGGGAAATCCCATTTCAAATAACTACAAAATGCATAAAATATTAGTCTTAATCTCCTAAAGCACACAAATGAATTGTATAATTATTCAATTACAAAGTACTCCTTTAAAAAATAGCCTAAAGAGCAAACCTAAAATAACAATCTCAATACATAAGGAATATTCACTGCTTGTGGCTATCTCATAATTATTCTAATTTTAATTATATTATATATATAATATATAAATTTATAATAATTAAGATAAAAATACCACTAATTCACACTTTCAAAGTTATACCAATCAAATCACAAAAGGGCTATTTTACTGAGTTTGATAAAAATAATTTTTAAAAATTTATTTAGATATAGACAAGATGTCCAATATCAAAGGAAATGAAGTAAAGCTGAAGAGAGGTGGATGTACTTAAAAACCTCAGTGTATTATAAAGCCGCAGACTCTCAAAGCATCTTGTATCTGTTAAAGAATAGATATAGAGGGCAGCAAAGTGGCTCAGTGCATAGAGCACCAACCCTGAAGTTAGGGGGACCTGAGTTCAACTGTGGCCTCAGACACTTAACACTTCTTAGCTATGTTACCCTGGACATGTCACTTAACCCCAATTGCCTCAGCAAAAAGCAAAAATAAAAAATAAGAATAGATATAGAGTTAGTCTGGGAGAGGGAGAAAAAAAATGTAAAAGTATTCATCAGAGAACAAAAAAAAAAACTTTTAAAAGAAACACAGAAAAGCAAGGTAGCTTTGAAAAGCCTGCATTGTATTTTTATTACATTGTTGTTATTTTTAAAGTAAACCTTATGAAATGGAAATTCATGATTTTATATTGAATTTTTAAATTTTGTGCTGTATGCTTTAAAATGTCCTTTTTTTTTGTTTTAATATTGAAGTTCAAAATGAATAAAAGTTTTTAAAAAGAGGGGAAAAGCTGAGAGATCAATGAAACAAGGCAGATTCAGAAACAATAGAACTCAGTTATAATACAATATTTGATAAAATAGAAAACTTACGTTAACTAGGGAATATTTGATAAAAACTGATAGGAAAACTGGAAGGCAGTTTGGCAGAAAGTAAGCTTAGGCCCATATCTTAACACCACCTACTACAGAACATTCCAAATAAATATATGACCTAATATTAATTAAAGATATACTGTTTTTAAAACATCATCTGCCTATCACAATTATGGTTAGATATGGTATTCAAAACCAAACAAGAGATAGAGAGGTATTTAATTATATAAGAAAATCTATAATTTTGACTACTTGAAACTGAACAGCGTCTGTATAGACAATATTAATATATCTAGGATAAGAAGAAAAGTAGTTAAATGGGAGAGGAAATCTTTATCAGATTTCTCTGAAAAGGGTTTGGTATCCAAATTACATAAACTCCATAACCCCCCCCACACACACACACACACAACTAATAGCCATTTCCCCAATAAATAAGTGATCAAAGGATATGAAGACAGTTTTCAAAAGAACTGCAGTATGTTCACAATCAAATGAAAAAAATGCTCCAGATATTTAATAAAAAGAGAAATGCAAATTAAAATAACCCTAAGATTTTACTTCATATCCTGCAAATTGAAAATGGCAACAGTCAATGTTGGAAGAACTATGGGAATACACATATACTAAACATACAGGTACATTTTTGGTGGAGCATTTTGGGAAGTAATTTGGAATTATGTAAATAAAGTAATTAAAATGTCCATACCCTTTGGACCAGAAGGGCATGTACCACAAGAAAGCCAATCAAAAGTCCCCATATATACCTAAATATTTATAATAACACTTTTTATGATAGCTAATAATTGGAAACAAGATAGACGCCCATGAACTGGGAAATGACTAAGCACACTGTAGTATATGCAGTAATGGAATATTACTGAACCATAATAAATTATGCATATGACGAATACAGAGAAGCATAAAGAGATCTATATAAATTGATGCATAATGAAGTCATCAGAGCCAACAAAACGATATACTCAGTAACTACAGCAAAAATGGAAAGAACAACACACCAAAAAATCAAAAGTAAATATAACAAAATTATGAAGAACAAGTAGGATTTGAATGAAGAAATATGAGAAAACATCCCCAACATACTCCTTGATGGCAGTGGGAAGTCCATAGATGTTAGGTATTACACATGTTTTCATACTTTTTCACTGTCAATCAGTTGTGCTGACCTTTTTTTTTCTATCAAAAAAAATACTATTTTTCATATGGCCTGATTTGGGGAGGGGAAGGGAAGAGGATACATAGTATGGTATGGTAATGTGAGAAACAAAATATCCATAAAAATCTTAAATAAAAAGAAAAGGACATATGGAGACAAGTTGATTATGGTGAAGATAAGGGCTAACTCTTCATTAGAGACTATAATAGGAAAGATAGAAAAGAATGGAGTTTTGAGATATAACAAATGTTTTCTGTTTTCTATTAAAAGTATGAGGTTACATCCTCAGGGCATGGGGAGAATGTAATGATCTCTTTTTTTATAGTTAAGGAAAGTAGGAGTCAGAGGTAGAGTGACTTATCCAGGAGCACTCAATATATCAGGTCACGTTTGAATTTGGATCTTCCTGGGTGGTTTAGGTCAAATCTTCTTAAAGTATGATTTGCAACCCCTTTTGGGGTCGTATAACTGAATTGGGGATGTATATAAAAAAACTTGGCAACATTAAAAAAAATACCAAATATTCTGCCAAGATGTAATTTTTTATGTAAAAATAAATAAGCACATCTATCTATTTGGTATGCAAGTATCACCTTTAATAAATGGCAAAATTATATATACACACCAAAGTTGTTTTAAAATAAATTTCTTTGATATGCATACCTACATACTGAGGGTCATGTAAACATTTCTCAAATGAATAGTAATTGTGAATGGAAAAGATTTAAGTAGCCTTGATTTAGATGACAGTAAATAAAGTGCTGTGCTTGATTCAAATCCTGATTCAGACACTAACTCTACTCTGGGCAAATCACTTAAACATTAATCAGCTTCAGTTTCCTCATCTGTAAAATGGGGATGATATATGATAGTATCTATCTTACAGGATTGTGAGGATCAATGAGATAACATGTAAAATATGTTACAAATTTTAAATTGCCATATAAATGTTGCCAGTTATTTTTTAAATATATAATAATTATTAAAATAGCATTATTATTTTTTTAAGGGATTTAAAGAATGCTGATGGGAGATCCAGTTTCATAAAGAACAATTTGTCAAGCTGATTGCCACTATGGGTGAGTTAATATCAAAACCAGAGCATGATTAATTTTAAATTAAAGGAGAAAATTTCCTGGGTGGGTTAAGTGATTTTGAAAATTTGCTTACACACTTTTATAAAGTATTGGAATAATATATTAAATTGTATTGTAATTATTCAACAAATATTTATTGCATATTCTTAATGCCATTGTTTGAGGTTTCTTATATTAATACTAAAGGGAGATTTTAAAAATGAATGAAATGTTCCATGTAATCTAATATGGAAAAGTTAAAAAAAAACACAAAGGCAGAAGCAGCACAATTATAAAGATGATATTCATAATTACTGTGAGGAAATAACTTGCGTCAAGGAATAATTTGAACTAGATGATGATTAATTAGGCATTGGAAGAATATGAAAAAAGAATTGTACACCTTAAAATATAGACACGATAGTTTCCCTGTCAGAATATACCTAACAAGTATAACTATAAATATTTTTTCCTGGAATTTATAAATCTAATCAAAAATTAAAAGTGAAGGGAAAAAAAGAAAACTGCCTCTCTCTCTCTCTCTCTCTCTCTCTCTCTCTCTCTCTCTCTCTCTCTCTCTGTGTGTGTGTGTGTCCATCAGGCCCAGATAACCATAGGAAATAGCTATAATATAGAAAGGGTAGCATTTGAGGCAACTAGAAGTTGTTAAAATACAGTTAAGAAGCAAGTAGTTCATGTCTTTAGGTGACTATCTATCTATCTATATAAAAGCACAGGGTAAAGGCACTAAAAAATGATCTGTAGACCCTTTAAAACCATGTTAATTTAATACTCAGACTTGGTAAGATGAGATTCATGCTTGAAATATGGTTCTGAATCAGTGTACTATATTTAAATGAAACAGAATAAAGAGGGAGAAGGGCAGGGTAACATTTTATTTTCTTTGTATCATGTCATTTGAATTTCAAAGCAATTTTCTGAAGTTAGTGACATTTTACAGATGATGAAACAGACTGAAAAGTTACGTGACTTGCGTAGAATCACAGAGTCAGTAAATGTCTGAGATGAAATTTGAATCCAGTCAGTGTTCCATTAAGTAATCCAGTGTTCCATTTATTATGTCACACTGCTTTTTTTTTTCACATTAAGAATATTTGTTCATGTATTCAGGAAATCTAGGAACCAGAGTTTGGAAATAGTTAAGAACTTTTGGGTGAAAACCAGTAAGAATTTTGTAATGGAAATATATTGTAGATGTCACCTTGACAGAAAAAGGAAATAGATAATTAGTAAAAAGCATGATAGAAGATAGCAGTATTTGCATGGAAAAGCATGATAGAAGATAGCAGTATTTGCATGGATATCTGCCAGAAGTAGAGAAGCTAATAATTGTTTGATCATTTCAGTTGTGTCTAACTCTTTTCTGGTCCCCTTTGGAGTTTTCTTGGCAAAGAGATTGGAGTGAGGAAACTTAATTCATCAAGGGATAAATGTACCTAAGGTCACATAGCTAGTAAGTGTCTGAGGCTAGATTTGAACTCAGGTTCTTCTGACTCTAGGCCCCAAACTGTATCTACACTGCATCACTTAGCTGTCCTAGTTTTAATGTTTCATTTTTCTAAAGGTAGAGGAACCTACAAAGAGAATATGCATTACAGAATTGATTTTCATCAATTGGGGGGAAGGGAGAGTGACTGGTTGCTCTAATGGAAATCACAGGTACCTTAGGGGTAAATGTTCATTTCCTCTTAAGAGTTTGTAATGGAGGAGAGAAAGGCCATGTGTAATGATAATATGTATTCTAGAATAGATTTCAAATGCTCCAAAAGAAGGATAGATAGATGAGACAGAACACTAGAATTCTGTAGGGAAAGTCAGTCCCTGAAGGTTAATTTTTAGAATTAAATTCTGAAGAGACTACAGGTGATTAACTAGCTTAGATTTTAAGAGATGTACTAAAGAAGAAAACAAGGGCAAGTAACAGGCTGAATAAAGATGCATGCCAGAAATGCTCAGAATAAACTATAGTTGAAAAAGAAAGCTATAAACAAACAAAAAATGTAATGAGATTAGTAGCTATGTTGAGGAAAAGAAAGAAGTCAGAGAAAGTACAGGACTATAGCCTGGGATGGATAAGACATTTATAACTAACAATAGAAAGTAAAACTACTTAATTTACATTTTTGCTTTTTTTGCCTCTTCTCAGGAGCATGAGTCTAGAAAGAACACAAGAAAATTGGCCAAAAGAGGGGTTTTGATTATCAAGGTAAAGAGAGATTGTAGGAGAACCTCCTAGGTTTCTTTGATGAGTTCATATCAACTGAGATGGACTGAATCCACAAGTACTGAAGTAATTAGTGAATGTGATTGAATTATTAATAATCATATTTTACAGATTATAGAGAAGAAATTCCATGAAATAGGGATGAAAAGGAGGTGAGACATAATGACCAGCCAATGAAAAGGCATGGAGAAAAGAGAGCCTTGTGTAAGAATCAGTAAAAAGGACAGATCTGTTAGAACATAGAGTGAGGAGAGCAGGGAGAAGTAATGTGCAAAGAATTTAAAGGGCTTTAAATACCAACTAGAGGGGTTTACATTTTTTCCTAGAGGCAAAAGAGAGACATTGAATTGTATTAAGACCTGTAATGAAAATAAACTTAATGTCTGTATGAAGAATTGATTGGAGTGGGAAGAGGCTTGAGGCAGGGAGAATAGTTAAGAAACTATTGGCATTATTCCATGAAAGAGGTGGATCTGAAGTTAAAAGATGTGGGAAGGGTATAGAGAAAAGAGATGTTATAGAAGTAGAAATGGCAAGATTAGACACCTGATGAAAGTGAGAAGTTGAGCATGATACCAAAATTGTAAATCTTAGTGCCTTCCTGGTCAATAGGGAAATTCAAAAGAAGGGTAGATTCAGAGGAAAACAGTTATATTTTAGACATGTTGCATTTGAGATGCCTTCTTGATATCAGTTTGAAATGGCTGATAGGTCTCTGCTGATGTGGAACTAAATCTCAGTTGGGAGACTTAGGACTAGATATAT
Source organism: Sarcophilus harrisii (assembly GCF_902635505.1). Lineage (NCBI taxonomy): Eukaryota > Metazoa > Chordata > Mammalia > Dasyuromorphia > Dasyuridae > Sarcophilus > Sarcophilus harrisii. Next base: position 320,130,366 of record NC_045428.1, read on the forward strand.
AGATCTAAGAGCCATTGACTACATGGGAACTGATGATGTTACTGGGTAAGAGAGTATAGAGAGAAAAGATAGGAGCCCAGGATAAAATGCATACAAAATAGGACAGGATTTGGATGATAAACCAGCAAAGGAGACAAAGAAATAGTGGCCAGACAGGTAAGAAGAGAAATGGCATTAGTCGTTATGAAAATCTAGGAAGAAGAAAATATACAGGAAAAGAAGATGGTCATCAATATCAGGTGCCATAGGTCATAAAGTCAATGAGCATTTATTAAGTGTCATTGAGTGCCACTGCTAATGATACAAAAACAGTTCCTGACTTCAAAGTGTTTACAGTATAATGAGGGAGACAACAGGTGAACAACTATATACCACAAACAAGATGTGTATGTCTACACACATATTTATATGAATAATTAGAAATTATTTCAGAAGGAAAGTACTAACGTTAAAAGGAACAGAGGAAGACTTATTGAAGAAAGGCTACTTCAGGATGATGGCAGTGTGAGAAATGAGAATATGTGTACAAGAGATGTTGCATCTGTAAGGCTTAACAATAGGTTGTAGGGGGGAGAGAGAATGAAGAGTCAAAGATGACACCTAGATTGTGAGCCTGGAGTTTCCTTAGAGTCCCAGTTAAAATCCCTTCTGCAAGAAACATTTTCCAGTTCTCTTTTCATTGACTTTTTCCTATTTATCTTGTATATATAGATTGTACATGGTTGTTTGCATCTTGTCTCCCTGTTAGATTGTCAGAGACTGTCTGATGCCTTTCTTCATGCTCCTATCCTGGCCTGTAGTACGCACTTAAATGCTTATTGATTAACTGGTTTTCATACCTGAAATCTGTGATGCTGTGAGATATTAATACAAGTTGTTCTTATACATGATAAATGTGTTCAGTTACAAAACAAAGCTAACTACACTGTGATAGGCAGAGACAGAGAGAGAATGAGAATTAAGTGGTAGTTTGGGACTTTTTAAGTCCAAAAATCATTCCAGGTTTTGAATGAAATTCTTCCAAACTGTGATCTTTATTAAGACATTGAAACTTTTTGAATTTCCTCATATGTAAAATAGGGGTAATAATTATTGTGATGAAAGCATTTTTAAGGTAATTTATGAATGTGAGGAATAATAGATTTTGTCATAATAGATGAGTAGGGGAAGGAAACCATGGAAGAAATGCCATTTGAATTGTGCTTTAAAGGACTTTGAACCTTCTGTAGGTAGTGTATATGAGAGTGTGATGCATATTTGATAAATCAAGTACATCAGTTTGGTTGGGGTGTAGAAGGGAAACTAGAGGAAAGGAATTAGAAATAGGACTAGAACAATAGGATTAAGACTAGATTGTTTGAGACCTTGAATACCTAGAAGTAATTTTAATTTAAGATTTTTGAGCTAATGACTCCAATACATAAGAGATTACTGTTGGAATTGTCCAGGATGAATTCATTGGAGGGGTGACGACTTATAATGGATCAACTAACCAAAAATGGAATAGGCTAAGATAATGAATTTATTGTCACTGGAGGTCTTTAAGCATAATCTAAAAGATGTTTTGGTGATGTAGAGGGACTTTAAGTTTCAGGTGGGAGTTGAGCAAGAGAATTTGATAGATTCTGTGCTTCATAGCCCTTATCTCATCTCCAGCACAGTCCAGAAAATATTTATAAATGTCTGAAATGTGTGAGGCACTGAGCCACTAAAGAAAAAATTTTAAAAACATTCTCTGTTTAAAAAGAACTTATATTATAAGATAACAGATAAGTAGATATATGGTAACTTGAAGAAGATGCACCAAGAGAAAAATCAAAAGAGTTTTCTCAGAGAAGATGACACGTGGATAAGGTCTTGAAGGAAGGGGTGTGTGTGTGTGTGTGTGTGTGTGTGTGTGTGTATTTACACATTTATATATATTCTATGAGGTAGATGTGAAGAGGGAATATATATTAACAGCCTAGAAAGATGCAGAGAAGCTAGAAATCGAATGCCAGGATTGGTAGAAGTTTGAATAGAGTATAAGCCTGAAAAGATAGGACCCTGGTTACTTAGGGGTTCACTCTCAGAGATTATAGCTTTATCTCCTTTAGCTGTAAAGTGACATAGTTAGATTTGTACTTGAGGAATACTTTTTGATAAATGTCTTCAGCATATTTTGCAAAACTGGAAGCTAGGAATCTATTTAGGCTGCTGTGGTAATTCAAGGGAGAAGGGATAATACCTGAACTTAAGGTAGTCATGTGAGTGCAGAGAATTGGATTAATATTAGTATTTTGTCCCTGGGAGATGAAAAATAAAAAATAACTCTGAACTTGTGAACCTGAGTAACTAGAAATATGCTTGATTTAGAAGGCAGGAATGTTTGATGAATTTTTTTTTCCTTTTTTATTTTTTATTTCCTTTTCCTTACATCAAAGTTATCTAATACTATTCTGTTGCTTCACTTTCTTAGATCTATCCATCAAAATTTCCCCTCTCAGCATGGATTTTCATCAAAAATCTAAAAATTCTGAACTAAACCTTCAGAGCTGGACTTCTTTGTAATAATTGATAAACTATTTAAGAGCAACTGTAATGCCAGAGAAACTGAGGCAAGATAGAGATTAGGGAGTATTTAATGATTTATTTAAAGGGGAGAGATTTGCTGGACCAAATGGATCCATGGTTGGTCCCAGGGCTGAATGAGACTATCATCTCCAAGAATCCATCAAACAATGTGAGTTCTCAATGACCTATATACACATGGCTCAGACTCAGGGGGTAATCTGAGACAGAGGTGGCAGAGTCAAGTGCTGAGAGCGGGAGCAGGACTCTGACAGGGTGGGATGAGCCTCTGGAGAGGGGGATGACATAATAGTGGGAGGCACCCTAGACATGGGGAGAGGCATCTCTTGATAAGACGGTATGTAACATTCCGATAGCTTGGGATGGGGAAAGGCATTCTGATATTCTAAAAACATAAGATCTTTTATCCTTATCAAATATTCTGATAAAGAGGGAAAGGAAGTTTTGCAGGACAATTATAAACTGAGGCAGAACACTTAGAGAAACTTAGTCAGGACTGGGCCAGGATAATTAGGGAAACTGAGTCAGGACAATAAAAGAGAACTGTGGCATAACACAACTAGGTGTTACAGTAGATAAAGTACCAGACCTGGAGTCAGGAAGAATTAACTTCAAATTTGACCTTAGATACTAGCTGTGTGACCCTGGGTAACACTTAACCTTCACTGCCTCAGTTTCTTTATACGTAAAATGAGCTAGAGAAGGAAAGGGCAGATCCCTCCAAACTCTGCCAAGAAAACCAGATCCCATAAAGTCAGGCACAATTGAAGCCACTAAACAACAATGAAGGACATTTAAAGGAAATATTTTTAATGTGGAACCTCCTAATATTTTTAGTGTCTGTTACACACACACACACACACACACACGAACTGTGCATAAGTAAACACTATATACCAGTACCTCTAAAAGTAGTTTTAAAAATTGATTCTAAAGCTATTAAGCTACTAATTTATTTCAAAGCAAATATTTAAAAACTGACTAGGAATAAACTCTACAAGGTAACTTCAATCAAAAATGCCTCATATTAAGTATGTTGGTTTCTTTCAAAATATAAATTTAAAGACATAGAAATACCTAAATATAAGTTTTCTTTTCCTGTTCTTAGACTATCATGATATATAACTTTTGTGTAATTGGAACAGTACCATTTTGTTAACCCATCAAAGAGAGATATTATAAAGAACAAGGGATGTCATTTTGACTTAGAGCCTTTTTGCATAATACTACATTGTAGTTAACCAGAACAGTGAATACCTTACTGAGTTAACAATATACAAGACTTTATTTCAGAATAGATGTTTTTGTTGTATAAAATGTTATCTTTAAATCTGGGAACCCCAGGTATGTGTAGAATCAGTAGAAATGTTAATATTTAACTTTGATAACACTAGTGTTTCATTACAGAATTGAATACAAAGAATGTGATTCTGTTAAATTATTAGGGAACACAAGTGTTTTTCTTATTTAAAATGTATTCTTGAGGTCAGTGATTTTGACCTTTAATAGTTATCTTTAATTAGACATTTTTGGGTAATCAAAATACACTACAGAAAGTCCTGACATACATCTTCCAGGTTTGAAGTCCTCTGATAATCTAGTTTAAAACTTTTTATCTTCTTGTTCTTGTCTTTTGAGCAGTCGCTAACATTTATTAATGCTTTCCTGTTTACAATGCCTTTTCCTGAAAATTACCAAGGTTCGTTGAATTGAAGTGCAAGTATTATTATTCAAATTTTACAGATTAGAAAATACTCAAAAACTTCAGAACTACTTCAAGAAGCAGACCATTCTATTTTTTTGTAGTTACTGTTAGAAAATTATATTGAATTTACCCTTGCCTCTCTGTAAGTCCTTTTAAATATTTGAAAACAGCTTCTAATCAACTTCTTTGAGCTAAACATCCCAAACTCTTTCAACTGTTGCTCATATGGAATGGGTCACTTCCTGTCATCATCTACCTTGTCCTTCTGTGCTTTTATTGTTTAGTGTTAATGTTGAAATAAGGTATTCAGAACTTTAGGCAGTATTGCTACTCTTTTTGCCTCCCTTCTTTCTTATTATTATCAAGAGTACTACCATTTTTTCAGTCACCCAGCTTTGAAATTTTGGTGTTATCCTCTTCATTTTCATCCTGTATACTTAGTCATATACCAAATTTTGTTCATTATGTATCCACAATATCAGTTCATAGTTGAAATACTTTAGTACTCTGCTAGTGGGTCTGTTTGCCTCAAGTCCATCATCCAATCATCTGCCAAAGTGATTTTTTTTAAGTCTAGTCCAATCCACCCCATCCTTGCTTTTAAACTCCAATGACTTCTTTTGCCTCGATAACCAAAGACAAAATCCTGTTTTGTGTTCAGAGTTCTTCATGACCTAGTACCCTTTTCTGCCATCCACCTTTCTAATCTTACACCTTTCTCCTTACCACTTGTCTTTCAACTCATGACACTGGCCTCTTTGCTTTCTTTAAATTAAATACTCTATCTCTTACTTCCAGACATTTTCTCTGGCTGTTCTCCATGCCAGGAATACTCTTCCTCCTCATCTCCAGTTGCTGGCTTTCCTGGCTTCCTTCAGATCCTAACTTTCCAATCTCTCTTTATTAGAGTGCCTTCCCTTTTTAAATTATTTGCTATTCTTCCTGTATATAACTTAATTGGATGCATTTGTTTGCTTGTTGCCTCCATCATTAGGTTATAAACTTTGAGGGCAAGGACTATCTTTTGCCTTTAATTGTTTCTCTAGTGCTTAATGTAGTTGGTGTTTAATAAATCTTTATTGACTGACAATCTCTCTCAAATAAGTTCTTTTCTACTTCCTTCATATAAGTACCACCTTAATCTAAGCTCTCATCACTACTGCTGTAATAACCTCCTAATTGGTTTCTCTGCCTTGAACTTTTCCCATTTTAACCATTTTTCTACATACGTATCAGAGTGATTTTCCTCAAGCATATATGATCATGCTCCAATAACTCTTTTATCTTTAGGATAAAATATAGACTCCTCTGACAATTGTCAATTTGACAATTTCACAGCCCATAATACTTTTCCAATCTTCTTAACACTTTAATGCTCCCATTCCCTATGCCATACAGGCCTACTTGCTTGTTTACCTGGGATTCATTCCCTCTTCTTTGCCCTTGACATTATTGATTTCCTTCAAAATTTAAATCCTTCTAGGCGAAGGATTAAATTTAAAGGCTTCTAGATAAAGCCTTTCCTGCACCACCCCTGACCACCTCTCCTATGCTTTGCTAAGCTTTCATTCTTGTTGCATTCATTTTGTTCATATTCTGAATATATTCGTATGTGTTCAGATTGTCTCCCCTTTGGACTGTAAACACCTTGACAGCTGAGACATTAACTTTTGTCTCTGTAGTCATAGCACTTAATATAATGTTATCAAAGACTCCATGGAACTCAGCAGGATTGCGAAGTGAGTCCGGAACAAGCTATCACTGCCCACTGCTTCCCCAATTGCAAGCTGGTCCAGGAGTTGTGAGTGTTAAAACCAATGCTCTTTTTGAATGAGAGAATTCTTTATTCAATGATTCTTATGAAAAGCAGGTGTGTTCACTGGCGAGACATATCAAAATACTGAAGCCAGAGCAAGCTTTATACTGTTAATTCAGTTCCTTGCTCCTTCAAGATTTAGATTGGTCAGACTTACAGTCAAAGATAATTACAATTAGTTGGATTTACAATCCAGTTTACAATTAGGTCTGATTTACAATAAGAATTTCAGTTGGTCATCTTTATAATATGAATTACAATTAGGTTGGATTTACAATGAGAGTTGCAATTACTCAACTATATAATCCAAATAACAATTAGGTATATATATTCTTTATTTGCTGATTCCATATGTCAAAAGATTTGTGTCCTGTCCTTGACCCTAGCTGGTTTGGGCTGGTTTAAGCCTGAGCCCCTTTATCAGGAACTTTGTTGTTTAGCCAGTTCCTTGACTTACATGGTAGGTAATTGGTTGGAGATATCTTAACAAGATACTTCACCCCTCTTTTCATCCTGTTTTGACAATATCTGTGGAAACCCAATTTCTCATATTCCTCACAATTTCCCCATTTCTCTTTTAATACCTTTTCTGTGTTCAGTTTCAAACCTTTTAGCATCAGTTTACATTTCTCATCACTGGGATAATAATTATATGCCCTTTCAACTATTATCCTGACATGACCTGGTCCCAACATTTACTAATTGGTGTCCCCTTTGTCAGAGAGGTCTCTATTAGTCTTTGAACTAATCTCTAATGCAGGGGATTATAAAACATCCCACAACCGTGAGGATTCCCTCCCTATTAGGCCTGCCATTCCTCCCCATCTATTGACCAGTCTGTGTTAGGGTTGTCTATTCCTGAATTCTGAGCTAGTTCCTCAGAGAGGGAGGTGAGCTTCTGCAAAGCCTTTGTAATGGTACAATGGAAATAGTATTATTTGATATATAAAAGTTAAGCAACTCCCTGTTATTATCATACATACTCCTCCTTTAGCATGTCCAAGGCCGTCCTGCTTATAGCATCCATTTGGCTAGCAATAAATACCCTTCACTGTCTTCCTAGTGTAATTTATCCAATAATAGTTATTCATCAGAATAGGAATGACCCAAATCCAGAACTAACTTGATTTCTAGCCTTGCAGTCATCAGGTACTACTACCTTTTATTTAATTCTTCTTGATTCAGTCTTACTTTCTTCTTTGAATGCCAGGGTAAAAGGAATAGTCAATTAGATCACTGCACAGGGTATCTACTCAGGTCCCAGGCAAAGCAGATTTGAGAGTGCTGCCTCCATAATATCCACTCAGACACTGAATAGGTTTGAGATCCATTCACCAATTGGTTCCGGTTCTTCCCCAAATCAATGGGGCCCAAAGTCCTTTGGGGCATGGGATGATGCTCTCATTTTTTGAAACTACTTTCCACTGAGAATGGTCATAGAACCGAATCATCCTACAGGGTCCCAATTTGAAGGGGTGCTGAGCTGATTGAAGATACAATAGATTGAGTCATATCCCTGAGGCTGGACAAATCTAACAGGCAAAGGTTAAAAAAAGAAAATGACTGGGTTGGGGAGGAGGGGGCTCTCCAATTGAAGATAATTCTTTTGTTGGGGCCTTCAGAAATATTTAGAGAAGTTTGGTCAAAAAGTTGAGACAGGTGAATTAAAGAGAGAGGACTTTACAGTTAAGAGTCTTCCCCATTCTTGAACAGTGTTCTCTATCTTCTGCTTACTAGTTTCTCCTATATCATGGCCAATAAAAATAGATTTCACAAAATTGAAAGGTTTCTTTGTAACCTGGCTTAGGCTAAGAGAAGTTTCTTCTGACTTGCCTCTGGCATTAGAAGCTGGCCTGAGGATGTTTAAAACCATCCAGAGAGGGAAAAGTATATCCCCTCTTTGCCAACGTTTGTTACAGAATGAACTGAGAGAGGCTAGTATTAGATTGGCCAGCAGCTTTTCATATTAAATAAGTTGTTTTTAAGAAAACATGTTTGTGCCACAGGACACACAGGACAAACATATTATTTCCACATAAGAAATAAACTTAAATAAAACTTCCCATTGATGTAATAGAATATTCTATAAGTTACAGCCCTCCGAGGGAACTTGAATACACTAAAATTCTCTTCTCTAAACTACACTAAAACTATTTCAGCTTTAGTTTCAATTATCAGTAAAAATAACAGCTGGGTCCCACAAACAATTGCATCAGTAGCTAACTTTGGTTACATTTTGAAAGATTTAAAGACTTTCTACAAAGATTTCTACTAAGAATATCTCCAATAACAGGCAGATGACTAGATCAAATAGCATCTACCTAATGATGGAAAACAGTCATTTACTTAATAAGTACACAATTTCAAATAGAAAACAGTAAGATCTTCCATGTTTGCACTTTGCTCATGGCTTTAAGCTGACCTGAATAGAGAAATTTGCTGTATGAGAGAGAAAGCAGGGACATGACTATAACAAGACAAAGTGTCCTTGGCTGTTTGACTTCAGGTATGAAAACCACGAATAAATGCCAGACTCGGGAATTAGGTGGGAATCATTCTTATGGAAAGGAATACAATTGGGAAATCAAGTTACAAGAATTAGATCTTAAACGGAGGCTAAGGTTGTTCTCCCAACTCTTGCCCAGATATAAACATCCACAGGATGACATCCTTCTGAATAATTCATGGTATTTTGGGGGGATGATGACTTTTCTGATTTATTTTTTCTCATCCATACCTGCATTCTAAGTAGGGAAATAGTATCAGTTATAGTCTTCCCCCCAAAAAACTTCTCTCAAATAGCCAAGTCCTGTATCAGACACTTTAAAAAAAAAAAAAAAAAAGCAAGAAAGGAAAGACTTAGAAAGGATTATGCCTAATTTAAACTATTTCCAGGCTGATATGGTGGTAAGCTTTCTTTCTTCCATTTTCTTCTCACATGCACCTGCTGGGCACAATCAAAACTAGGTACAAGAAAACTTGTAAAACAACCAACATTGTGAAGTCAAAATCCTGTTTTGGGTATTTTGCAAAAAATATAAATCACATTTGTTATCATATTCATTAAACAATGAAACCATAATACACTTAAATATTAAATAATTTGCTAAAGAAAGATGGAGATCTTGGTAGAGGTGTGATGGTTTTTAAAATAACCATTTTCAGAGAATTTACAGTTAACCAAAAATCTTATAAACTTTTCTTAGTTCTTTACATTACTAAGCATTAAAACTCTATATAGCATCTTATTTAAGTAGATCTTCAGCATTTCAGGAATGATTTATCCCCTTAAATAATCACTTAACCAGAAAGGGGGTTAAGAGAATAGTGAGTGAGAGTGAATGCATTTGTTTTCCTCATTTTCCCCTTCCTCCCTCCTTTCCCTCCTTTCCTCAAAGGGATCAAGCTAGGGCTAAGGAGCAGCCACATCCAGTGGAGGAAGGGTAGACTTCACCTTCCTGGGCCAACTGATCTAAAATAAAAACATAAAATTATACAAATAAATAGCATATAGTTTTCAATCCTAAATTTCAGATTAACTTCCAAAAATTCTAATCAGAAATTTTCAGAAATTCAGAAAGGTGAAGAAATTTAAAAACTCTTTCACCTGCTTAAGGTGAATTTTATATATACAGTTAGGCTTTTTCCTTTGATAGCAAAATGGTTTCAAGAAATTTGACAGCTTTACAACTTAGGGAAGGAATCCTAGAGCAGGGGCTAAGACCAGCTCCCCCTTTTCTAGCTTTAAAAGTTGCTATGGGCTTTTTCCCTATACATATGTAGTAATTATCAGTTTTTGGTTTCAATATTATGACAATAACCCGAAGTAACTTAATTAACAATCTCATGATTTTTGTAAGTAATAGATATTCTTAAAATTCAGGTATAACATAATCTATCCTAAAAATGGATAGGAATCTTATGTAATTTACAGTCAAGATTTTAACATACACATCTTTGGAAAAGTTATTTTAAAATCAACCAATATGTTAGTTTGTGAGATTCCCTAAATTCTAATTGGATGTTCCATTCAAACTAAATTACCTTTTTCCTCTTTTTTTGTGAACCAGGAAATTTTAAAGCATACTCATACCATTTTTACAAATTGCACAATATACAAACATGTGACCTCTTTAGATAAGTTACCAGAAACTTTGTCTTAATATCCAATTTATTTTTTTGACTTAAAATCAAATACAGATTTAAATTTCTAGTAGCAATACTTCAATATTAAGGCACAAACATTTCTAAAATCTTATTCCCAAATGCACCAATTGAAAGTAATTCTAATCATATACAATTTAAATTTAAACACACCAAAATTTAGGTTTCATTAGGACTCTTGGGCTTAGGAATGCAAAGACTCATCTGGAGAGAAATTGAGGCTAATTTCAGGGCATAGTGTGGAAGTTTTGGGGAGCCTGCCATTCTTTGGCAAGCTGGTTTGGACATATCATCTCAGGCAGTGACCCTTAGCCATTCCCCAGTCCCTTCAAGGGATAGAAGCTTAGAAGCTGTTTATAACTCTTGAAAGCTTAACTTTTAAGAAAAATTTAACTTAGTTTGAGTCACAAAGAGAAATAATTTTCATAGACTTGAAAGAGGTTGGACAGACAGAGACTGAAAGCCTGCTTTTTAAAAATGCTAGCTTTATAGATCTTTTCATTTGTGATTCATCTGAGAGAAAGGCTTAAAATAGAAGACAAAACACATACACACAAAAACTGCTTTTAAATTCTTTTTCTTTTTGTCTGATACAGAGTTTTCTTTCCCTGTTTTACCTCCTTTTAGAGAAATGTTTCCTAGAGAAGAGTATGATCTCTTCTGGGGCTGGGGCCCTACCTCTTTACCCCTTTCTCTTCTAGACTTTCTTGTAAATACCCCTGTGCCATAATCCTTTCTGCACTTATATGTAGAAATCCTCCACACTCCCATTACGAGATCTCAGATTGTCCTAATACTTTACTCAACCCGTTTTAACCTTTCCCCAGTGGACTATTTGGGGGAATTTCGGGGAGGCGACCCTAATCCCTCCAGGCACCTTTGTCTTAGAAGTTTTTCCCCCCATTCTGAGACTCTTCCTCCGAAGGCCCTTAATGGGCTGGTCTAGTCTAGGATAGGATCCCTGGATCATCAAGGACTGTAATTGTCAGAAATTTTCATACTTTGTTTGAAATATCAACTTGCATAGTCCCTGGCCGGCTTCTTCTTCCCTGATTTTTTCATTCACTCTACTAGGCTAATGTCAATGTCTTCCATTTGCAGTCTTGGGGGAGCCTGAGAAGAGAGCTCAGTATTGATAAAAAGGTTGGGGAGAGCATTTCTCCCTCTACTCACCTCTCAAGCAGCCACCCAGGAGTCTCTGGGAATCTGGATAAGCTCCCCCAGTTGTTATAAAAAAAAAAAACTGTGGAGTTTAGCAGGTTGGGCAGTAAGCCTGGGAGAAGCTACTGTTGCCAACTGTTTCCCCAGTTGCAGCTGGTCCAGGAATAGTGAGTGTTACAACCACTGCTCTTTTAGAGTGAGAGAAGAATCCTTTATTCAGCGAGTCACACGAGAAATAGGTGTGCTCATTGGTGAGACATATCCAGTACTGAAGTGGGAGCAAGCTTTATACTGTTAATTCAGTTCCTTATCCCTCCCTTCAAGGTTTGGATTAGTCAGATTTACAGTCAAGAGTTAGTGAACCTTGTAATGCAAATTACAATTAGATATGATTTACAGTAGTTACACTTGGTCAGATTTACAGTCTTCTTTATTAGTGATTCCATGTCAAAAGGCTTGTGCCCTGTCATTGACCCTAGCCAGTTTGGGTCAAGTTAAGCCTGGGTCCCTTTGTCAGGAACTTTGTTGTTTAGCCAGTTCCTTGACTTACATGATGATTAGTTTGAGATAATCTTTAATGAGATACATCATTGCTCCCTTCATTCCATTTTGACAATATCTGTGGAAACCTAACTTCTCATATTCCTCACATTAATAAACTCTTAAATGATTGATGATGATTATGTTACCAAATTTCTATTAATTCAGCCTTATATCCTGCTAGCTTTTTTTGGCAGCCACACAGTAGTCTTGATTCACTGAGTATATAGTTGGCTAAAATCCTTAGGTCACAGTGTTTTCCCCATCCTGTATTTGATTAAAAAAAAAAAAAAAAAACTCAGTACAAGCCATTTTGGCAGCCACAGTACACTTGATTACTGATTTTGCAGTCTACCAAAATCCTTAGATCTTTTTTCTTTGATTTTTTTTTTTAACCTAGGTGCAGGACTTTTCATTTGTCCCTATTAAATTTCATTTTCAGTCTATATTCTATTTGCCTATAGAGACTTTTTAGGACACTGATGTGGTCATTCCAAGTTATTAGCTATCCCTCCCAACTTTCTGTTATCTGCAGATGTCATATGTGTCTGGCTCTGAGTTTTTGACATATGGAAACAGTGAATAAAAGACTGGACAGAGTAAGAGTTTGATAACAATTCTTTGGGTACAGTCGGTCAACACAGATTCACCTAATTACAGTGTTATCCAGTCTAAGTTTTTCCTACCTTATTCTTTTTTGTGATGATGTGAGGACAGTAATGCCGTCATAATATAAAGAGTTTGGTTTGCTTTTTTTATGATACATGTTTATTTTTATTGATCACTACCCACAAACCAATTTTTAATGGTTTAAATGGCCCATTCTGGACTTTTTTCCAGGACTAGTGACAACTATGCTAGAACCTATCTTTAAAAACATTTTTGAAAAATGAGACATTTGCTTTGCCTGAAGTCTACTGTTGGCCATAATTTTTCAAAGATAATTGATAGTAATTTTACAACATACTTCTAAATTGTTTCACTTAGCTCAAATATAATTTGCCTTGACCAGAGAACTGCACTTTTTAAAACAATATTGTGTATTTTTATTACCACCTCTTCATTTATCTTGGGTTTCAGTTTCCTGTGGGGGTTGCAAAATTATGATTTTTTTTTTATCAGTAAATGTTTAATTTGTATGCCTATTTTATATGCCCAGGGTTATGTAAAAATTTCTCAGGTATAAAAGGGTCATGAATGGAAAAAGGTTAAAGACCACCTGGTTTAGAGTGGCATTTCTCATTTAATCAACAGTTGGAAGAATGTGGCCATCAAGAATATTAAAGTTTTCAGATCCCATGTTAGTAGAAATAGACATCTGACAGCTGCCTGTCATGTAATGACAAGATCCCATTAAATAATATTGTAGTAGGTAGAAGCCCAAACATGCTAGATTGCTGATATTACTGTTTTAGGGTGTTTTCTATAAGCCACAGATCCAAATATTACCCAAGAAGCCTTTATACTAGAAGGAGGGGGAAAATAGTAGAGGAGCTAGAATGGTAGAGAGTTCAAGATAGGGAATGCTTCCTCTGGTCTGGTCATTCTTCATGAGAATTTTGCATGGGGACACAGAATCATTCATTAGAGAAAATAATACCAGATTCACATATTCGATTAACTTAACAAATGTGTAAGCAGTGCTTTCTTGGGAAAACCCATAATTATAGGACCATTTCAACTAAGCCATACTGAAATGCCAATGTTTTGGTATAAATTTTAAAAAGTTTGTAACTACTGCATCAGATTAGGAAGCAGGCAGCCTTTTCACAATCTATTGCTACTTTTACTCAGTGTTTTTATATAAATCATGTTGTGCTTTTCCTTATTGGTGTAATGCCAGAGAAACTGAGGCAAGATAGAGATTAGAGAGTATTTAATAATTTATTTAAAAGGGAGAAATTTACTGGGACCAAATGGATCCATGGTTTGGTCCCAGGGCTGAATGAGACTATCGTCTCCAAGAATCCAGCAAACAATGTGAGTTCTCAATGATCTATATACACATGGCTCAGACTTAGGGGTTTATTGTCCTGACAGTTTCCCTAATTATAAACTGAAGCAGAACAATTAGAGAAACTGAGTCAGGACTGGGTCAGGATAATTAGGGAAACTGAGTCAGGACAATAAAAGAGAACTGTGGCATAACATTCCACACTCTTCTCTCTTCTGAATATTCAAATCATTGAATTACCTTCCTTTAGAAGGTCTTAGCACCATAATTTTTGACCCATCCTATGTAAAGCAAATAAACCAAAATAAAACTAGAAAAATGCAAGGACTTATAGCAAGGACAAGTCTCTCCCTGATAATCCCAGACTGCTGCTCTAGGAAACAGATTTCTGAGCAGGTTATGCAGTTAGACCAAGGCAGACAACCCCAAACTATTAGAGACCTGATATAAAAATACTGAAATACTAATTAAGGAACTGGGATAACAGGAGTGGAGAAACAGATCAGAGAGACTGCCAGTCCCAGGACAGGTGTCTGATTCCTGGTTGTAGCTAAATAATATTCTGATAAAAGATAACCAAAATAATCCCCAAAACTGAGTCTGCCAGGGCAATTCCAGCAGAATAAGGGATTTCAAAATTAAAACATAAAAAACAAAAAGGACTGTTTAAATAATTTCCAACTCAATCTGAACTAATGAGATAGGGGGCAGGGCAGAAGTGCCTAAGAAAAATACATCAGTTTTCCCAATTTCCTGACCAGTATTTCAACCAGTTTCTCCCTTTTTTTTTTTTTTCATGGAAAGGAATTATAAAATGACCATTCCTCATATAAATCCCAAGTATGAATGAAAATTCCTATATGTAACAGACTAGTACAGTAAGTTTACTAAAAATCCCTCAAACATACAGTAATAGTTACAGTTTTAACAAATCCCAGTTGTAACAAATCTTAAACACAGTAATACAGTTAAAATTTTAATAATAATTCAACCACTTTCCCACTCCCCGGTATCAGTCCAAATTATATCAGGAGCAAGCGATCTTCTCAAAAACTGCTTCCTGGATAGGTATGGCCATGCTGCCTGCTACCAAAGCTTCAGATGGGCTGATCCATGTCTCAGAAGCAAGTCAATACCTGTAATTTTGATCAAAATCTAGAACAAAAACACAAATCTAACAAGTAAAGGTTAGAACAGACAGATATAGAATGTGAATTGGCCAGCAGCTTCCCAATAAATAAAACGGCAGTTAGGCTTTTGTCTTCTCATTATTTAGAAACCTTTAAAAACCTGAATATCCACAGACACAAATATTCAGTAACATATAAATGATCAGACTAAATACTTATTTGCCCAAATATTTAGGATATAATGATTACATATAACCAGGTTGGAAACAGCAAGGTATGACATAATTGAATTGCATTAACAGTCTCTTATTGACCATTGCTCTGATCATAGAAATTAGTTACAGGAGGAAAAATGCAGGGACACAACCATAACATAAGCAGTTAAAACTTAACTTCAGCAAAACAGGATAAAATAGCTTTAATTCATTTTTACTCTAGTTAATTGTGCCACTAACTGTGGAGCTTTAAAACTCCCAAATAGCATTAATTATAAGCCCAAGGAATTTTACTTCTAATAACATATTCTGTTAATCAAAGTTTCAGATAAATCCTAAGCAGATATTTACCATAATCTTATATTTATAACAGTAAGAATTTGTCTCAGTATGTTCACTTCTTTCATATCTAAGTAGATGTTTCCATAAGTAAACATTATACATACAAATCAGTTTGCTTTTAAAAATGCCTAATACATAGACATATATTCCAAATTACATATTGTCCAAAACAGAAATATTTTCAAAAGGACAAAAATACATTATTTTCAGAGGCCCTTTAAATGACCTCAGGATGACTCAATACAATCAATTAAAATTTAGAATATCCTATAAAGAATATCCTAATACCACATAAAAAAAAAAATCCAAGAGGTTCTTAAAACTATTAAACTTTTAGAAATTCCATAACCTCATATTGATAACAGTAATAAATTTGTTTCAGTAAGTTCACATGTATTTAACAGAAACATTTTCAAAAGGACAAGGAAAAGCTATTATTTTCAGAAGCCCTTTAAATGATGGTCATAACCTCAGGATACAATCAATTAAACTTATACAGAATACCCAATTCTACAGAAAAGAATCTGAAAGATTCTTTAAAATATCCTTTAAACTTTTAGAAATAGCCCTACCAAATTATACATCAGTCAATTAGCTTAAAATGGGACCTGTCTCTTGAAATCATTTGCCAAAGCCAAGCTTCTGTAGAAAGAGACTAAAACACACTTGGGGGTGGGGTGGGGGGGAAATTCCACATGGCTGCCCTTCCCCCCAATCCACCTCCACAAAGGTAGGAGGAGGGAAGAGGAGCTAAACTTCACCCCAGGCTAATTAGGCACTCTGTTGCTGAAGTAGTAGAGAGCTGTGGGGGGTGAGTTTAATCTTCACCTTTGAAGACAAAAGATCCTTACCCCACCTAACCTTTAAAGTAGTGGAAAGTAGTGGGATGGGGGTGAGGATTTCACATGGCCGCTTTTTCCAGTAGACTTTTCCTAAGCTCCAACTTTGGCCAGAGTTGAAGCCTTTAGAAAAGTCAGACCTTTCTTTACCTAATTAGAGGCATGGGACCCCTTTCAGGTAAGTTAACAGAACTTCATTCCAACAAGTTCTTAAGATCTTACATTCAAGGATAACTAAATCTAGCCTGCATAGGCAACAGTAAAATTATTTCCTACAATTTAAAACTGCCCCAAAAAATACTCAGAACAAATCTGGCATGCAAAGGCAACAGTAAAATTATTTCCCATAATTTTAAAACCATCCTAAAATTCTGAATCAGATGTTTCTCCAGTCCGAGTTCAAAGCAGTTAGCATAAACTCCTTTTGTCTCCAGAGGCTTTATCTAGGCTAGCTCAATCCAAGCCACACCTGAATTTAAATTACCCGAGTGCCAGTTTTTAAGTTTAAAATCACAAGCAAATTTTATACTAATTCTCAAATTTCTTAATTTAGCAGAGCTCTGAACCAAACAAGTCACAAACAAGTCACACAGACAAACAAGTCACACAGAAAACACGGACATGACTGCGCAGTCAAAAACATTAACACACAGTTTTTAGCTAGATGGTGTCTTTAAAAAAAGACCCAGATTTATACTCTGCAATGCCCAGAGTTGTTCCAACTGGCACACAGAACCAGATGTTTCTTAGATACCAGGTAGTGCCCCTGCATCCAGAAAACCCTACTCTCAGAATTTATGCCTGTCAGCATTTCATTATTCTGAATATCCAGATGCTAGCACAGACAGAACAGAACAGGTCTTAAGACATCCAGACTTACTCTCCTGTGGCCAAAATGGAGTGTCCCACCATCAGGCTTCAGGTACAGTTGTGGCTGGAAACTGCTCTTTCCTGGAGGCTCTGGAAAAAAAATCCAGAGAGCCGGCCTCTCCAAGTAAAGAACCCAGATCCCCAGCCTCCCTGAGACCCAAAGATCTCTAATCTCCAATCCTGCTCATTTTCTAACATCTTGCTGGGGCCTCCAAAATGTAATGCCAGAGAAACTGAGGTAAGCTATAGTTTAGAGAATATTTAATAATTTATTTAAAAGGGAGAGATTTACTGGAACTAAATGGATCCATGATTTGGTCCCAGGGTTAAATGAGACTGTCCTCTCCAAGAATCTAGCAAACAATAAGTTCTCAATGACCTATATATACATGGCTCAGACTTGGGGTAGACTGAGACGGGGTGGAGTCAGGATGCTGAAAGCCGGAGTGGGACTCTGACAGGATGGGGGTGAGCCACCAGAGAGGGGGATTACATCATAGGGGGAGGAACCCCGGAGATGGGGAGAGGCATCTTGATAAGATGGTATGTAATGTTCCGATAGCTTGGGATGGGGAGAGGCATTCTGATATTCTAAAACATAAGATATTTTATCTTTATCAAATATTCTGATAAAGAAGGGAGGGGTGGTTTTGCAGGATTGAGCAGAAAATTATAAACTGAAGCAGAACAATTAGAGAAATTGAGTCAGGATTGGGTCAGGATAATTAGGGAAACTGAGTTAGGACAATAAAAGAGAACTGTGGCATAATACTCGCTCATGATTTCTATGTATGATAAGTATCCCTTTTTGATAGAAACTAACTTAGGCAGTGTGTGACACATAATAGGCATTTAATTAAGTGCTTGTTGATTGATTTCTTGATAGACAGTGCTACTTTGTTGACTTCATTACATATGTCTCTTTTGAAGTTAAACTCTTCATTGCTACATTTCAGTTTTTTAAAATTACCTATAAAAATAATTTACTGCTTGAACCCCAAGAATGATACTAAAACTTGTGTGATTATATTTTGAGTTTGTTATTAATTAATTGTGATTTTATTGGGCATTAGGCCATTATTCATTAACAGCCCATTCATTGAAATTGTGTATATTTTTTTAATCTTTATTTCATTTTTTTATCTTAATTTTTGTTGAAATGATATTTTCTGTATGTGATATTTTTAAAAACAGATGATCAGCAAGCCTTGAATTCAATAATGCAAGATCTGGCTGTCCTTCATAAGGCTAGTCGACCATTATCCCTACAGGAATCCAGAAAACCAAAATCTTCATCACCCAAAAAACAGGTATCTGTTTTCATCATATTATAAAAACAAATAAGGTAGCTTTGTAAATTGCTAATTTGATTTAATTTAAATTTTAAATTTAATTTTTTTGGTTTTGGTTATTTTGGTTATTTTGGAGTTTTGAGGGGAGAAAGGGGGCTTATTGTTTTAATGTGTTTTTGGTTTTGTTTTGTTTGTTCTTTGGAGAACAGATCTTTTATCTTGTCCAATTGTAAAGTATAGCAACCACTCACAGGCCTGATACCAGTATTAGTCAGCAACAAACTATTCTTGTTTTTCTGACCTGGGCTGGTTTGTCCTTCCTTACGCAGTTTGGTGGCCATGATACCAAACTTGAACACAGATACATGATCAACTATTAGCCCTACTGCCTCAGAACCACTAAACTCAAACAGTACAATATCCTAAGCTTCGAATTCCAGGTCTTTATCACCACATCTAGTCCTTTCAGTAGTTTTAAAGAAGACACACACACACAATAATGTCCAAATGTTTAATTCTAGTCCTACTTAAATTGGAGTCGTATATCCATTGATTTAAATCAAAACTTGTCTGTTGAGAATGTTTAGGAATATTCCTCATGATACTTATTTGCACAGAAAGCAGTGTAGAAAATTGATGTTTTGTTTTTAATTTAATATCTTGAGTTTCATTTAATGTGAAAATTTTTATTAAACTAAAATATACTCTCAGGGCAGTATTTTTTAACAATTAATTTTTTGAATCATTTAAATAAAGAATTATTTTGCTTCAGCTAACTAATTTCTGGAAATTTATGCCTTACAAATTTGAGTGATTTAATTGTATGGTATCTAACACAAAAAGAAAGAAGATAATATAAAATATTTTAGTGTTCTAAAATTAATAAAGGATTATTTATAGATGTTCATTTTTATCTAAGGAAAAAATTAGAATTATAATCAGAAGTCATAGCTTATTTATGATTTGTCTTTTCATTATAGAATGATGTTCGAGTCAAATTTGAGCATCGGGGTGAAAAAAGGTAAAGTAGAAAAAAGATAAACCATTTTAATGGGTTTTTTTTATTATTTATTCATTTAAACACATCTTTTAGGTGCCCCATTGAAGCCATTAATAATTTTTTTTGTAGTTATTGCTTAGTTGTTATCAATTATATCTAATTCTTTGTTTTTTTTTTTTTTTTTTAGCAAAGATACTGGAGTGGTATACAGTTAAGATTTTAATGTAGACTTTAATGTAGGCATAAAGCTAAAAATGTAATATTCTTTAATAACTTGTAATAAAGTGTAGAATAGGTATTCAAAACCCAATCTTTTGCAATATAAGCTGCAAAAGACAAAATGTTCATTTATTAATTTATCTTTAATTTGATTTAATATATTATTTCTATTTTGAAATAGTCAAAAAGTTTTAGGTAGACAGCTTAAAAACAATTATGTTTTGCTTGTTTAACTCCTCTTCTGTTCTAAATAAAAATAAAAAACACTTAGTATCTTATCTTTATATGGGCCTCTCCAGGATTGTATTTGAAGACCATTAATCATTCATTACTTGAAATAGTTAAATACTAAATAGATATTAACAAGTGCACATCCAAACAGCTTATAAACTGAGAATTGCTTTCCATTAGATCAGAACTAAATTCTCAAAATCTCTTTGGTCCTAAAGGTTCTTTAAAGTGAATTATTAAAACAATGTATATGAAACTCGGCTGTTTTGTTTTTTAAAGAAAAGAAGACAGATAACTTTTACTAATATTTTTCTTTGGGTCATAAATAAATCTGACATTTCAAAGGTAAGGAAAATTTCAACATTAATAGGATATTAGATGGTATTTTGAAATTGAGAAGGAAATCAGTTTTATTATTGTCTTTGCTAATTAAAGTAAGAAATACAATGTTAATTTTCTAAAACATATGTAAAGTGATGATCTATAATTTATCATTCAAATGTGTTTCACATGTTAAATAATTCAAGAGATAGCGAAAAATGTTAGTTCAGTCCAGTTGATTTAAATAATACCTTTTTTTTTTTTAAACAAACAATTGATACAATAAAGTCTATTAAAAACATTCTGGAGCCTTTTTTTTTTTTAAAGGAAATTTTACTCATAAAATTGACTTGAACTACATTTTTTGTATACATAAAAATTTTTGCTGAAAATCACCATTACTTCTGCTCATTTGAAAATTCTGTCATTACATTTCAATTGTTATTTATTTTTACATTATTTTAATACCCATCTATCAATTTGTATGCTCATCAGATAAGAAAAATGTTTTAAGAAAATGTAGGTAAATTATATCTAATTTGAACTGCCAATTTGTGTTAGTCAGTTGATTGTTTGCTTTATAGATTCTCTGAATTTTAGATCTGTTTAGTCATTTTGTGTGTAGGGTAGAAGAGACCTATAATTTCATAGGAATTGATTATAAATCCCTAGTATGAAAACCACCTCCATTGGTTAAATCAATGGATAATTCAAACACAATTTTAGCCTAAGTTACCGAGGGCATTAAAAATCCTGTGGCCACAAATCCACACAGCTAAGATATATCAGAAACAAAAGACTCAGATCTTCCTAATTTCAAGTGTAGCTCTGTGTAACACTTGCTCTCATTTAACCAATATACAACTATTATTGGAAAAGTAGATTTCTAGATATTAGTCTTGTAAAATCTTATCATTTTGTATTTTTACAGAATTCTTCAGTTTCCCAGACCACTTAGATTAGAAGAGCTGAGTTCTAAAGCCAAAATTGCTTTTGGACAGTCTATGGATCTACATTATACCAATAATGAGGTAACATAAAAGAACTTGTGTTTTCAATATTTAATACACATGTTAGGCATTTAATGAATCTTGAATAAATAATTGAATAATTTTATACTCTCTTAATTTGGATGAGAGTTTCAGACAGGATTGTTTTGCTTCTCAAGTATTCAAGGAATGTATGTGTATGCTATAGGAATAAGTAAACAAAATTAAATTTTGTACATTTTCTCAACTTATATTTTAGTTTCTTTTTATGTTTCTGATTTCTGGAAAGACTGACAAAGCCTGCAGTGAAAATTATGTAATAATAAACCTTATAGGAAGATAATGAATTTTATATATTTATTAGAAATTTTCCCTTATTTTCTTGCCATATATCTCCAACCTTTCCATGTGAAGTTCTTGTTCAGCTTCAATAATAATAATAATATACTTATTAGTCAGTAGAATTTATGTAGATAGATATATCTGTCTCTGTATCTCACAACTGAAATTTTCATTTCCTATTCTTAGTATTGGTCAAGATGTTATTTGGTTATGTCCATTTTCTTAATTTGGGCTAAAGATAATCAGAAGAGGAAGTCAGTCAATAAATATTTTTAAGTACCTACTATTTGGCAGGCATTGTGCTAAGCACTGGAAGTCAAGGAACAATCTCTGTTCTCAGAGAGCTCCCAGTCAAATAGCGGAGAAAACACTCAAACAACTTTGTGCAAACAAGATATATACAGAATAAGTAGGAAATTATCAACAGAGGCAAGCCATTAGAATTAAAAGGGATTATAAAAGACTTCCTATAGAAGATTTGAGGATTTTAAATGCCCTTTTGGTTGAGACTTAAAGGAAGCCAAGAAACAGATGAGGAAGGTAAGTAGGAAAATGGAGTTTCTTGTGCAAAGAACAGCAAAGAAACTAGTGGCATTGGACTGCAGAGTACATGGGGGACTAGAAAGTGTAAGACTAGAAAGGTAAAAAATGGAATGGGATAGATTACAAAAGATTTAGAATGCCAAATAAAAAATTATATTTGGTCTTGAAAGTGATGAGTTGTCCCTGGATTTTCTTAAGTAAGGGAATGACATAGTCAGACCTATACTTAGGAGTGATGAGAGATTTGTGGCAGGGAGACCAACCATCAGGTTATTTTATTAGTCCAGGAATGAGGTAATGAAGATGGTAGCAGTAACATGCAAGATATTACTAAGGTAAAAATCTACCAGACTTGACAGCAGATTGGATATGGAGAAGAGAGTAAAGAGTTGAGAATCACATCTACATTAGGAGGATGGTGACTGGGAGGTTGTTGTAATAGAAAAATAATAATAATACAGCAATTATTAATAATAGAATAGTAATAGAAAAGTTGGGAAGAGGAAAGAGTTTAGGGAAGGAAGTGCAATATTATGAGTTGTTTTGGACATGTTGAGTTTAAGGTGTCATCCCATTTAAGTTGTCCATTGGTCAATAGGAAGTCCTAGAATATGGACACTTAAATCAACAACTGATTTCTTCTTTCCCCATATGATTCTTTTCATTATCTTTCTCCAAATTTTCTATAGGGGATTTTTTTCTTAGTACTATAATATTGCTCTCATTCTTTTACTATTTCATGGCTACCAGTACTGCATGAAGGATGTATGCCTGGTCTCTCACTCTTGTTACAGGACCAGACAAGCTCTTTGTCCAGTTAAATGTCTGATAGCTTTCACACCACTTCTGGTTACATAAGTCACCTTTGGCAATATATTTTACATCAAACCATGAATCTTTTAGTATGTTGTCTTCATTGGTCTAATTTTTCTGAAATTGTCATTTTCATATTTAACAGTTATATACTATTATTGGAATAATATTGTTCTAAAAGATGGCCTTTTGTATTAAGAAATAATCAGGGATCCTTGAAACAGCTCTGCATCTTCCCAGTGTCCAAGATCAAGATAGATATCTATTTGTAGATTTTTCTCTCTCTCCCATCCACCCCTGCACTCTCTCTATTTCTCTATCTTTCTCTGCCTTTGTCTCTCCATCTCTCTTTCCCTGTAACTCAAGTACACTTTTTTCAATAAATATTCTGGGATTTTGCATTTTTTATAGCTCTCAAATCACTTATATGACTGTCATGATGTGTTGTAGAAGACCTTCTAAAATAAACTTGTTCCCTTTTCATATTTTAATTAAGGATATACCTGATTACCTGTATAAGCCAATATCAAAGATTTTATAAATATAAGAAAGTAGACATATGAATTGCTAGTTGTTAATGTTGTCTCGCTTGAGATATCTGATTTTTTTTCCTTTCTATGAGAATATATCCCTTTGAGATACATTTAAAATTAATCTTTAAATTATTGCCTCTACCATAGATTTCCTCTATGTATTTCATTAGATTTTGCTACTGTAATTATATATTCAAATATGACCTAAGAATATAAAAGTTTTATATTTTACCATAAATAAAACCTCTTAGGAAACATTCCTATATTAAGCTATATGTACCAGAAAGCAATAATACTGAAAATATTATTAGCCAGAACTATTATGATATAAATATATATATATATATATATGATGTAAAAAATATGAGTCAAGATTTCCATCACATTAAGCTAAATCTTACTCTTGTAGGATAAATGGATAATTAGGTGACAAACTTCCTACAACATAATATCCTTATTGGTGTGACATTTTAAAGCTTATGAATCACTTTTCTTCCAGCAGCTATGGAAAGTACAAATATTATCACAACCATTTTATAAATAATAAACTAAGACTGAGAAGTAAGGTAACCTGACCAAGGCCTCACAGCTTAGAAGTATCTGAGGCCAGCATTCAAACCCAGGCCTCTGAGTTCAACTTTAGCACTTATTTTTACTATACCAGGATATCTCTCATAGAACTCATATTTATACCACTTAAAATTCATGTTTTGAATAAATTTGAGCATAAACTTTTAAATGTTTCTTTTTGAATCTTTGGTATTATCTGGCAGTGTAATAATTCCATTACGGAAGGAAATGAGATTTGCATGATTTATAATTTCTTCCTTTTATTTGTAAGTGCTTACACTCTATCTATCTAATAATCCCTTATGTTCTTAATAGAGTTCACAAATATCAAGTTCACGAATCTAGTTTTTAGAGTCTACCTCAAGACTCTCTCACCCCCATAAAAATCAGGACATTTTCTGCCTATTGTCTGTGATTTATCAGACCATTGACAGTATTTTTGAAATTATATTGGAAAATTCTTTTAGTACATTGGGAGTTAACTTACTTGGATCTGAATATACAGATTCATTTAAAGTGGCAAGTGCTTTCTTTTGTGTTCCAATTTTTCCAGTTTCTCCTTGATGAAAAAATGGAAGTAATAATTGTATAATTGCTTGGCTTTACCTTTTTCCATTATCTTTTATCATGTGTTTTTTTTCCAAACCAAAGGCCTGTTCTTTTTTTATTCTTGCCTCTATCCTAGCCTTTTGTTTTCTATGGGGATTGATAGCATTTTTCTCATAATTCCTTCAGAGTTGTCTTGGATCATTGTGTTGCTAAGGATAACCAAGTCATTTATAACTGATCATCTTAAAATATTCCTGTTACTTTGTATTTTGCCTCAGTTCATGTCTTTCTGAGAGCTCATCATTTTTTTATAGCACATCATTTCTTCCAACACAATAGTATTCCGTGATAATTATATACCACAATTTAATAAACTGTTCCCCAGTTGGACATCTCCTCAATTTCCAATTCTTTGCTCCCAGAAAAGAACTGCCATAAAAACTTTTGTACATATAGGTCCTTTTTCTTTTTTTTTTTTCTTTTATCTCTTTTGGGATACAAGCCTAATAGTGGCATTGCTAGGTCAAAAGGTATGCATGGTTTTATAACCCTTTGGGCATAGTTCCAAATTACTCTATAGAACAATTGAATCAGTTCACCATTCTACCAATAATGTGCTAATGTCTCATTTTTCCTACATTCTCTCCACCATTTGTCATTTTCCTTTTCTGTCCTATCAGCCAATTTAATAAATATGAGATAGTACTTCAGAATTGCTCATTTACATTTTTCCAATCAGTAGTGAGCTAAAGCATTTTTTCATATGACTATAGATGGTTTTGATCACTTCATCTGAAGACTTCATATCTTTTGATCATTTGTCAATTGGGAAATGACTCTTAATTTATAAATTTGACTCTATTCTCTATGTTTGAAAAATGATAACCTTTTATTTTCTAGTCATTTTTCATAAGTCTTGATTTTTTTCTGAGCTTTAGCTTTCCTGATACTATTATTTTAAAGTTCTTCCATAAAATAGATTAAAATAGTATACATACAGAGGCTAGTAAGTAATTTACTTCCAGCAGTTGTTTGTTAGTATCACATTGCACTCTGATCAATAAGTAAGCAAGCTAAGGTCACATATTTGTTCCATTTTTAGTTTCATAGGACCAGAGCTGTAAGAATCTTTAGACTTTATCTGGTCCAGCCCCAGCTTTCATTTTACAGTTGAGTAAACTAAAGTCTAAAATAGCTAAAGTGATTTACCCAGAATCACAAAAGTAGGTAGTGGCAAAGCTAGAATTCAAACCAAGATCCTCTGATTAAATCCAGTGAACCTGGACCATCTAATGCCTCATTTCTCCCAGCTACTAGTGTCTTCCTCAATAAATACCTTGTTTTTGTTGTTGCTGTTGTTGCTGTTGTTGTTGTTGTTGTTGTTGTTGTTTTGCTGAGGCAATTGGGATTAAGTGATTTGCCCAGGGTCACACAGCTAGGAAGTGTTGTATCTGAGGTCAGAGTTGAACTCGGGTCCTCCTGACTTCAAGGCTGATGCTCTAATCCACTGCTCCACCTAATTGCTCCAGTACCTTGTATTTAATCTTATATTTAATTTTTTTTCTTTACTCAGTATGTGTTTAATATACACACACACATTTCTCATAATAGATTATAAACTCTTCAAGAGGATTGATCCACTGGTTTTTGTGTCTCTTTGTGTCTTCACTGTTTCTTTGTGTGCTTGGCCATAGTAGTCACTTAAGTGTTCATTTAATGATTGTCACGAAAACAGATCATTAATCAGGAGGCAAGTTGGGTAAAAGTATGTATAATTCTTGAAAAATCATCATTATTATTACTATTAGAAAAGTATTTTAATCACATGCCCTAGAGTCATAGATTAATTGAATTCTCATGTTTGAAAGACTGAATTTTTGTGGATGTGATTCTTTTGTTAATAAAACCTAGTTACTCTATTTGAAGCTGTCTACTTTATTTAAAATTAAGTAAACCCTAAATAATTGACTTTAAAATAAACTTTAAAACTCTTGAACTGAGACAGCCAATAATCTCATGTTGTCATTCAGTATTATTTTGAAATAGTATAGACTAATAGATGTTTATAATGACAACCATAAGGCACAGTAACATTGAGAAATGTCTTCTGAACCAATATGTTTTTAATCACTAAAGCATAAATCAAATTCATTAGTTTTACCATTAAATGTATTTTTTACATTATTTTAAAATTATAAGTTCATGCAAATATATTGGGAAAATATCAACATTTTAAAAAATTTATTGTCTTTTTAGTAGACAACTTTATTGAAACTTTTTCGTGGACAATAAAACAGAAAACTTTTTTTGTGTGTGTGTGGCCAGTTCTCATTTTTAGTGTGTAAAGAAGGGAAAAGTTTCTATCCTTAAGACTGGATTCCATACTTAGCTTCCGTTCCAAAAAAGTTTGTGTTTTTTATTAGTCACTTCTATACTAATATAACAGAAAATCTGATTGTTTTCATGGATGAGATTGAAATGTTCTCAACAAACAGGAAAGAAAAATATTCTATGATTTATTTAAAATAATTTCAGCAAGGTGGGGATTGTTCTCTATTCTTTGTCTAAATTCTAGGAAAACTTAGAAACAGGAGGTATTTAAACAAAACAAAAACAAAAAACCCTACCACATCAGAAGTATGACCATTTATCCAAACCACTATTCTAGAAACCTCTCCCAGAGGTGTCAGGTATTCAAGTTATTAGCAAACTAGAGTCAATTAGTATTTCAGCACTATAGGTTAGTTTTGTTTGGTGGTGGTTTCTTTTTCCTCCCTAAAGAGCAAGAGTGTCTTAGAGAAGTAAATAAACCTTTGTACATTTTTGGGAAAAAGACGATAAGTCATATTTCTAGGAGGCTATGTGATATAATGGAAAATTAACTTTGAATCAAAAGACCTATTTTCAAATCTGACCCGGCTTTCCACCTGTGCAACTTTAAAGTCATTTAACTCCTTGGTCTTCAGTTTACTCATTGGTAAAATAAAAGGATTAGACTAGATGGCCTCTAATATCCCTTTCAGCTCTAAATCTGTTGTTCTATGATTCTTGGGGGTGGGGGGGTGGGGTGGAGACTTTTCTTATAAAACTGCTCAAAATATTTATCATTTCTTTGGATTATTTTTTCTATGTTTAAAATGTCATCAAACCGTTAGTATTGACATCTAGAAGAAACAACAGAACTAATGTCTGCATAAAATATTACTCCAATTTGGAAGGAAAATCATGAAAATATTCCATTTATAACGGTCATATTCGTTCTGTTTATAACTAAACAGTTATAGTCTTTCTTAGAGAAAAATTGTAAAAATAGTTATTAAAATGTAATATGATAGTATTAAAAAAACATTCCCAGATAAGTTGTTTTTAACTGTGTTCTGCCATAATTGGAAGTAAGCCAGATTATGATGGTAGTTTTTAGGCAGTTGTGTAGAAATATAAGAAATATCTGGATTTTTCACTTTTTAAAATTTTCCTAAATATCTATACTGTATTGGCAAAATTCACTTTAATAGGATTTTTTCACTTCGTGTGTTTGTACTTCTAGTGCCTAGCACTTAAACTTGATGTTTGATAAATTTCTTGTTGATTGATTGAAGGCATGAAAATTTGAACTGTGAATAAGTATGTCGATGACAATCAGATGGATTGACCTGCCAGTGTTGCAGGTTCTGCATGATGCCAGAAGCATTTTATTTTTAATTGAAACATCTTCTATTTAAAACTTGTCTAGCTGGTGATTCCATTAACTACACAGGATGATTTGGACAAAGCTGTAGAACTATTAGATCGCAGCATTCACATGAAAAGTCTCAAGATATTACTTGTAATACATGGTCATATACAGGTATGTATGTATTTGTGTCCTTTATTCATTCTAGGAATTAACAGTCAGTTTCAATACTTTTACCCATGCCATATAGTTAAGAAAAGTAGTAAACAATTAGTGTCACATCTGTAATATAATTGAATGTAAATTTGTTGTAAATGGGACTTTTATGGTTATATATTTATATATTCTTAAAGAATATGACAAATTAAATATAAGAATAATATATTTTAGGTATGAGTCTTTTTTTAATGACATTTAAGAAACAGGTAACGTGAAGTAAGATTTAAAAGATCTCATGAAGCATGTGTAGAGGCTGAAGGATGTATGAGTACATTGAAGAATATGACAAGTAGAAAGATTTCTGGATTTGGACTCAGAATATCAGAGTTTAAGTTCTTAACTGCTATTTTGCTACTTCTGTAAACTCATACAAGTAACTTCTCTGAGACTCAATTCCTACCTGTGAAATGGGACTAATACTACTTGAACTAGTGAACTTGACTGATATATTGTGTCAGTGAAATGAGAGAAGGTATATAAAGTACTTTGTAAATTTTAAAATGCTACATTAATGTAAGCTATATAAACGGTAAAATTTTTCTTAAATAATTGAAGAATCAATCAGTGATGGTACTTCTGCATCCACTCTTTATATTTATAGTCGTTATGGATTTCTGTGATCAGAAATTTCATTACCTGATAAAAATGGTCGAGTGATGATTATTCTCCTGTTAACTGGAGGGAGACCAGACCATTATCTAGTAGTAAATAGAAAATCTGCTTTAATCATCAAATATTTGCAAGTGCCTACTATGTATCAGGCACTGTGCTAATTAGATACAAAATCAAAAAATAATCTCTACTATTAGAGGAGCCTCCCAGTCTCATGAAGGAGATATTAGGTAAGCAACTGTGTACAAACCAGCTATTGACCAAATAAATCAGAAATAATCAAGAGAGAAGACACTAAAATTAAAGGGGATCTGGAAAGGCTTCCTGTAAAAGAAAAATTCTTAAACCCCTATATGGTGTTGCATAACTGAATGTGGGGGGGGGGGCGGTCATGAAATTATGATTTATTTTCAGTAAATGTTTGATTTGCATACCTATTTTATATACTTATATACCTGGATAACATAAAAATTTCTTAGGTAAAAGGGTTCATGAGTGGAAGCACCTCCACGTGAGATTTAAGTGGAGTTTGAGGGAAGGCAGGAAGCAGAGATACATAGAGCATTTCAGGTATTGGAGACAACCAGTGGAAATGCCTAGAATAGAGAAGTGGAGTTTCTTGTGCAAAGAAACTGCAAGGTGACCACTGTCATTAGATTACAGAGTACATGAGGTTCTGTAAAGTGTTTGAAGACTGGGGGAGGAAACATAAAGGGCTTTAAGATCCAAACAGGGTTTTTATATATGATTCTAGAAGAGATGGGGTTAGATAGAAGAAAAACAGAAAGACTTCATAGAAAATTTCTATTAACAGAGTTGATGCTAAAAAATAAAAAATTTAAAAAAAAACCTTTTTTGTGATCCTCAAAAGACAGCTTTCATATAGGTTATTTTCACAAGATTAATATAATAGTCATGTATAACACTTTATTGTGTAATTTCAGTGGAATTAGCTTTAGCTATTGTACTCTGTGAGTGTGCATTGATAAGAAAGCAAATAATTTACCATGAATAGATTGCCATTATTAGAGCAAAAAGTAAAAATAAAACAAAAAATGGGTTATACTTGGAGGGAAATAAATTTCAAAGAGAAAAAAAATCTCATTGAAGGAATAATATGGGGAATTTTCATTTATTTTTCTTTTTTCAATTATTAGGCTGCCAACTTGGAGCCTTTACCATCTCTGGAAGATTTGGATAATACAGTATTTAGAGTAACAGAGATTAAAAAACGGCTTCCTGTCATAGGTAAGAACTTCCATTTACTGAATACAGAAATAGAGTTTCTGGGGCCTTTTTCTAGGCTTTTTCAGGTAGGTATCATCTAAAACCATTTTTGCTAAATAAAAATCTGCTTATTGTTTCTATGACCTTTTTTAGTCATCCTTTTCCTGTGTGTTCAAGAATGTATTTCATATTAACAGTAACAAAAAACCTGAATTCTTTGTAATTTTAATGATCAACCAATAACCAACTTAAAGAAAATTTAAGAAAATGCATCTCCCTCCCTTCTTTGTAACTGTAGATGTGGGATGTTGCATAAATTGTCAGACTCTGTTGACATATTGGTTAGTGTTTTGCAATGCCTTTTTTTCCCCCTTCCTTTTTTATTTTTTGTTATAAGGCTTAATCACAAAGATTCTGGAGTGGTGTGCCATTTTTTTCTACACATCATTTTTGCAGATGTGAGGAACTGAGGAAAACAGGAGTAAAATGCTTAGTTAGGGTCACACAGCTACTAAATGTTCAAGGCCGGTTTTAAACTCAGAAAGATGAGTCTTTTTGACTTTAGACCCAACACACTATCCTCTATGCTGCCTAGCTACCAAAGGTAACCTATCCATCTACCCATCTATCTGTCTTTCAAGCATTTCAAGATTATTAATCACCAGTGTTGCTATTTAATTTTTTCTAATATCGTTTCTTCATATTTGACAAAATCTCAAAAGTAATCAGATAGGTTTTATTTCTCCAAAAAAAAAATCAGTAACAGTAATTTCAAGATATTAAAATTAACAGATGAACTTAATTTTGCATTTTTAAACTACCTATTTTCTTTTTAATTCTGTTAAGGACAAAACTAAAATTAAAATTGATAACTATTTCCACATAAATTATTTATTTCTACTTTATTAGAATTTGCTGCTCTTGCATCCTATTTGTACTAATCCATGCCAACTAAATTTCAATAGAAAGAAATATGATTCCTACCTACTGTTAAAGTAACTAAATCTTATAAATGGGTAGTAGATAGTTTTATGCATGGATATGTAAAATGAAATAGAAATTTTTCAAGGGTCTGTTGCTAAGTAATGATGATGATAATGGTTTTTATTTATATAGCATTAAGATGAGGCAACTAAGACAACATTAACAACTACCAATTCATATGCTTATTTTCTTATATTTATAAAATTATGCCATAGGCTATAAGAATAACTATTACTTCATAATTGTTAGGCAATTCTTTGACTTTTACATTTGTATTGCATGACAAGTATATACAGCCCTTATTATTTCTGCTGGTTAAGGATAGATAACTCTACTTCTTAGTAGCATTTTGTGAGTATGTCAGTTGAATTTTTTGTTTGTGTAGAAAGAGTTAAAAATATAAAATGCAAAAGGAAGAGAAAAAAATAATCATTGATGATCACTTTTATGCAGATATATCCTCATCTAATGTTGAGTCATTAAAATCATAAGATATATAGTATATAGTAGATAGTGTTCAAGTTTTGCCTTATTTTATTCCCAGGGAAAATAAGTTCTTTCTAGTTAAAAAAGTGGCATCATGAAGAGTCAGACATGACTAAACAACAACAAAAAAATTAAAAATAAAGTAAAAACTATCTAGTTCTAACCTATATATTTCCAGCCTCATTTTTAAAATT
Organism: Sarcophilus harrisii; assembly: GCF_902635505.1. Lineage (NCBI taxonomy): Eukaryota > Metazoa > Chordata > Mammalia > Dasyuromorphia > Dasyuridae > Sarcophilus > Sarcophilus harrisii. The sequence goes on from NC_045428.1 coordinate 320,162,470, forward strand.
ATTATTATAGCTTTTTATTTACAAGATATATGCGCGGTTAATTTTTCAGCATTGACAATTGCAAATCTTTTGTTCAATTTTTCCCCTCCTTCCCCTCACTCCCTCCCCCAGATGGCATGTAGACCAATACATGTTAAATATGTTAAAGTATATGTTAAATACAATATACGTATACATGTCCATGCAGTTATTTTGCTGCACAAAAAGAATCGGGCTTTGAAATAGTGTACAATTAACCTGTGAAGGAAATAAAAAATGCAGACAGATAAAATTAGAGGGATTGGGAATTCTATGTAGAGGTCCACACTCATTTCCCAGAGTTCTTTCACTGGGTGTAACTGGTTCAATTTGTTACTGTTCTATTGGAACTGATTTGGTTCATCTCATTGTTGAAAAGGGCCATGTCCATCAAAATTGATCATCATATAGTATTGTTGTTGAAGTATATAATGATCTCCTAGTCCTGCTCATTTCACTCAGCATCAGTTCATGTAAGTCTCTTCAGGTCTTTCTGAAATCATCCTGCTGGTCATTTCTTACAGAACAATAATATTCCATAACATTCATATATCACAGTTTATGCAGCCATTCTCCAACTATGGGCATCCATTCGGTTTCCAGTTTCTGGCTACTACAGAAAGGGCTGCCACAAACATTTTTTCATATACAGGTCTCTTTCCCTTCTTTAAGATCTCCTTGGGATATAAGCCTAGTAGTAACACTCCTGGATCAAAGGGTATGCATAGTTTGATAACTTTTTGAGCATAGTTCCAAATTGCTCTCCAGAATGGCTGGATGTATTCACAATTCCACCAGTAATGTATCAGCATCCTAGTTTTCCCACATCCCCTCCAACATCCCCTGTCATTCTAGCCAATCTGGCAAGTGTGTAGTGGTATCTCAGAGTTGTCTTAATTTGCATTTCTCTGATTAATAATGACTTTGGAGCATCTTTTCATATGGCTAGAAATAGTTTCAATTTCTTCGATTGAGAATTGTCTGTTCTATCCTTTGAGCATTTATCAATTGGAGGATGTCTTGATTTCTTATAAATTAGAGTCAGTTCTCTATATATTTTGGAAATGAGGCCTTTCCAGCCTCATTTTCTACCGTTCTCTTTTACAAACTGTTTCAGGCAGACTACTTTTTACACATATTCCCAGAGCTTAATATTCTGTAAAAGAAAACAGTTTCCTTATACTTTTATTATATAAGAAAATATAATTCCTTAATATTCCAGTATAAGAAAACTGTGCATTTACAAGTAATTCCCCAGTCCTGAAATGCACTTTCTTGCTGCTGCTTAGAATTCTTGGCTGTCTTCAAGGTTAATTTCCCATGTTATCTCTTTCATTAAATCTTTACTGATATCCCAAGTCAATAATTTTCTCTCCCATCTCAATTTTCCTTTTATTACACACATACATACACACACACACACACACACACACACACACACACACAATATCTTCCAGATCTCCTTGAGTTCAAGGACTATTTTGGTTTTGTCTTTCTGTACTCAGATGAAGCTTTATATGTTCGATTCATTTAAGCCTGACTTTTCAGAAAAATCCCCAGAAGTAATTGTATCTTTTAAGGTTCAATATATTTCAACTTTGCAAATTCAGAAAAGATGTGATAAGGATTTATTAAATTGATTCATCCGAAAGCTAAACTCAGAGTAGACCGATTTATAAACCAGGTGCCAATTTATTCTTTTTTGTGGGGGGAAAAGGGGGATGAGGCATTGGGGGTTAAGTGTTGCCCAGGGTCACACAGCTAGAAGGTATCAAGTGTCTGAGGCCAGATTTGAACTCGGGTCCTCCTGGCCCCAGGGCCAGTGCTCTATCCACAGTGCCATCTATTTACCCCCAGTTTATTCATTTGTAATAAGAACTGCGTTAAGATAAAGGCTGATTTTGATCTCCAAATATAGGACTCGAGAAACCTTAAAAGGTAAAAAGAAATATTTCTATTATAAAGATATATAAAGAACACATGTATAATTTGTTCTAGAAACTAGAGGTGGGAAGGAAATTATACCAGAAAAAGGGTAAAATGGGGGTACTACATCTCACGAAGAGGCAAAAGAAACCTGTTATATCTGAGAGAAAGAAAGGAGGGGGGTGAACATAGCGTGTATCTTATTCTCATCATAATTGGCTTAAAGAGAAAAATATTAAACATATTCGATTTACAGTGAAACTTCTCCCACCTCATTGAACATTGGGAGGGGGAAAGTGAAAAGGGAAGGAGTAAGCTAAGCAGAAGAGAATACAGAAATTGTGAGGAAAGGGAGTAAGAAAGGGGGAGGAACTCTAAAGTAGAGGGAGGTATACTAAAAAGAGAGGGCTGTAAGAAGCAAGTAGTGCTCACAAGTTAAGTACTAGGGAGAGGGGTAAGGAGGAAGGAAAGGAGAAAAGCATAAGCAAGAGTTAACAAGATGGCAACTAATACAAAATTAGTAATTTTAACCATAAATGTGAATGGAGTAAACTCCCCCATAAAGAGAAAGCGGTTAGCAGACTGGATTAAAAGCCAGAATCTTACAATATGTTGTTTACAGGAAACACACTTGAAGCAGAGCAGTACATACATAGTAATGGTAAAAGGTTGGAGTAGAATCTACTATGCTTCAGGTGAAGTCAAAAAAAAGCCGGGGTAGCCACCTTATCTCAGATCAAGCAAAAGCAAAAATTGATCTAATTAAAGGAGATAAGGAAGGGCACTATATCTTGCTAAAGGGTAGCATAGATAATGAAGCAATATCAATATTAAACATATGTGCACCAAGTAGTGTAGCATCTAAATTCTTAAAAGAGAATTTTCTTAATTCTTGAAAGAGAAATTAAGAGAGCTGCAAGAAGAAATAGACAGCAAAACTATAATAGTGGGAGATCTCAATCTTGCACTCTCAGAATTAGATAAATCAAATCATAAAGTAAATAAGAAAGAAGTCAAAGAGGTAAATAGAATACTAGGAAAGTTAGAAATGATAAATCTTTGGAGAAAACTAAATGGAGACAGAAAGGAGTACACTTTCTTCTCAGCAGTTCATAGAACCTATACAAAAACTGACCATATATTAGGACATAAAAACCTCAAATTCAAATGCAGAAAGGCAGAAATAGTAAATATATCCTTTTTAGATCACAATGCAATGAAAATTACATTCAATAAAAAGCCAGGAGAAAATAGACCAAATAATCATTGGAAACTAAATAATCTCATTCTAAAGAATTGGGTGAAACAGCAAATCATAGACATAATTAATAACTTCACCCAAGAAAATGACAATAATGAGATGTTATACCAAAATATGTGGAATGCAGCCAAAGCAGTAATAAGGGGAAGTTTCATATCTCTAGAGGCTTACTTGCATAAAATAAAGAGGAGGTCAATGAATTGGGCTTCCAACTAAAAATGCTAGAGGAAGAACAAATTAAAAATCCCCAGTCAAACTTAAACTTGAAATTCTAAAAATAAAAGGAGAGATTAATAAAATTGAAAGTAAGAAAAAAAAAACTATTGAATTAATTAATAAAACTTAAAGTTGGGTCAATGAAAAAACCAACAAAATAGATAAACCCTTAGTAAATTGATTAAAAAAAGGAAAGAGGAAAATCAAATTGTTAGTCTTAAAAATGAAAAGGGAGAACTCTACAGTAACAAAGAGGAAATTAGAGCAATAATTGGGAGTTACTTTGCCCAAATTTATGCCAATGAATTCAATAACTTAAATGAAATGGAAGAATGCCTTCAAAAATATAGTTTGCCCAGATTAACAGAGGAAGAGGTACATTGGTTAAACAGTTCCATCTTAGAAAAAGAAATAGAACAAGCTATTAATCAACTCCCTAAGAAAAAATCCCCAGGACCAGGTGGATTTACATGTGAATTCTACCAAACATTTAAAGAACAATTAACTTCAGTGCTATATAAACTATTTGAAAAAATGGGGATTGAAGGAGTACTACTAAATTACTTTTACGACACAGACATGGTACTGATATCTAAACCAGTTAAGTTAAAAACAGAGAAAAAAAATTATAGACCAATCTCCCTAATGACTATTGATGCTAAAATCTTAAATAAAATATTAACAAAAAGATTACAGAAAATCGTCCCCAGGATAATACACTAACCAAGTAGGATTTATATCAGGAATGCAGGGGTGATTCAATATGAGGAAAACTATTAGCATAATTGACTATATCAAAAACCAAATTAATAAAAACAATATGATCATCTCAATAGATGCAGAAAAAGCATTTGATAAAATCCAACATCCATTCCTAATAAAAACACTTGAGAGCATAGGAATAAATGGACTTTTCCTTAAAATAGTCAGGAACATATATTTTAAAACTATCAGTAAGCATCATACCTAATGGGGATAAACTGGAACCATTCCCAGAAAGATCAAGAGGGAAACCAAGGTTGCCCATTATCACCATTATTATTCGTTATTGTATTAGAAACGTTAGCCTTGGCAATAAGAGTTGAGAAAGAGATTAAAGGAATTAGAGTAGGTAATGAGGAAAACAAATTATCACTCTTTGCAAATGATATAATGATATCCTTAGAGAACCCAGAGATTCTACTAGAAAGCTATTAGAAATAATTTATAACTTTAGCAAAGTTGCAGGATACAAAATAAATCCACATAAATCCTCAGCATTTTTATACATCACTAACAAAATCCAACAGCAAGAGATACAAAGAGAAATTCCATTCAAAATAACTGTCAGTAGCATAAAATATTTGGGAATCTATCTACCAAAGGAAACTCAGGAATTATATGAGCAAAATTACAAAACACTTTCCATACAAATAAAGTCAGATTTAAATAATTAGAAAAATATTAAATGCTCTTGGATAAGCCAAGCTATACCAATCAGACTCCCAAGAGAATATAATTTAATGATCTAGAAAAAATAACAATTCATATGGAAGACCAAAAGGTCGAGAATCTCAAGGGAATTAATGAAAAAAAAATCAAATGAAGGTGGCCTAGCTGTACCTGATCTAAAACTATATTATAAAGCAGCGTTCACCAAAACTATTTGGTATTAGCTAAGAAACAGATTAGTTTAAAAAAAAAAAAAAAAAAGAAACAGATTAATTGATCAGTGGAATAGGTTAGGCTCACAGGACAAAATAGTCAATAACTACAGCAATCTAGTGTTTGACAAACCCAAAGATCCCAACTTTTGGGATAAGAATTCACTATTTGACAAAAACTGGAAATTAGTGTGGCAGAAATTAGGCATGGACCCACACTTAACACCATACACCAAGATAAGATCAAAATGGGTCCATGATTTAGGCATAAAGAACGAGATTATACATAAATTAGAGGAACATAGGATAGTTTACCTCTCACTTGTGGAGGAGGAAGGAATTTGTGACCAAAGATGAACTAGCGTTCATTATTGATCACAAAATAGAAAATTTTGATTATATCAAATTAAAAAGCCTTTTTACAAATAAAACTAATGCAAACAAGATTAGAAGGGAAGCAACAAACTGGGAAAACATTTTTACAGTTAAAGGTTTTAATAAAGGCCTCACTTCCAAAATATATAGAGAATTGACTCTAATTTATAAGAAATCAAGCCATTCTCCAATTGATAAATGGTCAAAGGATATGAACTGACAATTTTCAAGTTATGAAATTGAAACTATCTCCACTCAATATGAAAGTGTTCCAAATCACTATTGATCAGAGAAATGCAAATCAAGACAACTGAGATACCACCACACACCTGTTAGATTGGCTAAGATGACAGGAAAAAATAATGATGAATGTTGGAGGGGATGTGGAAAAACCGGGGCATTGATGCATTGTTGGTGGAGTTGTGAACAAATGCAACCATTCTGGAGAACAATTTGGAATTATGCCCAAAAAGTTATCAAACTGTGCATACCCTTTAATCCAGCAGTGCTACTACTAGACTTATATCCCAAAGAAATACTAAAGAAGGGAAAAGGACCTGTAAGTGCCAAAATGTTTGTGGCAGCCCTGTTTGTAGTAGCTAGAAACTGGAAAATGAATGGATGCTCATCATTGGAGAATGGTTGGATAAATTGTGGCATATGAATGTTATGGAATATTATCGTTCTGTAAGAAATGACCAACAGGATGATTTCAGAAAGGCCTGGAGAGACTTACATGAACTGATGCTAAGTGAAATGAGCAGAACCAGGAGATTATACACTTCAACAACAATACTGTATGAGGATGTATTCTGATGGGAGTGGATATTTTTGACAGAGATCTAATGCAGTTCCAATTGATCAATGATGGACAGAATCAGTTACACCCAGAGAAGGACCACTGGGAAATGAATGTGGACTGCTTGGATTTTTCTTTTTCTTCCCAGATTATTTTTACCTTCTGAATCCAACTCTTCTTGTGTAACAAGAGAATTGTATGGTTCTGCACACATATATTGTGTCTAGGATATACTATAACATATTTAACATGTATAAGACTGCCTGCATCTAGGGGAGGTGGTGAACGGAGGAAGGGAAAAGTCGGAACAGAAGTGAGTGCAAGATATAATGTAAAAAAATTACCCATGCATATGTTCTGTCAATAAAAAGTTATATTAAAAAATATATATATATATAAAGTCTGATTCTGGTCTTCTATCCTTTTTCTTAGCTGGGTGTTTCAAGAAGTGATATTATAGATCAGTCTTTTGTTTTTGTTTTGCTAATCTTAGCAAAAAGATCTATGGTTCTTCAAGAATATCTTTTTTTGAATATATTTTGATATCATTTGTTTCTTATGCTACCAACATTTTCTAATATTATCCTCTTTGCACTCCCCATTCTCTTGCCCCCTTTTAAATCAGTATTTCTTAAACTTTTTTTTGTGTCATAGATACCTGGGGCACTTTGGTGAAGCTTATTGAGTCCTCAGGCTAATAATGTTTAAAGGATTGCAAAAGAAAGCAACCATTGAAATGCAATTATAAACTCTCTTTTAAAAAAACAAGATCACAGACCCCTGAGTTAAGAACCCCTATTCTATAGGAACCCAAGTGTTGGAGTCAATTGCTATTTTGCCATTGACAAGTGGAAATATTTAAGAATCTATGTATTATGAGCTAATTAAAACATGGTTCAAAAATCTTTTTTCAGGTAGAAAACAGAATATAAATTTATTTACTGGTGTTTATATATTCAGTATTTTAATGATTTTTTTTTTTTTTTCAATTTAAAGGTCCTACAACAAGAGATAGAAGTTCACCTCCTCCTGGTTACATTCCAGATGAGCTACATCAGGTTGCCAGAAATGGGTCATTTACTAGTATCAACAGTGAAGGAGAGTTTATTCCAGAAAGCATGGACCAAGTAAGTAAATTAATTATATGATTCGGAGGTCAGAGGGCAAGCAGGAGTTGTCAAGATCACTGAGCCTTTGTTAGCAAAAATTTGCCAGGTATCTGATACGTATTTTTTTTTTCACCTATAGAATATAATTTGTAATAACTTTCTTCTCTAGTTGAATAGCAAAAAATACAGAGAAATTCCTGTAGTTCACTGAGTTGGGAACAGTGTTTTATTTCTATTCATTATGTAAAAATTTAGTTTATCATTGTTTTTCATCTAAAAATTTTTTTATCTACTAATTCAAAGATTACTAGTGATTTTACATGTTTCAAAGAGAAAAAGGAAAAATTAACAAAAGTGTTATAGTTTTCTGCTATAACTGTGACATAAAAATTTGAGGGCTTTAAAAAATTTATTAATATTTTCAAAATATTACAGTTTTGAGTAGTGTCTTATTTATTTATCTAGAGAAATTAATTTTAAACTTAAGCTCCAGAAATCTTCAACATTATCATGGTATTTCATTTCTAGATGTTGGATCCACTTTCATTGAGCAGTCCTGAAAATTCTGGCTCAGGAAGCTGTCCATCACTTGATAGTCCTCTGGATGGGTAAGGCCCTGAGTGCTTATTTGTGATAGAAAAATATGGGGGCAGTGAATATTATATTCTTAAGCTAAACTTTATTTATTTATTTATTTTTATTATAGTAACTTTTTATTGACAGAACCCATGCCAGGGTAATTTTTTTACAGCATTATCCCTTGCACTCACTTCTGTTACGATTTTTCCCTCCCACCCTCTACCCCCTCCCCTAGATGGCAAGCAGTCCTATATATTTTGAATATGTCATAGTATATCCTAAATACAATGTACGTGTGCAGATCCAAACAGTTTTCTTGTTGCACAGGGAGAATTGGATTCAGAAGGTAAAAATAACCCGGGAAGAAAAACAAAAATGCAAACAGTTTACATTCATTTCCCAGTGTTTTTTCTTTGGGTGTAGCTGCTTCTGTCCATCATTGATTAATTGAAACTGAATTAGGTCTCTTTGTCAAAGAAATCCACTTCCATCAGATTACATCTTCATACAGTATCGTTGTTGTCGTATATAATGATCTCTTGTTCTGCTCATTTCACTTAGCATCAGTTCATGTAATTCTCTCCAAGCCTCTCTGTATTCATCCTGCTGGTCATTTCTTACAGAACAATAATATTTCGTAACATTCATATACCACAATATTTACCCAACCATTCTCCAATTGATGGGCATCCATTTATTTTCCAGTTTCTAGCCACTACAAACAGGGATGCCACAAACATTTTGGCACATACTGATCCCTTTCCCTTCTTTAGTATCTCCTTGGGGTATAAGCCCAGTAGAAACACTGCTGGATCAAAGGGTATGCACAGTTTGATAACTTTTTGGGCATAATTCCAGATTGCTCTCCAGAATGGTTGGATTCTTTCACAACTCCACCAACAATGTATCAGTGTCCCAGTTTTCCCACATCCCCTCCAACAATCATCATTATTTTTTCCTGTCATTTTAGCCAATCTGACAGGTGTGTAGTGGTATTTCAGAGTTGTCTTAATTTGCATTTCTCTGATTAATAATGATTTGGAACACTCTTTCATATGAATAGTAATAATTTCAATTTCATCATCTGAAAATTGTCTGTTCATATCCTTTGACCATTTGTCAATTGGAGAATGGCTTGGTTTCTTTTAAATTAGAGTCAGTTCTCTATATATTTTGGAAATGAGGCCTTTATCAGAACCTTTAACTGTGAAGATGTTTTCCCAGTTTGTTGCTTCCCTTCTAATCTTGTTTGCATTAATTTTGTTTGTACAGAAGCTTTTTAATTTGATGTAATCAAAATTTTCTATTTTGTGATCAATAATGGTCTCTAGTTCGTCTTTAGTCACAAATTTCTTTCTCCTTCACAAGTCTGAGAGATAAACTATCCTATGTTCCTCCAATTTATTTATAATCTCGTTCTTTATGTCTAAATCATGGATCCATTTTGATCTTATCTTGGTATACGGTGTGAAGTGTGGGTCCATGCCCAATTTCTGCCATACTAATTTCCAGTTATCCCAGCAGTTTTTGTCAAATAATGAATTCTTATCCCAAAAGTTAGGATCCTTAAGCTAAACTTTAGCAGGTCACTTAATGTTCTTTGGATCTTCATCTTTAGAAAATTTTGGATTTCCATATTATAAAATTTTCCTTTCAACACTAAAGTTCTAAAAATCCTATGTAACGCCTTGTTTGATCAAATACAACTCTTTAAACAATTTAAACTGAGAAATGAAGCAGATTTGTTTTTCATTTCTAATTTTTATATACTCTTTTAAAAATATATCAGATTTCTATTCTGCTTATTTCCAAAAACTCTTTCAAGTTTGAGTTGCATATAAAAATTAACATTTTAAAATGGAATAATAAAAGGAATAAAAACTAGTTAAAAGTAACAGAGAAGCAATGTTGCCAGTCAACAAAGATGAATAGATTTCCTAAATAGCAAGTATTGAATTTAGTTCTAAATTTCTTGAAAGCTAAGGCAAAGAGGAAAACGTGAAAGTTAATCTAGAGAGACAACTTGCTGTCACTGAATTGAAGAAATAATTTAGTGTATTTATAGAAGTAAGGGGTTTTGAATAACAGCAAAATCTATTCTTAATTATGATTTTACTTTGTGAAGCACAAAAAAGTTTAGTTTCTTAGAAATTGTTTCTTATATCGACTCTATGAAAATTAAACTAAAGAAATAATTTTAAATCTTAATTCATTAATAAAGACAAATCTACAGACATTTAAGCA